>NC_081310.1:150256873-150570055 GCF_026419965.1 Kogia breviceps | reverse complement strand
TACACAGTCTTCTAGCCCCTCTTTTAGGTCCGATTATCCCAGAATTTGATAAGGACTGAAATAAGAATAGGGGAAGCAGATGTCATCTTATATAACTAGTCATAATATTAGTAAAGGGAAGCCATCTTTGATCTTGCCCTGATTTTGTCTGGTTCATCTTCTCCTGGTGATTTTCACAAATAACAACAATTATAACAAATAGTAACTATAATTATAATGATGTAATATATAATGTTTCTTGAGTACTCACTACCATACTTCATAAATTCTAAAATACATTTTTTCATATTCCAATATTTCTGAAATAGCAATGTGACTTATAATTGATGATGTATCATAGTTCAATTGTCAGAATTTTTGTCTTTGTGGTACTTAAAGTAACAATGAATCTAATGATTACTGGCCTCTGAGAACTAATGAAATATAGAATGTACAGGACAGTTCTAAGCACTTGTGCTAACTCATCTAATACAATGATACTCTTAGATTACCTATGATTATGAACCCATTTTATTGACAATAAACCTGTGATAATGAGGTTAAATAAGCTACCTACAGTCTTACCTGCTAAATGGAGGATGTAGTGAAATGTGTGTTGATGGGGTACCTCTTGGGCTTTCTTGGAGTGTTGTTTGGCTCCATCCCCATGTCCTACATCTCTGAAAAACCCCTCAGAGATGGACTGTCATGTCTCCTTCAGCCATACCAGTGATACATTTCCCAAATGTCCTATCTAGGTGGATGTCCCCATGCTTGGGGTTCCTAGACAGCCCCGTAGCCCCTGCTACTTCTCTACCCTTTGGGCTCCTTCACATGTAGCACTGTGAGCTGCTAAGGCTTTCCTTTTCATTCCTTACAACTGAACAACCATTATTTTACCCCCAGTTAGATAACCTTATAATCTTTCCTTGGCTTCTTAGTTCATTTTGCTCCAGTAAACACCTTACGTTCAGGAAACCCCATGAAGAAAAAAATAGCACTCTCTGTATGAATTAAACCTCCCACCTTCCAGATACACACATCAAGCCCTCCCAGAACTCTCTCATCAAGTTCCCAAGACAATATCCAAATAAGACTGAAGATTATTCAACCTAATAAGTCCGTTCAGTCAGGCAGCAAAATGCCAGTCTCCACATCTTGCAGCTACTCCATTTTCTGCAAGTAATTCCTTGGAAGTACTTCTCACTCCCACCCCCACTCCTAGCTTTCAGATGAAAGGACACTTCCTCTACAGAAATATTGTATTTTTCATACAACTGAAAATACTATGCTTCCCTTAGATGAAGTTGGGGAGAGAAAACGACTGATTATCTTTAAATTGTGAGGAACTAGGATCTTTGTCCTCAACTCAGATCCTATTCAATAATTCTGGCAATAGACGTAACCAATCATTCTTTTGTTTCATTATTTTTTCCCTGAATCTAAAATATCATGGAGCAGCAGACCTTCCTTTTAGAGAACTCACTGTATAGAGCATAGTTGACTGACAGCCTCCTGTGGTCACAACTTTGAATTTAATGTAGTATCACACCAAGGCCACACTTCCTCCAAGCTGCTCCCAGCCAACAACGGGGCATGGTAGGAAAGGTGTGAGACCCAGAACATTAATGTCCCAAACAGGATTTCTCTAATGGGCCCCCTTTTCTTAGCAACTCCCCATCAGCCTAGGCAAACCATTCTCAGAAATGTGCTATAGTCTGAGGATCTTCCAATTCAATCCTCCTTCCTTCTTTCACTCCTTTCACAGGTGCCAGACTGAAATTATTGTTGGAAAGTTCTTGCCGACTTCTGCTTCCCCTCCCTTTATCTTTTGCAAGTCTTTCCTCCAATAACTCTCTTGCACATCCAATTATTTAATTCTTAGAGAACGTACACTGATTACCTGGCAGAGTAGGAAGTATTCATCACCTGAAGATTATACAGGCACTTTCTGTACAAAATACAATTACCTCCTGAGAAGAATAAGATGTATATCAATTTTAGAATTTGACTTTGACAACCACTACCTTCTTGAAACTCTTCCCTCAGCTCTGAGACTACATAGATCTTAGAAAATTATGAGTAATATTCGTTCATTTGTTTTATTTTCTAGATTCCATATACAAGTGAAAACATACAATATTTGTCTTTGTCTGTCTGACTTCTTTCACTAAGCATAATACTCAAATACAACAAAACAGAAGCAGACTCACAGATAAAACAAACTAGTGGTTACTGGGGGTGGGTCTGGGTGTAGCAAGATAGGGGAAGGACATTAAGAGGACAAACTCCTAGGTATAAAATAAATAAGGTGAGGAAGATGACAGAAGAGTAAGACACGGAGATCACCTTCCTCCCCACAGATACATCAGAAATACATCTACACGTGGAACTGCTCCTATAGAACACCCACTGAACGCTGGCAGAAGACCTCAAACCTCCCAAAAGGCAAGAAACTCCCCCATGTACCTGGGTAGGGCAAAAGAAAAAAGAATAAACAGAGACAAAAGAATAGGGACGGGACAGGCACCACTGGGAGGGAGCTGTGAAGGAGGAAAGGTTTCCACACACTAGAAGCCCCTTCATGGGCAGAGACTATGGGTGGCGGAGAGGGGAAGCTTTAGAGCAATGGAAGAGAGCTCAGTAACAGGGTGCGGAGGGCAAAGTGGAGAGATTCCTGCACAGAGGATCGGTGCCGACCAGCACTCACCAGCCCAAGAGGCTTGTCTGCTCCCCCGCTGGAGTGGGTTGGGGCTGGGAACTGAGGCTCGGGCTTTGGTTGGATTGCAGGGAGAGGACTAGGGTTGGCGGCATGAACACAGTCTGAAGGGGGCTAGTGAGCCACGGCTAGCCGGGAGGGAGTCCGGGAAAAGGTATGGAGCTGCCAAAGAGGCGAGAGGTTTTTTCTTTTAATTTTATTTATTTATTTATTTATTTATTTATTTATTTATTTATTTATTTATTTATTTGGCTTATAATTGCTTTACAATGGTGTGTTAGTTTCTGCTTTACAACAAAGTGAATCAATTATACATATACATATGTTGCCATATCTCTTCCCTCTTGCAAAGAGACTTTTTCTTGACTCTCTGTTTCCTGTTGCACAAGGAGAGGGGATTCAGAGCACGGCTTAAAGGAGATCGAGAGACAGGCGCAAGCCGCAGCTATCAGTGAGGACCCCGGAGACAAGCATGAGACTCTAAGGCTGCTGCTGCCTTCACCAAGAAGCCTGTGTGCGAGCACAGCTCACTCCCACACCGCCCCTCCCGGGAGCCTGTGCAGCCCGCCACTGCCAGGGTCCCGGGATCCAGGGACAACTTCCATGGGAGAACGCACGGCGCACCTCAGGCTGGTGCAACATCACGCCGGCCTCTGCCGCTGCAGGCTCACCCCGAATCTGTACCCCTCCCTCCCCCACGACCTGAGTGAGCCAGAGCCACCAAATCGTCCACTCCTTTAAGGCGATTTACACATAGAGGCAGGGCCAAATCCAAAGCTGAATACCAGGAGCTGTGCAAACAAAGAAGAGAAAGGGAAATCCCTCCCAGCAGCCTCAGGAGCACTGGATTAAAGCTCCACAATCAACCTGATGTACCCTGCAACAGCGGAATACCTGAATAGACAATGAATAATCTCAAATTGAGGAGGAGGATTTTGGGAGCAAGATATATTATTTTTTCCCCTATTCCTCTTTTTGTGAATGTGTATGTGTGTGCTGCTATGTGAGATTATGTCTGTATAGCTTTGCTTTCACCATTTGTCCTAGGATTCTGTCTCTCCATTTTGTTTTGTTTTGTTTTGTACTTTAAAAAAATTTTTTTGTCTTAAAAATTATTTCTTTTTATTTTAATAACTTTATTTATTTATCTTACTTTATTTTATTTTATCCTCTTTCTTTCTTTCTTTCTTTCTACTTTTTCTCCCGTTTATTCTGAGCCATGTGGATTAAAGGCTCTTGGGGCTCAAGCCAGGAGTCAATGCTGTTCCGCTGATGTGGGAGAGCCAAGTTCAAGTCACTGGTCCACAAGAGACCTTCCAGCTCCACGTAATATCAAATGGCAAAAATCTCCCAGAGATCTCCATCTCAACACCAAGACCCAACTTCAATCAATGACCAGCAAGCTACAGTGCAGGACACCCTATGCCAAACAACAAGCAAGACAGCAACACAACACCACCCATTAGCAGAGGGGCTGCCTAAAATCATAATAAGGCCACAGACACCCCAAAACACACCACCAGATGTGGACCTGCTCACCTGAAAGACAAGATCCAGGCTCATCCACCAGAACACAGGCACTAGTCTCCTCCACCAGGAAGCCTACACAACCCACTGAACTAACCTTAGCCACTGGGGACAGACACCAAAAACAACGTGAACTACAAAACTGCAGCCTGCAAAAAGGAGACCCCAAACAGAGTAAGATAAGCAAAATGAGAAGACAGAAAAACACACAGCAGATGAAGGAGCAAGGTAAAAACCTACCAGACCCAACAAATGAAGAGGTAATAGGCAGTCTACCTGAAAAAGAATTCAGAGTAATGATGGTAAAAATGATTGAAAATCTTGGAAATAGAATGAAGAAAATACAAGAAACATTTAACAAGGACCTACAAGAACTAAAGAGCAAACAAACAATGGTGAACAACACAATAAATGAAATTAAACATTCTCTACAAGTAATCAATAGCAGAATAACTGAGGCAGAAGAACGGATAAGTAACCTGGAACATAAAATAGTGGAAATAAATACTGCAGAGCAAAATAAAGAAAAAAGAATGAAAAGAACTGAGGACAGTCTCAGAGACCTCTGGGACAACATTAAACACACCAACATCAAATTATAAGGGTCCCAGAAGTAGAAGAGAAAAAGAAGGGGAATGAAAAATTATTTGAAGATATTATAGTTGAAAACTTCCCTAATATGGGAAAGGAAATAGTTAATCAAGTCCAGGAAGAACAGAGAGTCCCATACAAGATAAATCCAAGGAGAAACACGCCAAGACACATATTAATCAAACTATCAAAAATTAAATACAAAGAAAACATATTAAAAGCAGCAAGGGAAAAACAACAAATAACACATAAGGGAATCCCCATATGGTTAACAGCTGATCTTTCAGCAGAAACTCTACAAGCCAGAAGGGAGTGGCAGGACGTACTTAAAGTGATGAAAGAGAAAAACCTACAACCAAGATTACCCAGCAAGGATCTCATTCACACTTGATTGAGAAATTAAAATCTTTACAGAGAAGCAAAAGCTGAGAGAGTTCAGCACCACCAAACCAGTTTTACAACAAATGCTAAAGGAACCTCTCTAGGCAAGAAACACAAGAGAAGGTAAAGACCTACAATAACAAACCCAAAACAATTAAGAAAATGGGGACAGGAACATACATAACAATAATTACCTTAAATGTAAATAGATTAAAGGCTCCCACCAAAAGACACAGACTGGCTGAATGGATACAAAAACAAGACCCATATATATGCTTCCTACAAGAGACCCACTTCAGACCTGGGGACACATACAGACTGAAAGTGAGGGGATGGAAAAAGATATTCCATGCAAATGGAAATCAGAAGAAAGCTGAAGTAGCAAATCTCATACCAGAGAAAATAGACTTTAAAACAAAGACTGACAAGAGACAAAGAAGGACACTACATAATGATCAAGGGATCGTTCCATGAAGAAGATATAAAAATTGTAAATATTTATGGACCCAACATAGGAGGACCTCAATACATAAGGCAAATACTAACAGCCATAAAAGGGGAAATCCACAGTAACACAATCATAGTAGGGGACTTTAACACCCCACTTTCACCAATGGACAGGTCATCCAAAATGAAAATAAATAAGAAAACATAAGCTTTAAATGATACATTAAACAAGATGGACTTAATTGATATTTATAGGACATTCCATCCAAAAATAATAGAATACATATTCTTCTCAAGTGCTCATGGAACATTCTCCAGGAGAGATCACATCTTGGGTAACAAATCAAGCCATGGTAAATTTTAGAAAATTTAAATCGTATCAACTATCTTTCCCGACCACAATGCTATGAGACCAGATATCAATTACAGGAAAAGATCTGTAAAAAATACAAACACATGGAGGCTAAACAATACACTACTTAATAATGAAGTGATCACTGAAGAAATCAAAGAGGAAATAAAAAAATATCTAGAAACAAATGACAAAGGAGACACGATGATGCAAACCTATGAGATGCAGCAAAAGCAATTCTAAGAGGGAAGTTTATAGCAACATAATCCTACCTTAAGAAACAGGAAACATCTCAAATAAACACCTAATCTTGCACCTAAAGCAATTAGAGAAAGAAGAACAACAACAAAAAAATACACAAGTTAGCAGAAGGAAAGAAATCATAAAGATCAGATCAGAAATAAATGAAAAGGAAAAGAAGGAAATGATAGCAAAGATCAATAAAACTAAAAGCTGGTTCTTTGAGAAGATAAACAAAATTGATAAACCATTAGCCACAATCATCAAAAAAAAAGGGAGAAGACTCAAATCAATAGAATTAGAAATGAAAAAGGAGAAGTAAAAACTGACAGCACAGAAATACAAAGGATCATGAGAGATTACTACAAGCAACTGTATGCCAATAAAATGGACAACCTGGAAGAAATGGACAAATTCTTAGAAATGCACAACCTGCCAAGACTGAACCACAAAGAAATAGAAAATATGGGGCTTCCCTGGGGGCACAGCAGTTGAGAGTCCGCCTGCTGATGCAGGGGACACAGGTTCGTGCCCCGGTCCGGGAAGATCCCACATGCCATGGAGCAGCTGGGCCCATGAACCATGGCCGCTGAGCCTGCGTGTCTGGAGCCTGTGCTCCGCAATGGGAGATGCCACAACAGTGAGAGGCCCGCCTACTGCCAAGAAAAAAAAAAAAAAGAAAAGAAAAAAGAAATAGAAAATATGAACAGACCAATCACAAGCAATGAAATTGAGACTGTGATTTAAAATCTTCCAACAAACAAGAGCCCAAGATCAGATGGCTTCACAGGCGAATTCTATCAAACATTTAGAGAAGAGCTAACACCTATCCTTCTCAAACTCTTCCAAAATAGAGCAGAGAGAAGAACACTCCCAAACTCATTCGATGGGGCCACCATCACACTGATACCAAAACCAGAAAAAGATGTCACAAGGAAAGAAAACTGCAGGCCAATGTCACTGATGAACATAGATTCAAAAATCCTCAACAAAATACTAGCACACAGAATCCAACAGCACATTAAAAGGATCATACACCATGATCCATTGGGGTTTATTCCAGGAGTGCAAGGATTCTTCACTGTATGCAAATCAATCAGCGTGATACACCATATTAACAAATTGAAGGAGAAAAACCATATGATCATCTCAATAGATGCAGAGAAAGCTTTTGACAAAATTCAACACCTACTTATGATAAAAACCCTGCAGAAAGTAGGCATAGAGGGAACTTTCCTCAACATGATAAAGGCCATATATGACAAACCCACATCAAACATCGTTCTCAATGGTGAAAAACTGAAACCATTTCCACTAAGATCAGGAACAAGACAAGGTTGCCCACTCTCACCACTAGTATTCAACATACTTTTGGAAGTTTTAGCCATAGCAATCAGAGAAGAAGAAGAAATAAAAGGAATCCAAATTGGAAAAGAAGAAGTAAAGCTGTCACTGTTTGCAGATGACATGATACTATACATGGAGAATCCTAAAGATACTACCAGAAAACTACTAGAGCTAATCAATGAATTTGGTAAAGTAGCAGGATACAAAATTAATGCACAGAAATCTCTGGCATTCCTATACAGTAATGATGAAAAATCTGAAAGAGAAATTAAGGAAACACTCCCAATTACCACTGCAACAAAAAGAATAAAATATCTAGGAATAAACCTACCTAAGGAGACAAAAGACCTGTATGCAGAAAATTTTAAGCCACTGATGAAAGAAATTAAAGATGATACAAATAGATGGAGAGATATACCATGTTCTTAGATTGGAAGAATCAGCATTGTGAAAATGACTCTACTACTCAAAACAATCTACAGATTCAATGCAATCCCTATCAAAATACCACTGGCATTTTTCACAGAAATGGAACAAAAACTTTCACAATTTGTATGGAAACACAAAAGACCCTTCGTAGCCAAAGCAATCTTGAGAATGAAAAATGGAGCTGGAGGAATCAGGCTCCCTGACTTCAGACTATACTACAAAGCTACAGTAATCAAGACAGTATGTTACTGGCACAAAAACAGAAATATAGGTCAATGGAACAGGATAGAAAGCCCAGAGTTAAACCCCCACACATATGGTCACTTTATCTTTGATAAAGCATGCAAGAATATACAATGGAGAAAAGACAGCCTCTTCAATAAGTGGTGCTGGGAAAATTGGACAGGTACATGTGAAAGTATGAAATTAGAACACTCCCTAACACCATACACAAAAATTAACTCAAAATGACTTAAAGACCTAAATGTAAGGCCACACACTATCAAACTCTTAGAGGAAAACATAGGCAGAACACTGTATGACATAAATCACAGCAAGATCCTTTTGACCCACCTCCTAGAGTAAAGGAAATAAAAACAAAAATAAACAAATGGCACCTAATGAAACTTAAAAGCTTTTGCAGTGCAAAGAATACCATAAACAAGACCAAAAGACAACCCTCAGAATGGGAGAAAATAGTTGCAAATGAAGCAACTTATAAAGGGTTAATCTTCAAGATTTACAAGCAGCTCATGCCGCTCAATAACAACAACAAAAAAAAACAAACAACCCAATCCAAAAATGGGCAGAAGACCTAAACAGACATTTCTCCAAAGAAGATATAAAGATTGCCAACAAACACATGAAAGAATGCTCAACATCATTAATCATTAGAGAAATGCAAATCAAAACTAAAATGAGGTATCATCTCACACTGGTCAGAATGACAATCATCAAAAAAATCTAGAAACAATAAATGCTGGAGAGGGTGTGGAGAAAAGGGAACACTCTTGCACTGCTGGTGGGAATGTAAATTGATACAGCCACTATGGAGAACAGTATGGAAGTTCCTTAAAAAACTAAAAATAGAAATACCATACGACCCAGCAATCCCACTACTGGGTATATACCCTAAGAAAACCATAATTCAAAGAGTCATGTACCAAAATGTTCATTGCAGCTCTGTTTACAATAGCCAGGACATGGAAGCAACCTACGTGTCCATCATCAAATGAATGGATAAAGAAGATGTGGCATATATATACAATGGAATATTACTCAGACATAAAAAGGAACAAAATTGAGATATTAGTAGTGAGGTGGATGGACCTAGAGTCTGTCATACCGAGTGAAGTAAGTAAGAAGAAGAAAAAAAATACTGTATGCTAACACATATATATGGAATCTAAGGGGAAAAAAAAGGGGTCATGAAGAACCTAGGGGTAAGATGGGAATAAAGACACAGACCTACTAGTGAATGGTCTTGAGGATATGGGGAAGAGGAAGGGTAAGCTGTGAGGAAGTGAGAGAGTGGCATGGACATATATACACTACCAAACGTAAAATAGATAGCTAGTGGGAAGCAGCCGCATAGCACAGAGAGATCAGCTTGGTGGTTTTTGACCACCTAGAGGGAGTGGGAAAGAGAGGGTGGGAAGGAGGGAGACGCAAGAGGGAAGAGATACGGGAACATATGTATATGTATAACTGATTCACTTTGTTATAAAGCAGAAACTAACACACCATTGTAAATCAAGTATGCTCCAATAAAGATTTTTTAAAATATAAATAAATTAAATAAATAAATAAGATACAAGGGTGTAATATACAGCACATAGAATATAGCCAATATTTTATAATAACTTTAATTGGAGAGTCATCTATAAAAATATCAAATTACTATGTTGTATACCTGAAACTAATACAATATTTTCTCAACTATAGGTCAATTTTGTTTTTTTAATTTAATTTTTATTTTATATTAGAGTATAGTTGATTTAAAATGTTGGTTAGTTTCTGGTGTACAGTAAAGTGATTCAGCTATACATATACATGTATCCATTCTTTTTCAGATTCTTTTTCCATATAGGTTACTATACATCAATTTCTAAAGAGAAAATTATGAGTAAGATTTCAGGGACTGCACAGACTTTCTGAAGCCAATCAGTTACAAAGCTGTAATCTGCAAAATAAGGTCAGAATTCTTCATAAGGCTTTCCAAATCCCCAGTATGCAGCCCCAGCCATACTGAATGGCTGGTGATTTCTGGGAATGCTAGGCTCTTTCTCACTTCCCTGCCTTTGTACCTGCTGCTTCCAAGCCTGAAATTCCATCTTGTCTTCCCTTCTGCCCCAACTCACTCCAGCCAGGTGTCAGCTAAACAACTTAACCAGTTTGAAATCTTTTGCAAATCCCTAGCACAAGCACCCTTCTTTGTGCCCACTGCCCCCTTACTCGGATCACAGCTTTGTTATAAATTTACAATTGTCTCTTTGCATGGCTTCCGAAAATATGAGCTCTTTGAAGACATGAATTGTGCATTACTTTTCTGAGGTTCCCAGTACCTAGAACAGTGTCTGCTACATGGTAAACACTCAATTAGAGTTTTCTTATTGCTGCTGTTGTTGCTGTGTTTAGTGAATTAATACCCCACACTGAATGCTAGACCTACACAGCTGTGTGACCTTAAGGGATGGATTCTCACAACAATTCTGAGCCTCAGTTTTCATTTCTGTAAAGCAGAGATAGTAATGACTACTTCCCTGAAAGTACTATCATTAAGATCACTAACACCAATGTAATAGATGCATTTCTGTCCTTTACTGGTCATTTCCAGTTCAGCACTATTGATAATGTCCTCCTTAAAACTCTCTGCTCTCTTCTCTTTTCCTTTTGTATTTTCTATCTTACTTATTTTCATCACAGTTACCAAGTCATCCATGCTAAAATCTTGGGTGTGATCTTTGAATCAGCCCTCCTCCTTATCTGCTACATCCACTCAATTACCTACCAAGTCCTATACATTTTGCCTTCTACTGGGCTGCACCCTGCAGGCCTGCACACCTTGTAGTTTCCCAGCCTTGAAACCAAAGAAAGAGCCTGGATACAGCAACAGAGACATCAGTGGCTTATGGGACAGGGGGATCTGACCTTATACATCTGAAGCAAGGTCCTGGAGTGACACCTCACTGTTAACGGCAGACGGCAGGCAGGACGTGGCAGCAATCTTTGCTACTCGGGGGAGAACGAGGCTACCTTTGTTAGGGAAAATTGATGTCAGGTGGGCTCAGGGTTACCAGGGACTAATTAAGCCCTATAATTAAGAGGATTGGATAGTCATGTGCGTGAAGCAGGAACTGGTTAAGAAAGGGATGTACGGAGAGCAAGGAAATACCCATCTTGAGTGGCCTGATCATATAGCTTCTAAATATTTTATTTTTTCATTGACTCTAGCCTAGTTTAGGCCACCATTACTCCTTGTATTATTACAATATCATATTAGCAAATAACTCATCTCTCTGCTTTTGGACCTAAGCCCCTCCAAACCATTCTCTATTCCAATGTCATAAATCTAACCATGTCATTCTGTAACTGAAAATGCTTCATGGCCCCCTGCTGCCTAATAAAGCTAACATTTACTGACTGTTTGCTACCTGCCTAACAACATAACTATGAGGCAGGTATTGCTCTTATTCCTATTATGCAAATAAGGAATTTGAAGCACAGAAAGGTAACAACTTAGCAAGTTACCAATAGTTGAAATGATTTCAAGGTTCTCAAAAGAATTATATCTCCCTATATGATATTGCCCCTACTTGGCTTGACAACCTTGCCTTAAATTTCAATAAAACTTATGTTTCAATAGTACTAAACTGCTTTCCTGCACATTTCATGCTCTATCTTGCCTCAGAGTCTTCATTCATGCTATTTCTGTGAAATTCACTTTTCTAGGCAAGTCCTCTTCCTTTTCTGAGCTAGCTCCTCTGACCAAGAGGATTAATTCTTCCTGCTTGGTGTTCTGACATCCCCATTAAATACATTTGTCATTGTATTTACTATGATATATAGAAGATTGATAGACAGAGACAGCTATATATATATATAAATTTACGTACCACTCTCTCTCCCAACATAGATTAATAATAATGACCATAATAACAATACTAATAAGACTATACTGCTAATAATAATGTATCCATCAAATGAATGGATGATACATCCTAAAAGTGTGCATGTGTTAATTCCCAGAGAGGTTAACTTTAAACAGTGAGATAAAGGAAATTGGAGCAAGCCAAGCAAATAAAATCTCTCTCTTTCTCATTTCTTCTGAAATGCTCTGAGGCCTGGGATCTTTGTATAGCCTGACTGGAAATGTTTCATGAGACAAAGTGAACCCAACTGCTGATAGCTGGTGTACATATTTGTGGCATTTGTGAAGTAATGGATAATGAGTAATATAGCACCTTGCCTTGCTTCCCAACTTCCAGAATATAGAATATGCATTGAATCATAAAACAGTTTATGGTACAACTGTTAGAGCTCAAGAGTATCCACAAGTGGAAGTAGGTGTGGCCTCTCTCACATCCAGGGACCCACTAACAGAATTGTGCTTCCTGCCCTCACAACTTTGTTCTTGGGAATGGGGGACACATCCACCAAGGAATTCAATGATGATTTCACTGAATGGGAAACCTGTGACTGTGACCTGGCTACTTTAGGCACATCCTTCAGTGGACCAATAGGCAAAAAAAGAAGTTACTACATGATGAGAGCAGGGAAGATGGTATGTAGAACTGAAAAGATTCACTGAAGGTACTTTTAATATTTCCGTGCCAAGTAATAACCTCTGATGGGCAATGACAGCAACCCCAACCCAATAAGAGTTAGGCAATTAAGGGCTCCATTCCATCAAAGATGAAGGTCTGTGTTACCTCACAAGGAAACTAACCAGACTGGTTGAAATACCAGCCAATGGTGGTTGGAGAGTCTAGAATGATAAAGGATGGAGCTACGTTTCTCAAGGCCAAACCCAGGTGAGAACTTACCAGAATTTTTCACATTTTTCATCTCATTTAGTTCTGCAAATTGACTAGTGATATAGGAACATTACTACACATCTATTCTATGGATAATTAAACTGAAACCAAAAGAGACAGAATGGAATCTCAGAAGGGATATTTACATACTTTGAATTAGAAAACAATATTAAGTAAATTATTTAACACATCTGAAACTTTTAAATGGTGCTAATTAACAGTAAATGTCCTAACTTTCTTGATGCCAGGGTGAAAAATAAACTGTTCTGTAAGTTCCATTTTCCATATATTGATGAGGAAATTAAGACTCAAAATATAGCTTTTAATAGGACTATGCAGCACTGGTTCAATGTCCTACATATTGTATAGCACACAGTTGAATAAGACTCTGAATCGACTACCTGCACAATTTATACTACACCTTATTGTGGATCTTGGGCAAAAGTGGAAAAGAGATTTCACGTATCATCATTCTAGTCCACTGTGTTCTCACAACACAATTCCAGTGGCAGCACATAGAAGTAAATGATGAAAAGCATGTTTTAAAGGGCTTGTGCAACCTGGCACCTTTCTAAAGAACCCAGAGCAAATAATAGAATCAGTTTGCTAATGTGAACACAAAGTTTTCTGTATTAATAAAAGCCCCTGGTACTTGACACTCCTCCAAGGTCTTTCATTTTTTTTGATGGTTAGTTTGTAAGGTTAATTATATACGCCAGATAAAAGAGAAAGGTGTGTGTGCAGATGATGCTGAGATGGATTCTTTCAAAGCAAAAAACATTTGGGTGGTTAAGAGTAAAGTCAAAGGAGAAACAAATAATAATAGTGAACAACAAAACAATAACCTTAACAACAACAAAAACTGTCCACTTAGTAAGTGCAGGGCTCACGTGGCTATCAGCGCAGACCCCAGAGACGGGCATGCGACGCTAAGGACGCTGCTGCTGCCACCAAGAAGCCTGTGTGCGAGCACAGGTCACTATCCCCACCTCCCCTCCTGGGACCCTGTGCAGCCCACCACTGCCAGGGCCCCATGATTCAGGGAAAACTTCCCAGGAAAATGCACGGCACACATCAGGCTGGTGCAAAGTCATGCTGGCCTCTGCCACCACAGGCTCACCCCGCATCCATACCCCTCCCTCCCCCCCGGCCTGAGTGAGCCAGAGTCCCCAAATCAGCTTCTTTAACCTTGTCCTGTGTGAGTGAAGAGCAGACGCCCTCAGGCGACCTACACGCAGAGGCGGGGCCAAATCCAAAGCTGAATCCCAGGAGCTGTGTGAACAAAGAAGAGAAAGGGAAATTTCGCCCAGCAGCCTCAGGAGCAGCGGATTAAAGCTCCACAATCAACTTGATATACTGCTGCATCTGTGGGATACCTGAATGACAATGAATCATCCCAAATTGAGAAGGTGGACTTTGGGAGCAAGATATATTATTTTTTCCCCCTTTTTCTCTTTTTGTGAGTGTGTATGTGTATGCTTCTGTGTGAGATTTTGTCTGTATAGCTTTGCTTTCACCATTCGTCCTAGGGTCCTGATTATCCCATTTTTTTTGTTTGTTTTTGTTTGTGTTTTACTTTTTAGAATTTTTCTTCTTAAAAATTATTTTTTATGTTTTATTTTAATAACTATTTTATTTTATCCTCTTTATTCCTTCCTTCTTTTCTTTCTTTCTTTCTCTCTTTCTTTCTTTCTTTCTTTCTTTCTTTCTTTCTTTCTTTCTTTCTTTCTTTCTTTCTTTCTTTCTTTCTTTCTTTCTTTCTTTCTTTCTTTCTATTTTTTCTCCCTTTTATTCTGAGCCGTGTGGATTAAAGGCTCTTGGTGCTCCAGCCAGGGGTCAGGGCTGTGCCTCTGAGGTGGGAGAACCAACTTCAGGACACTGCTCCACAAGAGAACTCCCAGCTCCACGTAATATCAAATGGTGAAAATCTCCCAGAGATCTCCATCTCAACACCAAGACCCAGCTTCACTCAATGACCAGCAAGCTACAGTGCTGGACACCCTATGCCAAACAACTAGCAAGACAGGAACACAGCCACATCCATTAGCAGAGATGCTGCCTAAAATCATAATAAGGCTACCAACATCCCCAAACACACCACCAGATGTGGACCTGCCCACTAGAAAGAGAAGATCCAGCCTCATCCACCAGAACACAGGCACTAGTCCCCTCAACCAGGAAACCTACACAATGCACTGAACCAACCTTAGCCACCGGGGACAGACACCAAAAACAACAGAACTACAAATCTGCAGCCTGCAAAAAGGAGACCCCAAACACAGTAAGATAAGCAAAATGAGAAGACAGAAAAACACACAGCAGATGAAGGAGCAAGGTAAAATCCCATCAGACCTAACAAATGAAGAGGAAATAGGCAGTCTACCTGAAAAAGAATTCAGAATGATAGTAAAGATGATCCAAAATCTTGGAAATAGAATAGACAAAATGCAAGAAACATTTAACAAGGACCTAGAAGAAATAAAGAGGAAGCAAGCAACAATGAACAACACAATAAATGAAGTTAAAAATACTCTAGATGGGATCAATAGCAGAATAGCTGAGGCAGAAGAATGGATAAGTGACCTGGAAGATAAAATAGTGGAAATAAATACAGCAGAGCAGAATAAAGAAAAAAAGAATAATGAAAAGAACTGAGGACAGTCTCAGAGACGTCTGGGACAACATTAAATGCACCAACATTTGAATGATATGGGTCCCAGAACAAGAAGAGGAAAAGAAAGTGACTGAGAAAATATTTGAAGAGATTATATAGTTGAAAACTTCCCTAATATGGGGAAGGAAATAGTTAATCAAGTCCAGGAAGAACAGAGAGTGCATACAGGATAAATCCAAGGAGAAACATGCCAAGACACATATTAATCAAACTATCAAAAATTAAATACAAAGAAAACATATTAAAAGCAGCAAGGGAAAAACAACAAATAACACACAGGGGAATCCCCATAAGGTTAACAGCTGATCTTTCAGCAGAAACTCTGCAAGCCAGAGGGAGTGGCAGGACATATTTAAAGTGATGAAGGAAAAAAACCTACAACCAAGATTACTCTACCCAGCAAGGATCTCATTCAGATTTGATGGAGAAATTAAAACCTTTACAGACAATCAAAAGCTGAGAGAGTTCAGCACCACCAAACCAGCTTTACAACAAATGCTAAAGGAACTTCTCTAGGCAAGAAACACAAGAGAAGGAAAAGATCTACAAGAATAAACCCAAAACAATTAAGAAAATGGTAATAGGAATATACATATTGATAATTACCTTAAATGAAAATGGATTACATGCTCCCACCAAAAGACACAGACTGGCTGAATGGATACAAAAACAAGAGCCATATATATGCTGTCTACAAGAGACCCACTTCAGACCTAGGGACACATACAGACTGAAAGTGAGGGGATGGAAAAAGATATTCCATGCAAATGGAAATCAGTAAGTTCAGGGCTCAGGTTAGGAACATAATGTAGAATTCTGTGCAAGAGTATAGGGGCAAAACTTGCCCAGACTCTTGCACTCCTAAGCAACCTCTCCTTCCCTAAGACGATTACAGATGGTTGGGAATGGATTGAAGAAACATGCTCTTAAAGCATAAAATGTGAAATGTAATATTTACAGAGTTGGGTCTTATAATGTGTCATCAAAGGATGGTATTGAGAGAGGACTAGAATTCAAGAAATCCTATGTATCCTCGGTAGGTTTCACTGACCCATGTAGCTACACAGCTAGAATTCTAGAAAGTAAAGCAACTTGAACAAAACCACGGAAGTTAGATTTCCTAAAGTGGGTCACATCCCATTAAGCTCAAGCATATAGTATGGGAAGTGTGCCTGGAAATGTTGCTTTTGGTAAAATTGCAAGAGAGTTTTGAATGCTTTGCAGGCATTTGTGAATGTTCAGGAGGGTATGAGAAATTAATATTCTTGACAAATTAAATAGAATAATGTGAAATATACTTTAGAAAAATTAGTCCTGCCAGTGTGTAGGGAGAATTGGACTGAAAAATAAAAGGGATAAGCAGTTAAGGGATGATAATATAATAGTATGGTGTAGACTACACTACAGTCCAGTCTACAGTATAGTATAGACTCATTTATTCTACTCTTAGTTCTCAGATTGTGTTATGGAAACTTGAAGTTGCCAGATAAGAGATCTCCATATAAAAAGTAGGTTTCCTTCCCACTCTCAGAAGATCTCATGGTGAAAGGAAGAGATAAAGAATTCTGGATGACAGTGCATCTGGGAAGAGAAGGTAGTAATCTAGACCTCTGTGACAGAGATTGCTGGATGTCATCTGATAAACATTTTTACCTTTTTCAATGTAAAATAATCTTGTTATTATTTGAGATGGCAATGAACCCAGCTAAAAGACTGCATTTCCTAGCCTTCTTGCAGCTGAGTGTGGTAAAGTTGAAAAGATCTGGATAATGAAAAGTAAGTAGAAAGCAGGAAATCTTCTAAAGGAAGCTGACTCAGCTGGAAACTGAGCTCTTTTTTCCTGTACTGCTTCCTCCTGCTACCAGCTTGGAAAGCAGATGTGATATTGTTCCAGCAGCCATCTTGAACAATGAGGTGACCTTGAGAACGAAAGCAATATGAAGTAGAAAGTAGCTGGCCCTGAATATCTTTTGCATGAGAGACAAACTCCACCCTTAAGTCCTTACTGTTTGGTATTTCCTATTATGTACAGCTGAACCCAGTCCTAACTGATACTGCAACTTTGCAAGAATAAACCTTGGGAACCTGGGAGTTAGATACAACTCCTTTAAATTAATGACTAGGGGATCATCCAGGTTAAAGAATTCCAGGGATATTATCTAATCTAACCCCCACCTACATACCTCTTCCTTTCCACATCTACTACCATTGCCTTAATTCAGTTTCTCATCTTTTACATGCTGAACTATTGCTACAACTTCCTACTTTGTTTCCCATCTTCAGTTTCACTAAGCCCATGCCCCACACCATTGCCTACTTTCTTACCTCCAGTTGCTATAACAAAATACCATAGACTGGGTACTTATAAACAGCAAACATTTATTTTTCACAGTCCTAGAAGCTGGTTAGTCCAAGATCAAGGCATCAGCAGATTTGGTGTCTGGTGAAGGCTATTTCCTGGATCATAGATGACAACTTTTCACTATGTCCTCATAGTGTGGAAGGGGCAAAGTATCTCTCTGGACCTCTTAGATAAGGCACTAATCTTATTAATGAGAGCTTCATCCTTATGACCTAGGTACCTCCCAAAGACCCCACCTTCTAATTCCATTACCTTGGGGATTAGGATTTCAACATATAGATTTGGAGGGAATACAAACATTCTATTTATGACACCTACCCAATTCCCATACTGCCTACAGAGTGCCATTTATAAACCCAAATAAAATCACATCATTTTCCTACTTAAAACTTTCAAAGTCTTCTGCTTGACTGGCAGAGAACTTTTCTTCTTCAACCTTTTTCTCTATAATCTACTCCACATACTCCATTTTCCATCTGCATCTCTTCTTAAGTTCCTGAATGTGCCACACTGCTTCATGCCTTCTTGTCATTCCACTGGAAGGCTCTTTCATTTCTCACCCACCTTACTGCTCTTATCCATATTTAAAGACTGTGGTTAGTATCTATGGCAGTAGTTATCAAACATTTTGGTCTCAGAATCAGAGTCCAATCAAATATTACTGAGGACCACAAAACCATTTTCTTGTGTCAGTTATATATATTAATATTTACCATTTAGAAATTTTAAGTGAGAAGAATTTTGAATATCTACATATTAATCTATTTACAAATAATGTATGCTAATATATATAAAATATTTTATGAAAAATAACTACATTTTCAAAAAATTAATAAGAAGAGTGGCATTGTTTTATACTTCTGAAAATTTCTCTAGTGTCTGGCTTAATAGAAGTATTTTCTGGCTTAAAAGAAGATTTTTCATATCTGTGTCTATATTCAATCTATTTGATATGTTATTTTGGCTGAAATATATAAAGAAAATTTGGAGAATTTTGTGGATATTATTCTTTGAATCTAAGCAAACACTCAGTTAGTAGTAACTTCTTAAAGGTTAGCTGCAATGTTGAATCTCAAACCACACTAGTGAGCTTTTTATACTCTTACATTAAAATCTATTGGTCAACTCTGTATGGATCTTTTATCCATGGTCTTCATAGCATCAATGCATGAGTCATTTTAAAAATATTGCTTTAGCCACGTAGGTCTTCTAAATGTTGATATGTTGACTCTATAATTTCAAGAAATCATATTTGTTACTCTCACCACAAATTGCATCAGAAAAGTCATTAAGTATTAGGAACCATCAAGTTCACAGTGGTAGATACAAGTTTTCTAAAATTCTGATTTTTATTTGAAGTTCAAACTTTACCATTGGCAATGAATACTGTTAGTTGTTTCCCTTGAAGTAACAGGTTTACTTTGTTCATGAATATGCCTTCCAAACACCCAAGTCTGAACAGTCATAGTTTTTCAGTAAGTTATTCTTCCAAGTAAAAAGTGTGTTCCATGAAAAAGGCAGCTAGTTCAGCTTGCAACTCAAACAATTGTGCACCTACTTTTCCTCAAGGCAAACGTTTTACTACAGTATGCAGTGAAATATCTTTATGGCAGAACTAATTTGGTACATAGATATTAAAAGGCATGTAAACAGGGTTAATATTTCATGAAATTAATAGTTTTACTGTTTATTCAAGGACATTCTAAATTAAACTGGCCTTTGTAGCTGTGAGTGCAATGTAAAGAATACAAGGATGACCTTACATTTTGGTGCTTTGATTCATGCTGAGGTGCCAGCAGTTTTGCTGCTTTTGTAACATTACATTGCTTTTGTAACCTCAGGGCAAATGTCAATATACTGAAAAAAAGGCAAAAATTGTCTTAGGATTATGAAGAAAGTAGTTTTGACTTCATGGACCTTCTAAAAGGGCCTCAAGACCCCAGGGTCCCATGACCATACTTTGAGAACCACTTGTCTATGGAAACAATAGCCTGATCCTACTTCCCCTCTTTTGGGAACTGCCTCTTGCAAGTCCTCTAATACAGTTTCTGTGGAAGCTGCCTATTTCTAAGTAACTCTGTCCTATAGATACAGCTGATTGGCTGAAAAGTAAACCAATGAATTCCTTCCCTAAAAATTTTGGCCTCAGAACTTTGGAATGTAGACAGTTCATTAAAGCAGCTTCTTTCCAGGGTCTGAAGCTGTAAGATGTAAAACTTCGAAGTGTCAGTGACAATACTTCCTGTCAAAGACACCAAGAGACAGAGACAGCCAGTCTCCAGCAAGAGAAGCAAAGCAGAGATTAGAGGGGAAGAGTCAACCTATTAAGATTCAAATAAATGGATCCAATTTTTCCTTGGGTCCAGCCATGTTGCAATCTTTAATTATGATGAGGTCTCTACAATAAAAGCTCCTTTGAGATAAAATCACTTATATAGGTTTTCTATCATTTACAATTAAAAGCATCTGAAAATAAAATACTGCTCAAAGGACACCTCATCTGTGAAGCTCTCCCAACTCCATTCTCTAAGCAGAATTAATAGCCCCACCTATGAGCCAACATTAAACCTAGCACTCACCACTGGCACAACCTCTGTCTCACTGCAATTTCTTCACACTCTAATACTTTCTCACCTAGATATCTCCCTAGTACATTGCAAGCTCCTGGAAATCAGTGAAAGAACAGGACTTTTTTTTTAACTTAAAATTTAGAAAATTAAATGTATGACTGGATATCAGTAGGGGGAGAAGAATGAATGAAAATGGGAAAAAAATTGACATAGACATAAAATCTTGTTCTATTCCTTCCTGGCTAAGTCATTTCATGCTTCTGTACTTTCAACTGCCCACCTAAAAATATCTGAGCCCCTAGGCTGAGGCTGGATTAGGAGAGACACTTGAAATGCCTTCAGTAAGTAAAATTAATCTAAGAAACTCCATCCTTGCTAGTTCAGTTAGAAACAGAAACCATATCGGTCCAGGGATGCAAGGATTCTTCAAAACATGCAAATCAATCAGTATCATAAACCATATTAACAAACTGAAGGAGAAAAACCATATGATCATCTCAATAGAGGCAGAAAAAGCTTTTGACAAAATTCAACACCATTTATGATAAAAATTCTCCAGAAAGTGGGCATAGAGGGACCCTACCTCAACATAATAAAGGCCATATATGACAAACCCACAGCAAACATCATTCTCAATGGTGAAAATCTAAAAGCATTTCCACTAAGATCAGGAACAAGACAAGGATGTCCACTCTCACCACTATTATTCAACATAGTTTTGGAAGTTCCAGCCACAGCAATCAGAGAAGAAAAAGAAATAAAAGGAATACAAAATGGAAAAGAAGTAAAACTGTCCCTGTTTGTAGATGACATGATACTATACATAGATAAGCCTAAACATGCCACCAGAAAGCTATTAGAGCTAAGCAATGAATTTGATAAAGTTTCAGGATACAAAATTAACACATAGAAATCTCTTGCATTCCTATACACTAACAACAAAAGATCAGACAGAGAAATTAAGGAAACAATCCCATTTACCACTGCAACAAAAAGAATAAAATACCTAGGAATAAACCTACCTAAGGAGGTAAAAGATCTGTACTCAGAACACTATAAGACACTGATGAAAGAAATCAAAGATAACACAAACAGATGGAGAGATATACCATGTTCAGGGATTGAAAGAATCAATATTGTGAAAATGACTATACTACCCAAAGCAATCTACAGATTCAATGCAATCCTTATCAAATTACAAATGGCATTTTTCACAGAACTAGAACAAACAATCTTAAAATTTATATGGAGACACAAAAGACCCTGAATAGCCAAAGCAATCTTGAGGGAAAAACTGGAGCTGGAGGAATCAGACTCCCTGACTGCAGATTATACGAAAAAGCTACATTAATGAAGACAATATGGTACTGTTACAAAAACAAGAAATATAGATCAATGGAACAGGAGAGAAAGCCCAGAGATAAACGCATACACCTATGGTCAACTCATCTATGACAAAGGAGGCAAGGGTATACAATAGAGAAAAGACAGTCTCTTCAATAAGTGGTGCTGGGAAAACTGGACAGCTACATGTAAAAGAATGAAATTAGAACACTCCCTAACACCATACACAAAAATAAACTCAAAATGGATTAAAGACCTAAATATAAGACTGGACACTATAAAACTCTTAGAGGTAAACATAGGAAGAACACTCTTTGCCATAAATCACAGCAAAAGCTTTTTTGGCCCAGCTCCTAGAGAAATGGAAATAAAAACAAAACTAAACAAATGGGACCTAATGAAACTTAAAGCTTTGGCATAGCAAAGGAAACTATAAACAAGACAAAAAGACAACCCTCAGAATGGGAGAAAATATTTGCAAATGAATCAACAGACAAAGGATTCATCTCCAAAATATATAAACAGCTCATGCAGCTCAATAGTAAAAACACAAACAACCCAATCAAAAAAATGGGCAGAAAACCTAAATAGACATTTCTCCAAAGAAGACCTACAGATGGCCAAGAAGCACATGAAAAGCTTCTTGACATCACTAATTATTAGAGAAATGCAAATCAAAACTACAATGAGGTATCACCTCACATGGGTCAGAATGGGTAGCATCAGAAAACCTTCAAACAACAAATGCTGGAGAGGTTGTGGAGAAAAGGGAACCCTCTTGCACTGTTGGTGGAAATGTAAATTGATAGTCACTGTGGAGAACAGTATGTATGTTCCTTAAAAAACTAAAAATAGAATTACCATGTGACCCAGCAATCCCACTACTAGAAATATACCCAGAGAAAACCTTAATTCAAAAAGAGAAATGTACCCCCATGTTCATTGCAGCGCTATTTACAATAGCCATGTCATGGAAGCAGCTTAAAAGTCCATCAACAGATAAATGGATAAAGAAGATGTGGTACATGTATACAATGGAATATTACTCAGCCATAAAAAGGAACGAAACTGGGTCATTTGTAGAGACGTGGATGGACCTAGAGACTGTCATACAGAATGAAGTAAGTCAGAAAGAGAAAAGCAAATATTGCATATTAACACATATACGTGGAACCTAGAAAAATGGTACAGATGAACCAGTTTGCAAGGCAGAAATAGAGACACAGATGTAGAAAACAAATATATGGACACCAAGCGGGTGATGGTGGTGGTGGTGGGATGAATTAGGAGATTGGGATTGACATATACACACTAATATGTATAAAATATATAACTAATAAGCACCACCTGCTGTATAAAAAAATAAAATTCAAAAAATATATTAAGAAAAGAAACACACACACACAAACAGAAAGAAACCACGTCAGTAATGATTCCTCTGGGAATCAGATAAAGTTTATAAAACTTTCCATTTTGTAAATTGGAGACATCCAAAGAGACTTCACTCACCTTCTCCCATTTAACTACTTAATTATTCAAGAAACTTGAAAATTAAGTCCTCCAAACCATTAAGTAAAACTCACCTAAGTATAATTTTACAACTCTTTGACAACTCTTTTAATCTCTGTTTCCTCATCTGTTTCTGATCTGTAACTCATCATCTTATGAGTTCATTGAGACAGTGTTTGTTAACCAATGTGTTCACAGTGCCTAGCATGGGGTAAACTAAGTGTATTGTTTTAAAACCTTTTTCTTCTTTCCTAGAAACACCATGTACTTCAGGTTTCCTCTCAGGAAGTTCAGACTGCAATAAATTTACCTCTGATCCGTGCTGAGAAAAGTCAGAAGATTGGTCTAAACTCACACAGCTAGTAACCACTGCCACCAGAAGCTCAACATAATTTCCTGACTTCAAATCCTGCTCTCTCCACACCTGCAGTGTCTCTCACTCAGACAAAGAACCCAAAGATTTTAGTTCAAATAAAAGACAAGGATTTTATTCCATCTTTGGGTATTTAAGCAAATGAAGTTTGTGAATAATTGAAAAACAGCTGGAAAATTATGGCGAGCATTTAAAGACATTGCAATCTGACTAAAACTAATGACAAGGAGATTGGAAAGAGGAGGAGGTGGATTTCAGTCACTGCCCTGACAATTACTAGCTTGGTAAGTTGAGCAGGTCAGTTAAGCAAAACAGACAACAATTTCATCATGTGTAAAATAAAAAAATAATAATTCTTATCTTGCAGAGAAAGAGAAAAAATTCATTTTCTGAGCACCTACCCATGGACTTTACAAGCATTATCTTACTTAATTCTTACAACTCTGCTCATCTGCTTAGTAGGTATAATAATCCATTTTTTCTGACAGAGAATCTGGGGTCTAAAAAATTAATTTAATTTTCCCAAGATCACAGAATTAATACCTGTGCTTCCCACGACCACTGGTCTACATGCCTTAAACAAATGTTGTGAGATAAAATAGGATAAGAGATGAGAAAAATGTGTCACTGTACAAAACCTGATACCTTTGGGGAGATAAGCATAACCATTTCTGAATGTCAAATCAGGAAATTTGAGTTTGAAGCTCTTACTTCACCACTTACTAACCATTCAGTCTTGACAACCTCACTTCATGTCTCCAAACCTCAGTTTTCTCACCAGTAAAATGGGGCAAATAGAATCACAGTCCCAGATGCCTGCCTTACAGAGCAGTGATGAGGCCCCAGCAAGATCACAATTGTAAAAATGCTTTGTGTTCCAGAGAGCCCTATACAAATGTGTGCTATTATTATTATTACTATTACCATTATTATTACACCATGTTCTTTGGGCAAGACATTTATGTTAAACCGACACAGCCCATAATTGGAGTACTCAAGTTAAATAAATGAAGTCAGCTGTCTGACTCCTTTAAGATAAATGATGTTATTACAACATAATTGTATAACCCCATATAGCTTACAGCAGCAAAAGGATGTGTATTTCACATGCCCTCCTATAATTACATCCCCATTATAATTTTGCAGTTAGTTGCGATGAGCTCTGGTCATGAAAACATGCCAATTTTGTATGGGATTGAAGTCTGCCTAATTTTAGCAAATTGAGAGTCACACAAAAGAAAAGAGATAAATACTATGTTGTTATTTTTCATTAGAGAATTGCTATATTAAGAGGCTGTGATCCAGCTGTGTTTGTTTAAATAAAAGTGTGATTTGAATACCTCCTACAGCTAATGTTCCTGCCAATGAATAAAAGATAAAATGCAGCTCCCCTCTCGTTGGATGGGAGTCTCTGCATTCTAGCTGACTTGGAGATTTATTGTTCCACACAAGGAAGTTGAAAGCTTGGAGGGCAGACCACACGCAGGGGTCTTTTGTGTATTGTTTCAAGCCACATCACTAATAGATTTCTTCCACTAAGGCTCCCAGCAATTCAGCTGTGCTCAAATGCTCCACTTATCTGTGAAAAAAATAATAATAAAATAGTAATTATGCCTCAATGGCTAATGCAGCCCAGCTCTATGCCACAGGAAGAAAGTAAACAGGAACAAATACCATTCAGAGAAGGAATGCTGTATTGGAGTGTCGTTGTGATAATGGATTTAAGCCTCCTTTATTTCTTCAAAGCAGACCCTCTCACTTACAGCCCAGTGCCTCTGTCTCCCCACTGTCCCCCAAAACTAGCAATATTCTCTTGAAATTCACTGCCCTGTAAGTTGGGCAACCCAGAATGAAAGATTAGAGGTGAGAGCCAAGATATAGCTATAATGTAGTTAACTCTAAAATGTCTAGAACGATGTTCTAGGGGTCTGGCATACTAAGATATGGACAGCATGAAAGTCTTTGCCGTCATGTAAATCACAGTCTAACGATACATGTAAGATATATACGTATTTCCCATTCTCCAAACCATTAAGTGTGGCTTTTTCAAAACACCATTATGTGGATACTACTTGCTCTTGACCACTCAATTCTTGCCCTCTTTTCCCTCTCACATAGCCATATCAGATCTCTCCCCCACCCTCCTTACACAGACACACACAGACACACACAGACACACAGCATTCTTTATTTTACCTTCATACCTTTTCAGGCATTAACTATCCCCTTTACCTGATTTTCCTTTGCTCATTTACTCGTGTAGTGAACTCATCTTCATAATTCAGTTCAAACTTCAACTCCCAGAAGTCTTCCCTGCACCACCCGCAAGGATGCTCCAAGTGTGGGAAAAACATACCTCCTCTCTGTAGCAGGATCACCTGTGCTAAGTTCACACACTGGTCCCCAGTTGAGGAGGCTGAGCAGGAGGGAAATGAAACATGTGTTCCCCATCTCCATCCTGGGGGGAGTGGAGAATAGTTCTTCCCTTCTTTCTCCCTTTTCCCTCCCACCAGTCCACACCATCCACAAGAACCTCAGCCATCATGAGTAACTGTTATTGATAGGAGCACATTTTTCAGATGTGTTGAGCTGGAATAAAAATAAGAGAACTATAGTTGTATTGAAATATTCTTTTCATTTATCTTTCTCTCTGCCAGGCCTTTGAGGAGGAACTGTTTTTTCATCACTGTATCCTCAGGACCCATTACAGTGACTAAAGATTTATAGACATATAGTAAATGACAGATTGATGAGTGGATGGATAGATAAGCAAATAAACATAATGTAGGAGAAAAGGTGACTGGTGACATAAGAAAATTGAGAACAAAATGCGATGAGAACCAAAATTAGGGACAATTCATTTGCAGCTAGAAATAATTGGAGGAGGCTTATAGAGAAAGTGACCATTGAGCTAAGACTTCAAAGATCCTGTGATAAGGAACAAGGCATTCCAGGCGAAGAGAACAGTAAAAGTGACTATTTAACAAACTTTCACTATCCACAGGGTGTAGTTACACTGCCCAAACTGTGTAGTTACTTTAGAAATAAAAACTTTGAAAGAGAGAGACCTTCAAGATGGCAGAGGAGTAAGACGTGGAGATCACCTTCCTCCCCACAAATACATCAGAAATACATCTACATGTGGAACAGCTCCTACAGAACACCTACTGAACACTGGCAGAAGATCTCAGACTCCCCAAAAGGCAAGAATCTCCCCCATGTACCTGGGTAGGGCAAAAGAAAAAAGAAACAACAGAGACAAGAGAATAGGGATGGGACCTGCACCATGGGAGGGAGCTGTGAAGGAGGAAAGATTCCCACAAACTAGGAGCCCCTTCGTGGGTGGAGAAAGGGGGGGGGTGGCAGGGAGGAAACTTCGGAGCCACGGAGGAGAGCGTAGAAACAGGGGTGCAGAGGGCAAAGTGGAGAGATTCCTGCACAGAGGATCAGTGTCAACCAGCACTCCCCAGCCCGAGAGGATGGTCTGCTCACCCACTGGGGTGGGTGGGGGTTGGGAGCTGACACTCCGGCTTTGGAGTTCAGACACCAGGGAGAGGACTGGGGTTGAAGGCATGAACACAGCATGAAGAGGGCAAGTGTGCCACAGCTACCCAAGAGGGAGTCTGGGAAAAAGTCTGGACCTGCCTAAGAGTCAAGAAACCACTGTTTTGGGGTGCGTGAGGAAAGGGGATTCAGAGCACTGCTTAAACGAGCTCCAGAGATGGCTGAGAGCTGCGGCTGTCAGTGCAGACCCCAGAGACGTGCATGAGATGATAAGGTTGCTACTGCCACCACCAAGAAGCCTGTGTGCAAGCACAGGTCACTATCCATACCTCCCACCCTGGGAGTCTGTGCAATCCGCCACTGGCAGGGTCCTGTGATACAGGGACAGATTCCCCAGGGAAAACACATGGCACACCTCAGGCTGGTGCAACGTCATGCTGGCCTCTGCTGCCACAGGTTCGTCCCGCATTCTGTACCCCTCTCTCCCCCTGGCCTGAGTGAGCCAGAGCCCCCGAATCAGCTTCTCCTTTAACCCCGTACTCTCTGAGCAAAGAACAGATGCTCTCAGACAACCTACACACAGAGGCGGGACCAGGTCCAAAGCCGAACCCCAGGAGCTGTGAGAACATAGAAGAGAAAGGGAAATCTCTCTCAGCAGCCTCACGAGCAGTGGATTAAATCTCCACAATCAACTTGACGTACCCTGCATCTGTGGAATACCTGAATAGACAGCGAATCATCCCAAAATTGAGGCAGTGAACTTTGGGAGCAACTGTAGAATTGGGGTTTGACTTCTGCATCAAATTGTTTCTGGTTTTATGTTTATCTTAGTTTCATATTTAGAGTTTATTATCATTTGTAGATTTGTTTATTGATTTGGTTGCTCTCTTCATTTTTTTAATATATAGATATATATTTTTTTTTCCTTTTTCTCTTTTTGTGAGAGTGTGTGTGTATGCTTCTTTGTATGATTTTGTCTGTATAGCTTTGTTTTACCCTTTGTCCTAGGGTTCTGTCTGTCCCTTTATTTAGTGTATATGTTTAAGCACTTCTTTTCATTGGTGGATTTGTTATTTCATTTGGTTGCTTGCTTCTTTCTTTCTTTACTTTTTTTTAATACTTTTAAATTTTTAAATTTTTAATAATTTTTAAATTCTTTGTTTTAATAACTTTTATTTCCTTCTTTCTTTTTTTCACTCTTTTCTTCTGAGCCATGTGGCTGACAGGGTCTTTTTGTTTTGGCCAGATGTCAGGCCTGTGCTTCTGAGGTAGGAGAGCCGAGTTCAGGACATTGGTCCACAAGAGACTTCCCGGCTCCATGTAATATCAAACAGCGAAAGCTCTCCCAGAGATCTCCATTGCAACACTAAGACCCAGCTCCACTTAACAACAAGCAAACTACAGTACTGGACAACCTATGCCAAACAACTAGCAAGATAGGAACACAACCCCACCGATTAGCAGACAGGCTGCCTAAAACCATAATAGGGTCACAGACACCCCAAAACACACCAGCAGAAGTGGTCCTGGCCACCAGAAAGACAACATCCAGCCTCATCAACCAGAACACAGGCACCAATCCCCTCCACCAGGAAGCCTATACAACCCACTGAACCAATCTTAGCCACTAGGGCAGAAACCAAAAACAATAGGAACTATGAACCTGCAGCCTGTAAAAAGGAGAACCCAAGCACAGTAAGTTAAACAAAATTCAAGACAGAGAAACACACAGCAGATGAAGGGGCAAGGTAAAAACCCACCAGACAAAAAAAATGAAGAGGAAAAAGGCAGCCTACCTGAAAGAATTCAGACTAATGATAGTAAAGTGATTGACAATCTTGGAAATAGAATGGAGAAAATACAAGAAAGAATTAACAAGGACCTAGAAGAACTAAAAAGCAAACAAACAATGATGAACAACACAGTAAATGAAATTAAACATTCTCTGGAAGGAATCAATAGCAGAATAACTCAGGCAGAAGAACAGATAAGTGACCTGGAAGATGAAATAGTGGAAATAACTACCACAGAGCCAAAAAAAGAAAAAAGAATGAAAAGAATTAAGGACAGTCTCAGAGACCTCTGGGACAACATTAAATGCACCAACATTCGAATTATAGAATAAGAGAAGAAGAAAGGGACTGAGAAAATATTTGAAGAGTTTATAGTCCAAAACTTCCCTAATATGGGAAAGGAGATAGTCAATCAAGTCTAGGAAGTGCAGAGAATCCCATACAGGATAAATCCAAGGAGAAACACACCAAGACACATATTAATCAAACTAATAAAAATTAAAGACAAGGAAAAAGTATTGAATGCAGCAAAGGAAAATCAAGAACATACAAGAGAATCTCCATAAGGTTAACACCTGATCTTTCAGTAGAAACTGCAAGCCAGAAGGGACTGGCAGGACATATTTAAAGTCAGGAAAGGGAAAAACCTACAACCAAGATTACTCTACTCAGCAAGGATCTCATTAAGATTAGATGAAGAAATTAAAACTTTAACAGTCAAGCAAAAGCTAAGAGAATTCAGCACCACCAAACCAGCCTTACCACAAATGCTAAAGGAACTTCTCTAGGCAGGAAACACAAAAGAAGGAAAAGACCTACAATAACAAATGAAAAACAATTAAGAAAATGGTAATAGGAACATACAAATCAATAACTACCTTAATGTAAATGGATTAAATGCTCCAACCAAAAGACAGATTGGCTGAATGGATACAAAATCAAGATCTGTATATATGCTGTCTACAGGAGACCCACTTCAAACCTAGGGACACATACAGACTGGAATTGGGGTATGGGAAAAGAAATTCCATGCAAATGGAAATCAAAAGGAAGCTGGAGTAGCAATTCTCATATCAGACAAAATAAACTTCAAAATAAAGACTATTACAAGAGACAGAGAAGGATACAACATAATGATCAACGGATCAAAACAAGAAGAAGATATAACAATGGTAAATATTTATGCATCCAACATAGGAGCACCTCAATACATAAGGCAAATGCTAACAGCCATAAAAGGGGAAACTGACAGTAATACAATCATAGTAGGGGACTTTAGCACCCAACTTTCACCAAGGGACAGATCATCCAAAACGAAAATAAACAACAAAACACAAGCTTTAAATGATACATTAAACAAGGTGTACTTAATTGATATTTATGGGACATTCCATCCAAAAACAACAGAATACACTTTCTTCTCAAGTGCTTATGGAACATTCTCCAGGATAGATCATATCTTGTGTCACAAATCAAGCCTTGGAAAATTTAAGAAGATTGTAATCATATGAAGTGTCTTTTCCAACCATAGCGCTATGAGACTAGATATCAATTACAGGAAAAAATCTGTAAAAAACACAAACACATGGAGGCTAAACAATACACTACTAAATAAATAAGAGATCACTTAGAAGAAATCAAAGAGGAAATAAAAAATATCTAGAAACAAATAACAATGAAAACACAATGACCCAAAACCTATGGGATGCAGCAAAAGCAGTTCTAAGAGGGAAGTTTATAACAATACAATCCTACATCAAGAAACAAGAAACATCTCAAATAAACAACCTAAACTTATACCGAAAGCAATTAGAGAAAGAAGAACAAAATAAACCCCTAAGTTAGCAGAAGGAAAGATATCATAAATAACAGATAAGAAATAAAAGAAATGAAGGAAACAATAGCAAAGATCCATTAAACTAAAAGCTGGTTCTTTGAGAAGATAAACAAAATTGATAAACCATTATCCAGACTCATTAAGAAAAAAAAGGGAGAAGACTCAAATCAATAGAATTAGAAATGAAAAAGGAGAAGTAACAACTGACACTGCAGAAATACAAAGGATCATGAGAGATTACTACAAACAACTATATGCCAATGAAATGGTCAACCTGGAAGAAATGGATAAATTCTTAGAAAAGCAAAACCTTCCAAGACTGAACCAGGAAGAAATAGAAAATATAAATATACCAATCACAAGCACTGAAATTGAGACTGTGATTAAAAATCTTCCAATAAACAAAAGCCCAGGAGAAGATGGCTTCACAGGTGAATTCTACCAAACATTTAGAGAAGAGCTAACACCTATCCTTCTTAAACTCTTCCAAAATGTAGCAGGAGGAGCACACCCAAACTCAATCTATGAGGCCAACATCACCCTGATATCAACACCAGACAAAGATGCCACAGAAAAAGAAATCTACAGGCCAATATCACTGATGAACATAGATACAAAAATTGTCAACAAAATACTAGCAAACCAAATCCAACAGCACATTAAAAGGATCATACACCATGATCAAGTGTGGTTTATCCCAGGGATGCAAGGATTCTTCAATATATGCAAATTAAGCAATGTGATAAACCTTATTAAAAAGCTGAAGGAGAAAAACCATATGATCTTCTCAATAGATGCAGAAAAAGCTTTCAACAAAATTCAACATGCATTTATGATAAAAACCTCCAGAAAGTAGGCATAGAGGGAACTTACCTCAACATAATAAAAGCCATATATGACAAAACCACAGCCAGCATTGTTCTCAATGGTGAAAAACTGAAAACATTTCTTCTAAGATCAGGAACAAGACAAGGCTGTCCACTCTCACCACTATTATTTAACACAGCTTTGGAAGTTTTAGCCACAGCAATCAGAGAAGAAAAATAAATAAACGAAATCCAAATCAGAAAAGAGGAAGTAAAGCTGAGACTGTTTGCAGATGACATGATACTATACATAGAGAACCCTAAGGATGCTACCAGAAAACTACTAGAGCTAATCAATAAATTTGGTAAAGTAGCTGGATACAAAATTCATGCACAGAAATCTCTTTCATGATGAAATATTTGAAAGAGAAATTAAGGAAACATTCCCATTTACCATTGCAACAAAAAGAATAAAATACCTAGGAACAAACCTACCTAAGGAGAGAAAAGACCTGTATGCAGAAAACTATAAGACACTGATGAAAGAAATTAAAGATGATACAAACAGATAGAGAGATATACCATGTTCTTGGACTGGAAGAATCAACATTGTGAAAATGACCCTACTACCCAAAGCAATCTACAGATTCAATGCAATCCGTATCAAACTACCAATGGAATTTTTCACAGAACTAAAACAAAAAATTTACAATTTGTATGGAAACACAAAAGACCCTGGATAGGGCTTCCCTGGTGGTGCAGTTGTTGAGAGTCCGCCTGTCGATGCAGGGGACATGGGTTCATGCCCCAGTCTGGGAAGATCCCACATGCCACAGAGCGGCTGCACCTGTGAGCCATGGCCACTGATCCTGCACGTCCAGAGCCTGTGCTCTGCAATGGGAGAGGTCACAACAGTGAGAGGCCTGTGTCCACAAAAAAAAAAAAAAAAAAAAAAAAAAAAAAAAGACCCTGTATACGCAAAGCAACCTTGAGAAAGAAAAACGTACCTGGAGCAATAAGGCTCCCAGACTTCAGACTATACTACAAGGCTACAGTAATCAAGACAGTATGATATTTTCACAAAAACAGAAATAAAGATCAATGGAACAGGATAGAAAGCACAGAGATAAACCCACGCACATATGGTCACCTTATTTTTTATAAAGGAGGCAACAATATACAATGGAGAAAAAACAGCCTCTTCAATAAGTGGTGCTGGGAAAACTGGACAGCTACATGTAACAGAATGAAATTAGAACACTCCCTAACACCATACACAAAAATAAACTCAAAATGGATTAAAGACCTAAATGTAAGGCCAGACACTATCAAACTCTTAGAGGAAAACTTAGACAGAACAGTCTACAACATAAATCACAGCAAGATCCTTTTTGACCCACCTCCTAGAGAAATGGAAATAAAAACAAAAATAAACAAATGGGACCTAATGAAACTTAAAAGCTTTTGCACAACAAAGGAAAACATAAAGACAAAAAGACAACCATCAGAATGGGAGAAAATATTTGCAAATGACAAAGGATTATTCTCCAAAATTTATAAACAGCACATGCAGCTCAATATCAAAAAAACAAACAATCCAATCCAAAAATGGGCAGAAGACCTAAACATACATTTCTACAAAGAAGACATACCGATGGCCAACAAATACATGAAAGGATGCTGAATATCACTAATCATTAGAGAAATACAAATCAAAACTATAATGAGGTATCACCTCACATTTGTCAGAATGGCCATCATCAAAAAAATCTACAAACAATAAATGCTGGAGAGGATGTGGAGAAAAGGGAACCCTCTTGCACTGTTGATGGGAATGTAAAACTGATACAGCTACTATGGAAAACAGTATGAAAGTTCCTTTAAAAACTAAAAGTAGAACTACCATACCACCCAGCAATCCCAGTACTGGGCATATACCTTGAGAAATCCATAATTCAAAAAGAGTCATGTACCACAATGTTCATTGCAGCTCTATTTACAATAATCAGGACATGGAAGCAACCTAAGTGTTCATCAACAGATGAATGGATAAAGAAGATGTGGCGCATATGTACAATGGAATATTATTCAGCCATAAAAAGAAACGAAATTGAGTTGTTTGTGGTGAGATGGATGGACCTAGAGCCTGTCTTACAGAGTGAAGTAAGTCAGAAAGAGATAAACAAATCCCTTATGCTAACATATATATATGGAATCTTAAAAAGAAAGAAAGAAAGAAAGAAATGGTTCTGAAGAACCTAGGGGCAGGAGATGCAGACATAGAGAATGGACTTGAGGACACAGGGAGGGGGGAGGGTAAGCTGGGACGAAGTGAGAGAGTGACATGGACTTATATACACTACCAAATGTAAAATAGATAGCTAGTGGAAAGCAGCCACATGGCAGAGGGAGATCAGCTCGGTGCTTTGTGACCACCTAGAGGGGTGGGGTAGGGAGGATGGGAGGGAGACACAAAAGGGAGAAGATATGCCGATATATGTATATGTATAGCTGTTTCACTTTGTTATAAAGCAGAAACTAACACACCATTGTAAAGCAGTTATACTCAAATAAAGATGTTTTTTTAAAAATCTTTGAAAGACTACACACTTTTCCAATTATAACCAATCTCTGAATACCTTTGGAACTCTCTTCAAGGTCTACCTACATAGGCACTGAAGAAAATCTATTTCAGATGGCTTTGGGTTTTTTAAATCCAAATCTGTACTACCTAGCTTAATTTCCCACCTCACTCTTCCTTCGAAGGTTGAATATTTATGATTCACATACACAGCATGTGCTCAGTATATTGAATGAAGTCAGTGAAGTAACAAACCCAGAATTGCCACCACTGGGACAATAAAAATGTCACATTACTTCATCATAGCCCCCAGTTCATAGTGAAGAAGAATTGCCTGGTGAAAAGAAAAAAGCACACCACTTATTGGCTGTTTAACCATGTGCATATTATATAACCTAGCTAAGCTTCAATTTCCTCTTTTGCAAAATAACGTTAACAATAGTTGCTTTGTAAAGCTATTGTTAGGATCAAATTCAACTAATATTAGGTTAAATCATATGGAATTGCTATTTTGTAGGTAAATGACCAACATTTTAATGTGATTCAACCCAGTGAAACAGTGATTAGGATGTAGTAAATGCTCAATTTATGTTAAGCATAAATCTTCATTGTGTATACATGATAAATGCCTATTTAAACTTAATTATATCATTTAATAGCAGTAAACGAGTTAGTTCCTCACTGTCCTAGCCAGTTTCCTCATCTGTACATTGCAGTTGATCTTATTTCCCTTGTAGATATAAGGATAAAAGAAATTCAAAATATCTGATGCAAAGAGGTCACTCAACCAATAGAAACTTGGATGATTGCAAAAGAAAAAGATCTATAAAATGATTACAGTATTCCAGAAAAGAATGATAAAAGAAAGTTTATTCAAGAGCAGGTTACATCCATAGGTATTCTGGTCTCATGTTACAGTGTTCTTTATTGAAATCCTATGACCTTGCATGTAATTCTAAAGAACTTTAGTGTTGGAGCTGACTTAAATAAAGTTCAGTAGAGAACTGAGTAGGTGCTCGCTAGAAGCCACTGGGAGTCTGATTTATACAGTCTGAGTCCATTTTAATATCCAGAATGACCAAAGTCTAAAAAACCTATTCAAACAGTAACCATCATGATCAAATTAAAACTACATGTTTTGTGTGTGTGTAAAATATGGCATAGGGATCAAAACTAGATGTGAAATACTCATAAGGATCTGATTAACAGTAGAAGTTTCTGACCTAGAAGCACATAAAGAATGTATTCATTCATACCATCAGAAGTTATTATTATTATCTATAATAATAATAAACTAAGTCATGACAGCATGCAAAAGTGCTGGGCAGACATGGCTTTTATCAAGTGTGTAATGCTAATAGCCATCCAATAAGGAAATTATTTGGGTTAACTTTTGGAATATCTGAGAAGTAGTGTGTAGGGTTTGTAAGAAGTTACTGGTGTACTCAGGGAAGTGTTTTATTGATGTTCAGAATGTGTGCTTGGGGACTTACATCTCACACACATAGTTTAGAGGGCACAACTTAATGTGGTGCTGAAAATAATTACCAAATCTCAAAAGATTTCTTCACTTAGAATTTGGATCAGGGATGATGTGAGTTATCCTCAAGGGAATTTCTTGGAGAGTGTCATTTTTTAAAAGGAAAAAAAGAAAAGAAAGACATCCTGAGCTATACTCTGAAATAATTAAATGGGAAGAGGGGAGAGGCTTCAATTACATCTAAATTAAAAAATAGGAAAAAAAAAAGAAGGGATACTTAAAAAAAATACCTAAAGTGATCAAACACCATAAAAACACATTTAGAATATGGTAGCTGTTCAATGTATATTTTTCTGATTAACTTATTAATTAACAACTATATAAGAGTGGGTGAATTGCAATTTTTATTAACACACCTGAAAGTTATAATTTCTACTTCAAAATCAGCTTCTGGAAAAAATCCCATTTCCTCAGTTCCTATCCAAAGGGAAGATAAAAAATTAGATGTTCATCATTCAAGTGTAAGAATGTGTTCGACCATAAAAGGTTAAAAACAGCATGATGTCAGATAATTGGCAAAGGAAATGGGGTTGAGGAGAGCCCCCTGAGCATGAAGTAACTCCATGATCTGTACAGTGCTCAGTGAAATAGAAACCAGAAGACACAGTGAGATAACATGTTGGACTAGTGACACCCTCAGATGTCAAACGATGCTGGGTTTAAACCCCAGATCTTCTATTTTTAGGACGTGGTGATTTGGGCAAAAATTTGGGAAAAAATCCTAAAATTTTGCCTCAGTGTCTTTATCTGCAACATGGTCACAATTGTGCCTCCCTTACAAACTTGTCATAAGGATTAAGAAGGATAAATGAGATAATATATGTGAAAGGTCCTGTGATATAAGAGGAGTTCACTATATGTTTATTTACAAAACACATGTACTTACAAAAAAAGAATGTTATCTAGCAGGAAACAGTAACAGGAGCCAAAGGCAGCATGAACCAAACTCAGAAATCTAAGAGACAGATGCCAAACTAGAAGCTCAGATGCCAAGTTTAGGAAGCAGGGATGACAGTCAGGTAGCACCACATCACTGCTGGAACAGAATTAGCCAAACTTGGGTTAATGAAGACAATGTGTCTGGAGGGAGCAAAGAGGGGAGTTTACAAGGAATTCCAGTCTAAGTCACCTTTAATGAGCATCCAACACTCGCATTTTAGAATTCTGTGCTTTGCTTAAAGTTTTCTCCACTAGCTCCCATTTCTAGCCTGGGAGACAGCATGGTAGAGTAGTTCATTCCTGGGTCTTAGCAAACTGTCCTTTAACACCTCAGCATTGTGACTTTGGGCAAATTTTTGTAATGGACATTTGCCACTCTTTTCAGTTACTTATTATCTTAACTCCTTTCACATATTTGGGATATTTTCTACCTTACAAATCTTGGTTAGAACATAGCCTAATTCTCAGCATAAAAGCTAAAGAAGTTGGATGCTTGCTTTTTTAACCTCCTCAGCAGACAAGACTTGAGCCTTTGAAGTGGCCAATCAGCAGCATTCACCATGAATTAGAAGCTCATAACCCAAAGATTCAGAGCCATAGAGAAGCTCCTCCTTTAAAGATTACCATTGAAAAATAACATTCCAGGGCTAATGCTGGTCTTCAGTGTCCCTTCTGTTCCAGCAGCAGCAATATTTTCCTTCATGAACCAATTTTCTAGAGTTGATTTTGGGTAGCATTGTTTGGAGTATCCTCTGAACCTGATTTTCCAATCAGCCCATCAATTCTTTTAGTAAATTCCTTTTTCCTAAATCAGACATATTAGTACTGAGACTAACACATTGCTCTTTAGCATCAGTTACCTCATCTATAAAATGGGGGAAATAGCAGTTTCTGATTATAGGAAATTGTAATAATTCACATAGAGGAGGCATACGAAATGCTTAAAGGAGTTCCTGAAATACCTATTTTTCTTAATAAATGGTAGCCATTATTATTTAGTGTTTTATTTTTTACAGGGAAATTTTGCAAACACTATATTATTGAAAGTTTGCAACAACACTTGAAGAAGATATTACTTTTACTAACTTGGAAACACAGGTCCATTAACATTAAGCATACAGAATGAACAAAACTAGATGTCCTGAGAAAATCACTAGGAAAAAACCACCATTAAGATAGCATATGAAATAGGAATGGACGAGCTCAGTGCAAGAAAGAGTGTAGTGAGAAGAAGGCTCCAACGTCTCATGACCTCTAATGTTTAAAGGTAGTTTTGGTAGTTTCTAAGTAGTTTGGTTTTGGTAGTTTCTAAGTAGGGTATCCCACAGTTCAATATAGAGTGTCTGACAGAGTGTAGCAGTGTGCAGTGGGAGCTGGACCTGGTGTATAAGAAGGGATCCAATATCATGGGAAAGACACAGATACAGGAATCTCCAGGAAGGTTGTTATCCTTGAAGTCAAAGTAAGACTTACTCAAAATCCTGGTTACCAGACCTTTACAAATATGATACTATTTGTTATTTTTTTTTATCAGGACTGCATCCAAATTCAAAAATGAGACCTAAAAAGAGATGTTTGATTGCTAGTCAAGCTAAGAGTTAAGCCAAGGCTCACATACAGTATAGGACTGGAGCAAAAAAAAAGAGAAATTCAGTGTAAAACAATCAAACAACAACAACAAAGCAGGAATAGGTAGAGGGTCAAGGCTTATAGGCAAGTTAGGTGAGAGCCAGGGCCTCAGTGAGCACTCACTGTTGAGAGCCAGCTCCAGACACATCATGAGAGAGGATAATGGAAATACAAGTACTAGGAGAACGAGGCTCCTAATGTGCTGGGAGGGACTGGAAACATGAGCCTGCAAGGGAGCCTTCTCAGGTATCCAGGTTGAAGAGGTTGGAATAGGGAAGAAAGAAAGGTAAGAGATGAAAAGAAGGAAGGAAAGAGGAAGAAGGTAATATAAAGAAGGAAAGCATGGAGAGTAAGAGAACTATAAGATTTAGGGGGGAAAGAAAGAAAACAGAAAAGAGGAAGGTGGAAGTGTGAGAGAGAATGGCAGAAAATGAGGGAAAGAAGATCTATATGTTAAAGCAAGAAGATATGACTGAATCATTGGGAGAGAGAGGGTGCAAAAATGTTTGAAATGTAGGTAAAATGTAACTTAATTATCTGAGGTCATCAATAACATATGGGTGAAAAATCACATCAGGTTGTAACTGCCAGAGTACCAAAGAGTTATGTTTCTACATTTATAAACAGATATCTTTTGGCAAGTGAATCAAAAAGGCCTCCATAAGATATGCAATTCTGGGCTTCAGTCCATTCACTCTGTGAATTAATTGACTTTATTTGAACTCTGCTGTTTTCAGTTGGAGAATTCACTGTGAACATGTCGTACATCTCTCAGTTATCAAATAGAAAATGCACTGCAGCCAGATACTGAAACAGAACAAGAAATTGTTCACTAATCAGACAGAGGTTTTGCCATGATTAGGACAGACAACCAAGAGGTAAATAAATAAAACAAACAGCTAAACAGCTACACATTTCTCCTTTCACTTGGGAAGCAGAAGCTCCACTGGAAACCAAGTAATTATACTCACTAGGGGAAGGAGGTGATACATGATACCTGTTTTCAAAATAATATTTGTTCCTAAAACCTCATTTTATAATCAGTTCTCTATATCTTACTCAAAATCATCATTTGCCAGCAATAGATTCACAAATTCAGTTGTTTTCTTCTTTTACAGCATAAAAGTATTACATTTTAATCTTTACTGCATACAAAAATTTATTTGAGCTGACAAGCCCAGGGAGTATATGTTCTCACTAATTTATAAACTTATTATATCTTAAAAGGTTAAATGAAGCACATAGTGTTCTAGACAGAATTCATGGGTGTTTTCAAAAGATAATTACTCTTCTTTTCCTAAACAAACAAATTAGATAGATAGATAGATGATGATAGATGATAGATAGATAGATAGATAGATAGATAGATAGATAGATAGATGATAGATAAAAAGATAAAACAATCTTCACAGACTCCCATGAGAGGCTGGGTGGAAAATTTGGCTTGGAAATAGCTATAGCCAAAGGCAAACCACAGGTGTGACCTGATATACCTGGCACTGTTATGGGAGCTGCGATTATACTGACCCACGAATATTCTCTCTGTCTGTTTTATTTCATCAAATTCAAGATCACCTCACTATTTCTTCAACTCCCTTCCATGACCTATTCTTCAGCTGGGCAATACAGCACAGAGTGAGAGCCTTCAGAAACAGCTGTGTTTTGAAAATACTCTAACAAAATATATATCAGTGTATATCAATACAAACAGCTCATACAACTCAGTAACAACAACAACAAAAAAGGGGCAAAAGACATAAATAGACATTTCTCCAAAGAAGACATACAGATGGCCAATAGGCACATGAAAAATGCTCAAAATTGCTAATTATTAAATAAATGCAAATCAAAATCAAAACTAAAATGAGGTATCACCTCACACCACTCAGAATGGCCATCATTAAAAAGTTACAAATAACGAATGCTGGAGAGGGTGTGGAGAAAAATGAACACTCCTATACTGTTGGTGGGAATGTAAATTGGTGAAGCTACTATGGAAAAGAGTAAGGAGGTTCTCCCAAAACTCTAAAAATAGAGTTGTTGTATGATCCAGAAATCCCACTTCTGGACATATATCCACAGAAAACTATAATTCACAAGATACATGCACCTCTATGTCCATAGAGCACTATTTATAATAGCCAAGACATGAAAACAACCTAAATGTCCATTGACAAATGAATGGATAAAGAAGTTGTGGTATATATATACAATGGAATAATACTCAACTATAAAATGAATGAAATAATCTCATTTGTGGCTACATTGATGGATCTAGAGATTATCATAGTAAGCAAGATTAAGTCAGAAAGAGAAAGACAAATACCATGTGATATCACTTATATGTGGGATCTAAAATATGACACAAATGAACTTGCCTACAAAACAGAATCAGACTCACAGACATAGAGAACAGATTTGTGGTTGCCAAGAGGGAGGGGGGTGGGAGAGTTGGATTGGGAGTTCGGGATGAGCAGATGCAAACTATTATACATAGAATGGATAAGAAACAAGGTCCTATTGTATAGCACAGGAAACTAGAGTAAATATCCTGTAATAAACCATAAAGAGAAAGAAAAAAAATTAATTTAAAAAGGAGGGAATTGCCTGGGTCCACATCTCCATTCAACCAGCTGTTATGTCTTCTCCATGACATCCTGCAGCTGGATTTTAGCCATGTGGCTGACAGGGTCTTGGTGCTCTGGCTTGGGTATAAGACCTGAGACTCTGAGGTGGGAGAGCTAAGTTCTGGATATTGGTCCACCATAGACCTCCCGGCCCCATGTAATATTAAATGGCAAAAGCTCTCCCAGAGACTTCCATCTCAATGTAAGACCCAGCTCCACTCAATGACCAACAAGCTACAGTGCTGGACATCCTATGCCAAACAACTACAAGACAGGAAAACAACCCCACCCATTAGCAGACAGGCTACCTAAAATCAAAATAAGGTCACAGACACCTCAAAACACAGCAGCAGATGTGGTCCTGCACACCAGAAAGACAAGATCCAGCCTCAGCAACCAGAACACAAGCACCAGTCCCCTCCACCAGGAAGCCTACACAACCCACTGAACCAATCTTAGCCACTGAGGGAAGAAACCAAAAACAATGGGAATTAAGAACCTGCAGCCTGCGAAAAGGAGATGCCAAACACAGTAAGTTAAGCAAAATGAGATGACAGAGAAACACACAGCAGATGGAGCAAGGTAAAAACCCACTAGATCCAACAAATGAAGAGAAAATAGGCAGTCTACCTGAAAAGGAATTCAAAGTAATGATAGTAAAAATGATTGAAAATCTTGGAAATAGAATGGAGAAAATACAAGAAATGTTTAAAAAGAACGTAGAAGAACTAAAGAGAAAACAAACAATATGAACAACACAATAAATGAAATTAAACATTCTCTAGAAGGAATCAATAGCAGAATAACTGAGGAAGAAGAACGGATAAGTGACCTGGAAGATGAAATAGTGGAAATAACTACTGCAGAGCAGAATAAAGGAAAAAGAATGAAAATAACTGAGGACAGACTCAGAGACTTCGGGGACAACATTAAATGCACAAACATTCAATTATAGAAGTCCCAGAAGAAGAAGAGAAAAAAAAAGGGACTGAGAAAATATTTGAAGAGGTTATAGTCCAAAATTTCCCTAACACGGGAAAGGAAATAACCAAATCCAGGAAGCAGAGAGTCACATATAAGATAAATCCAAGGAGAAACACGCCAAGACACATATTAATCAAACTATCAAAAATTAAATATAAAAAAAAATTTTTGGTATATTTTTATAAAGCAGCAATTTGTATATTATATAAAAGTAGCAAGAGAATAACAACAAAGAACATACAAGGGAATCCCCAAAAAGTTAACAGACGATCTTTCAGCAGAAACTCTGCAAGCCAGAAGGGAGTGGCAGGACATATTTAAAGTGAGGAAAGAGAAAAACCTACAACCAAAATTATTCTATCCAGCAAGGATCTCATTAAGATTAGATAGAGAAAATAAAACCTTTACAGTCAAGCAAAAGCAAAGAGAATTCAGCACCACAAAACCAGCTTTATAACAAATGCTAAAGGAACTTCTCTAGGCAAGAAACACAAGAGAAGGAAAAGACCTACAAGAACAAACCCAAAACAATTAAGTAAATGGTAATAGGAACATACATATCGATAATTACCTTAAATGTAAAAGGATTAAATGCTCCCACCAAAAGACACAGACTGGCTGAATGGATACAAAAACAAGACCCATATATGTGCTGTCTATAAGAGACCCATTTCAGACCTAGGGATACATACAGACTGAAAGTGAGGGGATGGAAGAAGAAATTCCATGCAAATGGAAATCAAAAGAAGGCTGGGGTAGCAATTCTCATCTCAGAGAAAATAGATTTTAAAATAAAGACTATTACAAGAGACAAAGAAGGACACTACATAATGATCAATGGATCAAAACAAGAAGATATAACAATGGTAAATATTTATGCACTCAACATAGGAGCACCTCAATACATAGGCAAATGCTAACAGCCATAAAAGGGGAAACTGACAGTAATACAATCATAGTAGGGGACTTTAGCACCCCACTATCACCAAGGGACAGATCATGCAAAATGAAAATAAACAAGGAAACACAAGCTTTAAATGATACATTAAATAATATGGAGTTAATTTATATTTATAGGACATTCCATCCGAAAAAAACAGATCTTCTCAACTGCTCATGGTACATTCTCCAGGATAGATCACATCTTGGGTCACAAATCAAGACTTGGAAAATTTAAGAAAATTGAAATCATATCTAGTATCATTTCCAACAACAATGCTATGAGACTAGATATCAATTACAAGAAAAAAATCTGTACAAAACACAAACACAATGAGTCTAAACAATGCAGTACTAAATAACCAAGAGATCACTAAAGAAATCAAAGAGGAAATCAAAAAATACCTAGCAACAAATAACAATGAAAACAAGACGACCCAAAACCTATGGGATGCAGCAAAAGCAATTCTAAGAAGGAAGTTTATAGCAATACAGTCCTACATCAAGAAACAAGAAACATCTCAAATAAACAACCTAACCTTACACCTAAAGCAATTACAGAAAGAGGAACAAAACAACACCAAATTAGCAGCAGGAAAGAAATCATAAAGATCAGATCAGAAATAAATGAAAAAGAAATGAATTAAACAATAGCAAAGATCCATAAAACTAAAAGCTGGTTCTTTGAGAAGATAAACAAAATTGATAAACCATTTTCCAGACTTATCAAGAAAAAGAAGGGAGAAGACTGAAATCAATAGAATTAGAAATGAAAAAGGAGATAATAACAACTGACACTGCCAAAATATAAAGGATCATGAGAGATAACTACAAGCAACTATATGCCACTAAAATGGACAACCTGGAAGAAATGGACAAATTCTTAGAAAAGCACAACCTTCTGAGACTGAACCAGGAAGGAACAGAAAATATAAACAGAACAATCACAAGCACTGAAATTGAAAGTGTGATTAAAAATCTTCCAACAAGGGATGGGGAGAAGATGGCGGAAGAGTAAGACACAAAAGTTACCTTCCTCCTCACAGATACATCAGAAATACATCTACACGTGGAACTTCTCCTATAGAACACCCACCGAACACTGGCAGAAGACCTCAGACCTTCCCAAAGGCAAGAAACTCCCCACGTACCTGGGTAGGGCAAAAGAAAAAAGAATAAACAGAGACAAAGAATAGGGACGGGACCTGCCCCAGTGGGAGGGAGCCGTGAAGGAGGAAAGGTTCCCACACACTAGGAGCCCCTTCGCGGGCGGAGACTGAGAGTGGCGGAAGGGGAAACTCCAGAGCCACAGAGGATGGAGCAGCAACAGAGTGCGGAGGGCAAAGGGGAGATATTCCCGGACAGAGGATCGGTGCTGACTGGCACTCACCAGCCTGAGAGGCTTGTCTGCTCACCCGCTGGGGTGGGCGGGGGCAGGGAGCAGAGCCCCAGCCTTCAGTCGGATCCCAGGGAAAGGTCTGGAATAGGAAGAGTGAAAACAGCCTGAAGGAGTTAGTGCACCAAGGCTAGCCAGGAGGGAGTCCCTTTAAAATCTGGAGCTGTCGAAGAGGCAAGAGACCTTTTCTTCCCTCTTTGCTTCCTGGTGCGCGAGGAGAGGGGGTTTAAGCAAGCCACTTAAAGGAACTCCAGAAACGGGCGCAGAGCTGCCGAAGAGACAGGAGACTTTTTCTTGCCTCTTTGCTTCCTGGGGTGCGAGGAGAGGGGATTAAGGGCACTGCGTAAAGGAGCTCCAGAAACGGGTGTGAGCCGCGGCTGTCTGCGCAGACAGCAGAGACAGGTGTGGGACTCTAGGGTTGCTGCTGCCGCCACCAAGAGGTCTGTGTGCGAGCACAGGTCACTCTCCACACCATCCCACCTGGAAGCCTGTGCAGCCCGCCACTGCCGGGGTCCCAGTTTCCAGGGATAGCTTCCCCAGGAGAATGCGCGGCGTGCCTCAGGCTGGTGCAACGTCATGTGGGCCTCTGCCGCTGCAGGCCTGCCCTGCATCCGTGCCCCTCCCTTCCTCTGGCCTGTGCCAGAGCCCCCACATCAGCTGCTCCTTTAACCCCGTCCTGTTTGAGCGAAGGGCAGACGCCCTTGGACAACCTACATGCAGAGGCGGGGCCAAGTCCAAAGCTGAACCTCAGGAGCTGTGCGAACAAAGAGGAGAGGGGTAGGTCTCTCCCAGCAGCCTCAGAAGCAGCGGATTAAAACTCCAGAATCAACTTGAATTGCCCTGCATCTGTGGAAAACGTGAAAAGACAGCGAAATATCCCAAGTTGAGGAGATGGACTTTGGGAGCAAGATACACTATTATTTTCCCCTTTTTTTCTTTTTCTGAATTGGTATGTGTGTGCGGCTGTGTGAGATTTTCTCTGTATAGTTTTGCTTTCACCATTTATCCTAGGGTTAGACCGACCCGTTTTTTTCTTTAATAGAAATATTTCTTCTTAATAATTATTTTTATTTCAATAACTATATTTTATCCTACTTGTTTTGTCTTCTTCCTTTCTTCCTTCCTTCCTTCCTCCCATTCTTCCTCCCTTCTTTCCTTCCTTCCTTCCTTCTTCCCTTCCTTCCTTCCTTTCTTCCTCTCTTCATTCCTCCCTTTCTTCCTCTCTTCCATCCTTCCTTTCTTGCTTTCTTCCTTACTTCCTTCCTTCCCTCGCTCCCTCCTTCCTTCCTTTCTTTCCTTTCTATATTTTCTCCCTTTTATTTTGAGCCATGTGGATTAAAGGCTCTTGGCACTCCAGCCAGGCATCAGGGCTGTGTCTCTGAAGTGGGAGAACCAACCTCAGGACACTGCTCCACAAGAGACCTCCCAGCTCCACGCAATATCAAATGGCAAAAGTCTCCCAGAGATCTCCATCTCAACACCAAGACCTAGCTTCACTCAAGGACAAGCAACAAAGAGTGCCAGACACCCTATGCCCAACAAAGAGCAAGACAGGTCTACAGCCCCATCCATTAGCAGAGAGGCTGCCTAAAATCATACTAAGGCTACCAACATCCCCAAACACACCATCAGACGTGGACCTGCCCATCAGAAAGACAAGATCCAGCCTCATCCACCAGAACAGAGGCACTAGTCCCCCCAACCAGGAAACCTACTCAACCCACTGAACCAACCTCAGCCACTGGGGACAGCCACCAAAAACAACGGGAACTATGAACCTGCAGCCTGCAAAAAGGAGACCCCAAACACAGTAAGATAAGCAAAATGAGAAGACAGAAAAACACACAGCAGATGAAGGAGTAAGATGAAAACACACCAGACCTAACAAATGAAGAGGAAATAGGCAGTCTACCTGAAAAAGAATTCAGAATAATGATAGTAAAGATAATTCGAAATCTTGGAAAAAGAGTAGACAAATTGCAAGAAACAGTTAACAAGGACCTAGAAGAAATAAAGAGGAAGCAAGCAATGATGAGCAACACAATAAATGAAATGAAAAATACTCTACATGGGATCAATAGCAGAATAACTGAGGCAGAAGGACAGATAAGTGACCTGGAAGATAAAATAGTGGAAATAAGTACTGCAGAGCAGAAGAAAGAAAAAAGAATGAAAAGATCTGAGGACAGTCTCAGAGACTTCTGGGACAACATTAAATGCACCAACATTCGAATTATAGGGGTCCCAGAAGAAGAAGAGAAAAAGAAAGGGACTGAGAAAATATTTGAAGAGATTATAGTTGAAAACTTCCCTAATATAGGAAAGGAAATAGTCAATCAGGTCCAGGAAGCACAGAGAGTCCCATACAGGATAAACCCAAGGATAAACACGCCAAGACACATAATAATCAAACTGTCAAAAATTAAATACAAAGAAAACATATTAAAAGCAGCAAGGGAAAAATAACACATAAGGGAATCCCCATAAGTCAACATCTGATCTTTCAGCAGAAACTCTACAAGCCAGAAGGGAGTGGCAGGACATATTTAAAGTGATGAAGGAAAAAAACCTACAACCAAGATTACTCTACCCAGCAAGGATCTCATTCAGATTTGATGGAGAAATTAAAACCTTTACAGACTAGCAAAAGCTGAGAGAGTTCAGCACCACCAAACCAGCTTTACAACAAAAGCTAAAGGAATTTCTCTAGGCAAGAAACACAAGAGAAGGAAAAGACCTACAAGAACAAACCCGAAACAATTAAGTAAATGGTAATAGGAACATACATATCGATAATTACCTTAAATGTAAATGGATTAAATGCTCCCACCAAAAGACACAGACTGGCTGAATGGATACAAAAAAAGACCCATATATGTGCTGTCTACAAGAGACCCACTTCAGACCTAGGGACACATACAGACTGAAAGTGAGGGGATGGAAAAAGATATTCCATGCAAATGGAAATCAGAAGAAAGCTGGAGTAGCAATTCTCATATCAGACAAAATAGACTTTAAAATAAAAATTATTAAAAGAGACAAAGAAGGACACTACATAATGATCAAGGGATCATTCCATGAAGAAGATAAAAAATTGTAAATATGTATGCACCTAACATAGGAGCACCTCAATACATAAGGCAAACACTAACAGCCATAAAAGGGGAAATCAACAGTAACACAATCATAGTAGGGGACTTTAACGCCCCACTTTCACCAATGGACAGATCATCCAAAATGAAAATAATAAGGAAAAACAAGCTTGAAATGATACATTCCACAAGATGGACTTAGTTGATATTTATAGGACATTACATCCAAAAACCACAGAATAGGCATTTTTCTCAAGTGCTCATGGAATATTCTCCAGGATAGATCATATCTTGGGTCACAAATGTACCCTTGGTAAATTTAAGAAACTTTAAATAGTATGAAGTATCCTTTCCGACAAAAACGCTATGAGACTAGATATCAATTACAGGAAAAGATCTGTATAAAATACAAACACATGGAGGCTAAACAATACACTACTCAATAACGAAGTGACCACTGAAGAAATCAAAGAGGAAATAAAAAAATACTTAGAAACAAATAACAATGGAGGCAGGATGACCCAAAACCTATGGGATACAGCAATAGCAGTTCTAAGACGGAAGTTTATAGCAATACAATCATACCTTAAGAAACAGGAAACATCTAGAATAAACAACCTAACTTTGCACCTAAAGCAATTAGAGAAAGAAGAACAAATAAACCCCAAATATAGCAGAAGGAAAGAAATCATAAAGATCAGATCAGAAATAAATGAAAAATAAATGAAGGAAACAATAGCAAAGATCATTAAAACTAAAAGCTGGTTCTTTGAGAAGATAAATAATATTGATAAACCATTAGCCAGACTCGTCAAGAAAGTAAGGAAGAAGACTCAAATCAATACAATTAGAAATGAAAAAGGAGATATAACAACTGACACTGCAGAAATACAAAAGATTATTAGAGATTACTACAAGCAATGGTATGCCAATAAAATGGACAACCTGGAAAAAATGGACAAATTCTTAGAAATGTACATCTGCCAAGACTGAACCAGGAAGAAATAGAAAATATGAACAGACCAATCACAAGCACTGAAATTGAAACTGTGATTAAAAATCTCCCAACAAACAAAAAAGTCCAGGACCAGATGGCTTCTCAGTCGAATTCTATCAAATATTTAGAGAAGAGCTAACACCTATCCTTCTCAAAATCTTCCAAAAGATAGCAGAGGAAGGAACACTCTAAAACTCATTCTATGAAGCCACGATTACCCTGATACCAAACCAGACAAAGACGTCACAAAGAAAGAAAACTACAGGCCAATATCACTGATGAACATAGATGCAAAAATCTCAACAAAATACTAGCAAACAGAATCCAACAGCACATTAAAAGGATCATACACCATGATCAAGTGGGGTTTATCCCAGAAATGCAAGGATTCTTCAATATATGCAAATCAATCAATGTGATACACCATATCAACAAACTGAAGGAGAAAAACCATATGATCATCTCAATAGATGCAGAGAAAGCTTTTGACAAAATTCAACACCCATCTATGATAAAAACCCTGCAGAAAGTAGGCATAGAGGGAACTTTCCTCAACATGATAAAGGCCATATATGACAAACCCACAGCCAACATCATTCTCAATGGTGAAAAACTGAAACCATTTCCACTAAGATCAGGAACAAGACAAGGTTGCCCATTCTCACTACTCTTATTCAACATAGTTTTGGAAGTTCTAGCCACAGCAATCAGAGAAGAAAAAGAAATAAAAGGAATGCAAATAGGAAAAGACAAAGTAAAGGTGTCACTGTTTGCAGATGACATGATACTATACATACAGAATCCTAAGGATGCTACCAGAAAACTACTAGAACTAATCAATGAATTTGGTAAAGTAGCAGGATACAAAATTAATGCACAGATATCTCTGGCATTCTTATACACTAATGATGAAAAATCTGAGAGGGAAATTAAGAAAACACTCCCAATTACCACTGCAACAAAAAGAATAAAATATCTAGGAATAAACCTACCTAAGGAGACAAAATACTTGTATGCAAAAAACTATAAGACACTGATGAAAGTAATTAAAGATGATAAAAATAGGTGGAGAGATATACCATGTTCTTGGATTGGAAGAATCAACATTGTAAAAATGACTCTACTACCCAAAGCAATCTACAGATTCAATGCAATCCCTATCAAACTACCAATGTTATTTTTCACAGAACTAGAACAAAAAATTTCAAAATTCGTATGGAAACACAAAAGACCCCGAATAGCCAAAGCAATCTTGAGAACGAAAAATGGAGCTGGAAGAATCAGGCTTCCTGACTTCAGACTATACTACAAAGCTACAGTACTCAAGACACTATGGTACTGGCACAAAAACAGAAATATAGATCAATGGAACAGGATAGAAAGCCCAGAGATAAACCCACACACATATGGTCACCTTTTTTTTGATAAAGGAGGCAAAAATATACAGGGTAGAAAAGACAGCCTCTTCAATAAATGGTGCTGGGAAAACTGGACAGGTACATGTGAAAGTATGAAATTAGAACACTCCCTAACACTATACACAAAAATAAACTCAAAGTAGATTAAAGACCCAAATGTAAGGCCAGACACTATCAAACTCTTAGAGGAGAACATAGGCAGAAAACTCTATGACATAAATCACAGCAAGTTCCTTTTTGACCCACCACCTAGAGAAATGGAAATAAAAACAAAAATTAAAAAATGGGACTTATGAAACTTAAAAGCTTTTGCACAGCAAAGGAAACCATAAAGAAGAGAAAAAGATAACACTCAGAATGGGAGAAAATATTTGCAAATGAAGCAACTGATAAAGGATTATTCTCCAAAATTTACAAGCAGCTCATGCAGCTCAATATCAAGAAAACAAACAACCTAATCCATAAATGGGCAGAAGACCTAAACATACATTTCCACAAAGAAGACATACCAATGGCCAACAAACACATGAAAGGATGCTGAACATCACTAATCATTAGATACATGCAAATCAAAACTACAATTACATATCACCTCACACCAGTCAGAATGGCCATCATCCAAAAATCTACAAACAATAAATGCTGAAGAGGGTGTGGAGAAAAGGGAACCCTCTTGCACTGTTGGTGCGAATGTAAATTGATAGAGCCACAATGGAGAACAGTATGGAGGTTTCTTATAAAACTCAAAATAGAACTACCATACCACCCAGCAATCCCACTACTGGGCATATACCCTGAGAAATCCATAATTCAAAAAGAATCATGGGGCTTCCCTGGTGGCACAGTGGTTGAGAGTCCGCCTGCCATTGCAGGGGACATGGGTTCGTGCACCGGTCCAGGAGGATCCCACATGCCGTGGAGCAGCTGGGTCCGTGGGCCATGGCCTCTGAGCCTGCACGTCCAGAGCCTGTGCTCCGCAGCAGGAGAGGCCACAACAGTGAGAGGCCCATGTACTGCAAAAAAAACCAAAACAAACAAACAAACAAAAAAGAGTCATATATCACAATGTTCAGTGCAGCTGTATTTGCAATATCCCAGCCATGGGAGCAACCTAAGTGTCCATTGACAAATGAATGGATAAAGAAGATGTGGCACATATGTACAATGGAATATTACTCAGGCATAAAAAGAAATGAAATTGAGTTATTTGTAGTGAGGTGGATGGACCTAGAGTCTGTCATACAGAGTAAAGTAATTCCATAAGAGAAAACAAATACCGTATGCTAACACATATATATGGAATCTTAATAAAAAATGGTTCTGAAGAAGCTGAGGGCAGGACAGGAATAAAGACACAGACGTAGAGAATGGACTTGAGGATATGGGGAGGGGGAAGTTTAAGCTGGGAGGAAGTGAGAGAGTGGCATGTACTTTTGTATACTACCAAATGTAAAATAGATAGCTAGTGGGAAGCAGCCACAGAGCACAGGGAGATCAGCTCGGTGCTTTGTGACCACCTAGAGGGATGGGATAGGGACGGTGGGAGGGAGACACAAGAGGGAGGAAATATGGTGATATGTGTATATGTATAGCTGATTCACTTTGTTATAAAGCAGAAACTAACACACCCTTGTAAAGCAATTATACTCCAATAAAGATGTTAAAAAAAGTAAATAACCCTCGGTGGAAAAAATAAAGCACATGATTAACACTGAACTAATATAAATAGAAGGCTTTACACTGGTTAAATAAAGACTACATGTTTTGTTTTTTTAACATGCTTGGGACATTCACAGAATTCAGACAAATTTGAATGCCCAACAGGAAAGAGAAAATCGAAATTAAGCAAACTGTGTCTTCTAATTACTATACTATAATATCATAAATAAATGATAAAAGGATAACTTTGAAATTCCCTATACCTAAAAATATACTACTAAATAATATATCTATTAAAATTAAGTCAGAAGGAAGCTATTAAAATTTAGAGCTGAAAGACTATAAATGGACTATATGACAAATTTTGTGAGATAACAATTATAGCAGTGTTTAAAAGGAAAATTTTAGCTCTGAATACTTATTTTAAAATAGGAAAGCCTGAAAACAAATAAAATAAACATTTGACAGTACTTTTTTTAAAAAGTACAACTCAGTAGGCACACACAAAAAAAATCTGATTTAAAAATGGGCAAAAAACTTTAATATACGTTTCTCCAAAGGAGACATACAAAGACATATGAATGGCCAAGAGGTATATGATAAGATACTCAACATCACTTATCAACAGGAAAATGCAAATCAAAACCACAATGAAATATTACTTCACAGTTGTTAGTGTGGCCATTATTAAAATGAGAGAGGAGAGAGAGAACAAATGCTGAAAAGGATGTGATGAAATTTGAGTCTTTGTGTACTGTTGATGGCAATGTAAAATGTTGCAGTCACTATGGAAAACAGTACAGATATTCTACAAAAATCTAAAAGTAGAACTATGGTATGATCCAGCAATCTCATTTCTGGGTATTTGCCCAAAAGAATTGAAAACACTATCTTGAAGAGGTATTTGCACTTCCATGTCCATTGCAGCATTGCTTACAGTAGCCAAGGGTAGAAACAATGCAAATATTCATCAAGGATGAATGGATAAGGAAAATGTAATGTAAACACACAGTGAAATATTATTCAGCCTTAACAAAGAAGGAAATTCTGTCATATACTACAACATGGAAGAAACTTGTAGACATTATGGTAAATGAAAAAAAACAGTCACAGAAGGAAAAGTACTGCATGATTCCACTTACATGATGTATCTAAAATAGTCAAACTCATAGAATCACTAAATACTATTGTGGTTGCCATGGGCTGGGGAGAGAGGGAAATGGAGAGTTGCTGCTCAATGGATATAGAGTATTAGTCATGAAAGATGAAAAATTCCTAGACATCTGCTGTACAAGAATATGCATATACCTAACAATACTATACTGTAAGCTTAAAAATATGTTGAGGATAAATATCATGCTACCTAGATTTTCTTTGCCAGAATAAAAAAAATAGCTAGAAAAAGAATGTCAACATAAACACAAAGAAACAAACAATAAAATAATAAAGATAAGAAAAGAAATACATGAAAAAAACAGATAAATAGCAAAACATAATTTGTTTTTCTAAAAAAATATTAATAATGTAAATAAATCTCTAGCAAGGAGAATCTGACATAGAAGACGAAAATACACAAACAGGCACATGCACACACACACAGAAGGAAAAAAAGAAATAAATATAGATATAACAGATGTTTTTATGAAACAATACTTCTGAGAACCTGTATCAAATGGATATATTTCCAGAAAAATATAAAATGCCAACACTGGCACATAAAAAATTAGAAATTTTTAATGAATCAATAATTATTTAAAAAACTGAAGTAGTAACCAAAAACCTCTGCTTACCTAAACAGCCACAGCATAGACAGATTTTCAGAAGAATTACACCAGATTTTCAAGAAATAAATATTCCAATCTTAAATAAGTTTAATAGAAAAAGAGCTAAAACAAGTCTATTCATTTTATGAAGGTAATATATGCTTTTTACCAAATTCAGATATCAAGATTAGAAAATAAAAATACAAGCCAATTTCTATTTTTAAAATAGATGCAATGTCCACACAAAAATCTGCATGAAAATGTTTTCTGCAAATTTTCTCATAATTGCCAAAACTTGGAAGCAACCAAGATGTCCTTCAATAGGTGAATGGTAAGCAAACTGTGCTAAGCCATATAATGGAACACAAGTCAGTGATAGAAAAGAATTAAGCTATTATTCCATACAACAACACTGATGAATCTTACATGCATACTGTTACATGAAAGGAGCCAGTTTGAAAGACTTCATACTCTATTATTTCATTTACATGACATTTCAAAAAAGGCAAAATGATAGAAATAGAGAAAAGATCAGTGGATACCAGAGATCTGTAGAGGGGAAGTGCTGATTAGGTGAAGCACAAGGATTTTTAGGGCAATGAAACTCTTCTGTATGGTACTATGGTGGTAGATATGTGCCACCATGCATTTGTCAATATCTATAGACCTTAACAGCAATGACAATAAACTAAATATGATTTATAAATATATCCATTTAAAACACACAAACAATATGTACATTTTCAAGGGTTTATAAGCACCTACTTTATGCCAGGCACTAACTTTATGCTGTATTTGTGTTAATCAATTTAATCATCAAATAATGATACACAGACTAGGAAACTGAAGAATGGAGAGGCTAAACAGCTTGCCCAAGTTCACACTGGCAGAGTGAGGAGTGGAACCCAGGTTCCAATGCCTGCATTCTTAACAGTGTGCTATACTGCCTCTTGCATGGCAGGTGGTTTAGAAGGGCATATATCAAATATACCATTTGTGTGACAACTGTGAAGAGGGAGGAAATAGTAGAGGTAGGGAAAGAGAATGAAGGGAGAAAGTATAAAAATATAACAAGAAAAAAGGGCACCTACAAAAGCTGATGATGAGAGTCAACCAGACTGAGGAGGATGATTAACTTAAATCTATGCATCTGATGTTAAAAAAAAAAAAAAAGTGCTGACATTACCCAGAAAATTCTGATTACTCTTCAATCTTAGGTAACCAAACATTTTAGATAAATGGTTTTTACTAAATCAGCAAATTTGTACACCAGAAATGTCTAGCCCAACAGATTCATGAGTACCTGCCTAGAACATCTAAAGGACAACTCCCAGATCCCTTAACTCTGGAGACCTCCTCACCACTTGCTTGGGCTATAGCACCAACACACATATTCCTGATTCATGCTTGAATTTATTGACTAGAATTTCTCTCAGTTGAAGATCAGTTTATTGTCTAGCATTTAGCTTCTATCCCCCAGCTAGCATACATGTCTATTTCTCAAACATTTCTTCTCCTACTCTGTTTTACCCCTCAGCTCTCTGTGACATGACCTTGGCCTTTTAGATACTAACCAGTATTTATCCATCCACCTGTCCAGGTGGATGTGTGATTCCCTTTTTGGTTAAATGTCTCCCCACACATTTTCTTTCCTTTCAAAAGTCCTCAGGATGTGACTGTAGCCCTGATGCTGCTCATATTTATGATCAAAATAACAAATATATCAGGTTCATATTTAGTTTCAGAAAAAAATCCAGGGACTTTCTCTATAGCACATTTTCCTCTTTGCCTGCTCATTTTTCAGATCTCTCCTTCTCCAGCTCTTTTCTATGGTATGAAAAGATATACTGCTTTTGAATCACAACAATTTAATTTATTCTGTACAATAACTGTTTCTTTAAATAAAAATTATCATTTACCATTATAAAAGGTATGAATTATTGAAACTTTTGAGAAATCAAATATTGCAAAGCCTCCATAAAGGTGAAAGAGTCCAAATGTCATCTGTATTAGTCTGCAAGTGCTGCCATAACAAAATACCACAGACTAGGTGGATTAAACAACATAATTTATTTTTTCACAGTTCTTGAGGCTAGAAATCCAAGATCAAGGTGCTGGAAGGGTTGTTTTCTCCTGAGGGCTCTCTCCTTAACTTGCATATGACTGCCTTTTCACTGTGTCCTCACATGGCCTTTTCTCTATGTATGCTTCTGGTGTCTTCATCTTCTCCTAAGGACACCAGTCCCTATTGGATTAGCACCCCACCCTGATGATCTCATTTAGCCTTAATTACCTCCTGAAAGGCCCTACCTCAAAATCTTGTTGCATTGGGGGTTAAATCTTCAAAATATGAATTAAAAGGGAGAACACATTTCAAGCCATAACATCATACTTAGAAGCACAATATCTTTATTCCTAAGGAACACATCACTGTGTGTGCTACACTAGTTGGTGTAAAACCTGTAGCTCTACCACAAAAACCAGGTGATCGTTGGAGAGTGATATCATCAAAATGGCAAAATAGGAGTTTTCTGCCATCTCATCCCCAAAGAAAATTGATTTTGACAATCGTCCATGGACAAGAGTGTCTTTGTGGAAGTCCAGCAAAGAAATTCTAGCCCACAATTGGAAAACTTGACATATTGATGAAGGTAAGAAGAACAGTTTCACTTTACCTGCAACACCCCTCCCCAAAGGTGGCACAGCTCAGTATCAAAGGAACATGATAACTTTCTAGTAACAGACCTCAGAAAGACCTTCTAGGCTCTTGATTTCTCCCACAAAAGAAGATGAAAGCATGTGAGTGAACACCTGGCTTCCCCAACTGTACAGGATGCTTTCAAAAATATCCACTTATTTCTTCTCCCACTTAGAATACCGAGGTGTGCTGCACAACTAAGGGGTGGCAAGTCATTTGGAGAAAAACAGCCAGGCCTCTCAGAGGGCATCAAAGGGATGATCATACTAATTGCATAGCAGACTCCATCAGGAAGCCTGAACTCCTACAATGTTCAGTGTGTCTCACCTACACACACACCCACCTCATGGTTGGCTCCTTGTGCAAACCCCTGAGGTCAGCAAGAAAAGCCTTGGCAGACTAGTGAGTATGTACAAAAAGTCATCCCAATTTTGCAGGATTGGGAGAAAGCCTACAAATGTGAGCATTCAGCACCACCTTAAGGAAAGCAAATGGAAGACCATCAGCTCCTGAGCTGGCCCTGCAGGATCAAGGGAAAATACACAGTCTTAAGAATTCCTTCACAAGAGGGAACAAGAAGTATGAAGTAAGCATAATGAAAAGGTCTGAAGAGGTCCTCAGAATCCCTAACAGAGCTGATGGAAGATATTTCTCTCCTGAAACTAGTCAATACAGAGTGGAGGAGGTGACTGCTTCTTCAATGCAAAGAGAGCAATGCACAACTTCAAGGAGCATGAAAATTCAAAGAAACATGACACACTAATGGTACATGCTAATTTTCCAGTGACTGACCTCAAAGAAATGGAGATCTGTGATTTGCCCTATCATTATTTTATGGAAGCTCAGTGAACTAAGAAAATGCAGGAAGACAATTCAACAAAATCAAGAAAACAATGCACAAAGAAAATGAGAAGTTCAACTGAGAGGCAGAAATCATAAAAAAAAAAAAAAAAAAAAAAAACAGAAATTCTGGAGCTGAAGAATAGAGTGTATGAACTGAAAAATCAACATCAGACTTGATCAACCACAACAAAGAACTGGTGAGACAGAAGACCATTTGAAATTATCTTGTCAAAAGAGAACAAAGAAAAAAGAATAAAAAAGAGGGAAGAAAGCCTACATAAACTGTGGGATAACATGAAAAGAAATAATGTATGTAGTTTTTGAGTCCCTGAAGAAAGGAGAAAAGGAACAGATAGGGGAGAAAAAGAGAAAGGGGAGGAAAGTTTATTTAAAGAAATAATGGCTGAGAACTTCACAAATCTGGGGAAAGATTTGATATCCAAGTTAATGAAACTCATAGATCCCCAAACAAATTCAATTCAAAGAGATCTTCTCCAAGACATTATAATAAAATTGTCAAATCAAAGATGAAGAGAGAATATTAAAAGCAGCAAGAGAAAACAAAACCAAAAACTCCTCACATACAAAAGAACCCCCATAAGGCTGATTTATCATCAGAAACATTGCAAGCCAGGAGAAAGTAGGATGATTTATTCAATGTGCTGAAAGAAAAAAAAGAAAGAAATGGGGGAAAAAAGCTTCCAATGAAGAATAGTTTACCCAGAAAAATTAACCTTCAGAAATGAAGGAGAAATAAAGGCTTTCTCAGACAAATAAAACCTGAGGGAATTTATCAATACTAGACCTGCCTTTCAAGAAATGCTGAAATATTCAAGCTGAAATGAAAGAATGATGATTAGTAACATGAAAACATATGAAAATACAAAACACAATGGTAGAGGTAAGTATACAGCCAAATTCAAAATACTTTAATACACTAATATGGTGGTGTGTTAATAATTTACCTTTAGCATAAACATTAAAACACAAAGTATTGAAATAACTATAGTTACAATAACTTGTTAATGCATACACAATGTAAAAAGGTGTAAATGGTTAATTCAAAAACATAAAATGTGGAAAGGGGAATAAAAGTATAAGGTTTTGTATGTGATCAAATTTAAGTTGTCATCAGCTTCAAATGGACTGTTACATCTGTAAGAGGTTTTAGGTAAGCCTCCTGGTAACTACAAAGCAAAAATTTACAGTAGATGCACAAGAGATTAAGATTAGGAATCAAAGCATACTATTACAGAAAGTCATCAATTCACAAAAGAAGACAGCAAGAGAGGAAAAAAGGAACAAGGAACTACAAAACAGTCAGAAAAGAATTAATAAAATGGCATTGGTAACGCCTTACCTGATTAATACTTTAAATATAAATGGATTAAATTCTCCAATAAAAAGGCATAGAGGGCTTCCCTGGTGGCGCAGTGGTTGAGAATCTGCCTGCCGATGCAGGGGACATGGGTTCGTGCCCCGGTCCGAGAAGATCCCACATGCTGCGGAGCAGCTGGGCCCGTGAGCCATGGATGCTGAGCCTGCACGTCCGGAGCCTGTGCCACACAAAGGGAGAGACCACAACAGTGAGAGGCCCGCCTACCACAAAAAAAAAAAAAAAAAAGGCATAGAGTGTCTAAATGGATAAAAAATAAGATCCAACTATAATGCTGCCTACAAGACACTCACTTCACCTTTAAAGACATACATAAGTTCAAAGTGAAGGTATGTAAAACAGATATTCCATGCAAATAGAAACCAAAAGAGAGTAGGGGTATCTATATTAATTAAAATTAATAAAAACAAATTTTAAGTCAAAAATTATAAAAAGTGAAAAATAAGGTCATTATGTAGTGATAAAGGGGTCAATTCATCAAGAGAATAAACAGTTGTAAATATATATGCATCCAACATCAAAGCACCTAAACATATTAAACAAATACTAACAGACTTTCACTGATGAATTCTACCGAACATTTAAAGAGGAATATATGCCAATGCTTCTCAAATTCATCCAAAAAAATAAAGAGGAAGGAACACTCCCAAGCTCATTTTATGAGTCTAGCTTTACCTTGATATCAAAGTCAGAAGAGGACACTACAATAAAATAAAACTACAGACTAATATCCCTGGTAAATATAGATGCAAAAATTCTCAACAAACACTAGCAAACAGAATTCAACAGCAAGTATAAAAGATCATACATCATGATCAAGTACAATTTATCCCTGGGATGCAAGGATGTTTTGACATTTGCAAATCAATAAATTTATATAATACACTACATTAATAGAATGAAAGATTAAAATGTATGATCATCCCAAGAGATGCAGAAAAGGCATTTGACAAAATTTAACATCCTTTGAAGATAAAAATTCTCAATAAATTGTGTATAGAAGGAATATATCTCAACAAAATAAAGGCCAAATATGAGACAAGCCCACAGCAAATGTCATACTCAACACTGAAAGATTAAAAGCTTTTCCTTTAAGATCAGGAATGAGATAAAAGTGTCCATTCTCACCACTCCTATTCAACAAAGTACTGGAAGTCCCAGCCAGAGTAATTAGGCAAGAAAAAGAAATTTAAAATATACAAATTAGAAAGAAAGAAGTAAAAGTGTCTATATTTGCAGATGACATGATCTTATACATATAAAATGCAACATACACTACAAAAAACTGTTAGAACCAATAAAACTTTGAGTAAAGTTGCAGGATATGAAGCAAACATACAAAAATCAGTTGTGTTTCTATACACTAACAACAAACTATCTGAAAAAGAAAGAAAACAACCCCTTTTATAATTGCATCAAAAACAATAAAATACTTAGGAATAAATTTAACCCAGGAGATTAAAGATTTGTACCCTGAAAACTATAAGACTGTGATGAAAGAAATTTAAGAAGATATAAATAAATAGAAAGATATTCCATGTTCATGGATTGGAAGAACGAATATTGTTAAAATGTCACATTACCCAAAACCATCCATAGATTCAGTGCAATCCCTATCACAATTCCAATGGCATTTTTCACAGAAAGAGATCAAACAATCCTAAAATTCATAGGGAGCAACAAAAGACCTGAAATAGCTAAATCAATTCTGAGAAAGAATAACAAAGCTGAAGGCATCACACATCTGTATTTCAAACTATAATACAAAAACTGTAGTAATGAAATCGGTATTGTAATGGCATAAAAAACAGACACATAGACCAATGGAACAGAATCAAGAGCCCAGAAATAAATCCACACATATATGGTCAACTAATATTATTAAAGGGAGCCAAGAAGACTCAGTGGGAAAAAGATAGTCTCTTTAACAGTGCTGGCATAAAAAGAAACGAAAGTGAGTTATTTATAGTGAGGTGGATGGACCTAGAGTCTGTCATACAGAGTGAAGTAAGTCAGAAAGAGAAAAACAAATACCATATGCTAACACATATATGGAATCTAAAAAAAAAAAAAAAAAAAATGGTTCTGAAGAAGCTGGAGGCAGGACAGGAATAAAGATGCAGATGTAAAGAATGGATTGGAGGGCAAAGGGCGGGGGAAGGGTAAGCTGGGACGAAGTGAGAGAGTGGCATGGGCTTATATATACTACCGAATGTAAAATAGATAGCTAGTGGGAGGCAGCCACATAGCACAGGGAGATCAACTCAGTGCCTTGTGATCACCTAGAGGGTGGTAAGTCAGATAGGGAGGGTGGAAGGGAGACACAAGATGGAGGGGATATGGGGATATACGTATATGTATAGCTGATTCACTTTGTTATAAAGCAGAAACTAACACACCATTGTAAAGCAATTATACTCCAATAAAGTCGGTAAAAAATAAATAAATAAACAGAGCTGGGAAAATTTGATATCCACATGCAAAAAAAGTGACATTGGACCCTTATATCAAACACAAAAATTAATTCAAACAGATTAAATGCTTAAATGGAACCCCTGAAACTGGAAAACTTTTGAAGAAACATAGGAAAAGAGCTCCTTGACAACAGTTTTGGCAATTTTTTTTAGCTATAACACAAAAAGCAAAAACGATGAAAGCAACAATAAACAAGTGGGACATCAAACTGAAGAGTTTCTTCATAGCAAAAGAAACAATCAACAGAATGATAAGGTAACCTATGGAATGGGAGAAAATATTTGCAAACCATATATCTGATAATGGATCTCATTCAACTCAATAGTAAAAACACAAATAATCTGATTTAAAACTGGGCAGAGGACAATAGACATTTTTCCAGAGAAGACACCTAATTGGCCAACAGGTACATAAAAAGATTTTCAACATCACTAATCATCAAGGAAATGCAAATTAAGACCAAAATGAGATATCACCTCACACGAGTTAGAATGGCTATCATCAGAAAGACAAAAGATAAATGTTGGCAAGGATGTGGAGGCATTGTTGGTAGGAATGCAAACTGGTACAGCCACTATGGGAAACAGTATGGAGGTTCTTCATAAAAGTAAAAGTAGGACTAATGCATGATCCCACTTCTGGGAATATATACAAAGGAAATGAAATCACTATCTCAAAGAGACATCTGCATCCCCATATTCACTGCACCATTTTCACAGTAGCCAAGGTGTGGAAGCAACCACAGTGTCCATCAATAAATGAGTGGATAAAGAAAATGTGGTATATAAAAAAGAGCATTCAGCCAGAAAAAAGAAAGAAATCCTGCCATTTGAAACATGGATGAAACTTGAAGGCATTATGCCAAGTGAAATAAGTCAGAGAAAAACAAATGCTGTATAATATCACTTATAAGTGGAATCTAAAAAAGTCAAACTCATAGAAATGGAGAGTGGAATGATGGTTGCCAGGGGCTGGATTGTGGAGGAAGTGGGGAGATTTTGGTCACAGAGTACAAACTTCCAGTTATAAGATGAATAAGTTCCGTGGATCTAATGTACAGCATGCTGACTATAGTTAACAAGACTATATTATATGCTTGAAAGTTGCTAAGAAAGTGGATCTTTATTTTTCTTACCTCCCCCAACAAAAATGGTAATTTTGTGAGATGATAGATGTGTTAACTAATCTTATTGTGGTAGTCATTTATCAATACTTATGTGTATGAAATAAACATGTTGTACACCTTAAAGTTACACAATGCTATATGTCAATTGTACATCAATAAAGCTGGGGAGGAAAGGCAACTGTTAAAAAAGCTTCATTTTCCCTATCTCCTCCTGATGAATTATGAAAGGTCTAGAGTTCACTGCATTTATTCCTTAATTTATCCATTAACATAAAACAGAAGCTGGACTAATGATTTGATAGCAAGGGCATTGGTATTGAAGTTTGAGCTGAGTTTCAGTGATGACTCTGATACTTGTCAGCGGTAAGATCTTGGACCAATTATTTAATGTTTTGGAACTTTAGGATGCTCATCTTTAAAATAGGAAAATTAATGCATACTGTATAGGGTTAAAGTATTAGGAAAAAATATATAAGTAAATCATATGGTGTGTTAGTTTTATATTGATGGTATTATCACAAGCAGTAATTGAAAACAACATACATTTATTCTCTTACAGTTCTGGAGGTCAGAAGTCAGGTGTTGGCAGGACTGCTTTCTTCTGGGCACTTCAGAGGGTAATCCATTCCTTGCCTTCACTAGCTTCTAGAGGTTGCCAAAATTCTTTTGCTCATGGTCCCTTACATCTTCAAAGCCAGCAGAGCATCATCTTCTCTCCTTTCTGACTTCCTGCCTCCCTCTTATAAGGATTCTAGTAATTACATTGTGCCCACCTGTATAATCTTGGAAATGTCCCCATCTTAAGACCCTTAATTTAATCACAACTGCAAAGTCACTTTTGCCATATTCACAAGTTCCAGGAATTAGGACATGGCCATCTAATGGGCCATTATTCCCTACCACACATGGCTTATTGTAAATTTGAGTACACATCTTTTGGCTTTGCCTGCACAGTATCTCCTTCACTCTCTTCCTCATCCTACTCTGGTGATTGAATTTTGTATCCATGCCCCTTGCCATGTGTCTAGAGCAAAAGGAGGATATTTTTAGCCTATTGATTGATTTACTTTGGTAAATGAAATGTTTGGTCAATAAATGTAATGTGAGCAGAGGCTTTAAATGTGCTTGTCTGGCTTGGCATTATTTTGAGAAGAGGATGCCCTGGATAACTCCTGGTCCCAGAGAAAAAGATATGTAGAAAAGTGTTATACCCAATCTGTAGACTGAAGTAGAGCTTCCCTAGCCAACTTGTTAATAAAAATAAAATGTTTGATGTGGTAAGCCCCTGAGATTTTGATGACATATTTTATTCTGCACTATTGCAGCAGTAGTTGACTAATGAAATCCCCTAGGTTAAGTTCCCCAGAGGCAGATCATGAACTAAAGACACTGTCAAAGAATGAAAAAATAAACCACAGACTGGAAGAAAACATTTGCAAAAGACGTATCTAATGAAGGACTGGTATCAGGAATATGCAAAGAACTATACGCAAAGAAGATATAAAGAATATACATAAAACCCAACAACAGGAAAACAAACCTAATTAAAAAATAGACCAAAGACCTTAACAGACACATCACAAAAGAAGATAAGCAGGTGGCAAATAAGCATATGTAATGTTCCACATCATGGGTTATCAGAGAAGTGCAAATTAAAACTACAATGAGATACAACTACACACTATTAAAATGTCTAAAATTCAGAACACTGACAACATCAAATGCTGGTGAGGTTGTGGAGCAGCAGGAACTCTCACTCCTTGCTGTTGGGAATGCAAAATGGTACAGCCACTTTAGAAAACATTTTGGTAGTTCCTACAAAACTAAACATACTCTTACCAGATGATCCAGCAATCACACTCCTTGGTTTTTATCCAAAGGAGTTGTGAAATATGTCCACATAAACACCCGAACATGGATGCTTGTAGTAGCTTTATTCATAATTGCCAAAACTTGAGTTTGTAAGATGTCCACCAGTAGGTGACAGGATAAATAAATTGTGTTACATCCAAACAATGGAATATTATTCAGAACTAAAAAGAAATCAGCTATCAATCCATGAAAAGACATGGAGGAACCTTAAATGCATAATACTAAGTAAAAGAAACCAACCTAAAAAGGTTACATGCTGTATGATTCCAACAATATGACATCCTGGTAAAGGTGAGACTGTGCAGACAGAAAAAAGATAAAAATACCAGTGGTTGCTGGGGGTTAGGAGGGAGGGAAGGATAAATAGGTGAAGCCCAGAAGTTTCCTAGAGCAGTGAAACTACCGTGTGTGGTTCTATGATGATGGATACATGTCATTATACATTTGTCCAAACCCATAGAATGCACAACCCAAGGGTGAACCCTAATGTAAACTGTGGACTCTGGATGATAATGATGATCAATGTAGGTTCATCTGTTGTAACAGACATACCACTCTGGTGGGGAAAGTTGACAATGGGGGAAGCTGTGCATGTGTTGAGGCAAGGGATATATGGGAAACCTCTGTACTTCCTCTGAATTTGTCAATAAACCTAAAATTGCTCTTAAAAATAAAGATTATTTTTTAAAAACTTAAAAAACATAACTGTTAGATAATCTTTATAGCGACTTTCCTGGCTATTCTAATCAATAAGATCTTTCTATATTGGTAATCATAATTTTTTTCGACCTGCATTTTCCTTACCTATATGTATTCAAGGGTGAGGAGTATCAGTATCTCTCCTCCAAACTGTACAACACCCAGGTTACCTCAGGTTGCCAGAGGGAAAGGGCAAATGCGTTCACTGGCATTTATTTTCCAAGCAGGATTCTCAGTTTTACACAGATATTAACTCATTTGATCATCAAAACTACCTTATGAAGAAATATTATCCTTGTTTAGCAAATGAGAAAAACTAAGGCTCAGAAACATTAAGTAACTTATTCAAAATCACTCAACAAAAGGAAAGCGAATATTACTGCAGAAAGTACATGGACTTTGGGGTGAAGAGGACTAAAGTCAGGTCAATTATTGGCTATGAATTTGGGTCAGTAACTTAACAGCTTTGTAGGAACTGACTGAAATGATGTCTCTAAAAGCCTGGTTCATGATACATACTTATTAAATAGTGATTCCACCTTCTCCTAGACAGCAGTGGGACTGTGATTTGACTCCACTTCCATCTGACTCCAAAATCCATGCTCTTTGCCCTTCGTAGTCTGCCTGCAGTAAAAGGTGCCTTGTGCTGATTTGGGGCATGTGGTTTTGCTCAGTGCAGAGCTGGAAAAGGATTATTATTCACAGCAGCCTTAAAAATTGAGTATTTAAGTATTGATTTATTTTTATTTAATATGACTTCCTGAAAAACAACTCTGGTCTACTAAAGATTCAATTGAAATTATTAACCTATAGGCATTTATGGATACATGACATATGCAGCTCTAATAAAAACAGATTAACCCCTCTCTTTCATATTTTACACTGCATCAAGCACTGAAAACTAAGTCTGATGTAATAGATCTCTTTTGTGGTTTTAATCATAACAATTGTACCAAATGACTTTTTTTGTACATGTGATAACATCATAATGGAAAACTAAATCGATAGCATATTTCTCAATCTAATTATATGCCTTGCATTTCTAAACCAGTTTTAATGAAATACAGTAAGTGGTAGCGTGCAAATTAGAAGAGGCTAAAAAAAGCAGTTGCAAATAATACTGTCAAGTGACAGGAATAGTATGAACTATGCTAGTCTATGCGAACAATGCCTTCCCATCGCGATTGCACAATAAAAAGACAAAAAGTGGGGAAGGGATCGTCCAAACAAATCATTATTTTCAGAAACAAGCATTTTTTTTACAGACTAAGCCTAGAGTACAGCAATTCAAAATGGATAAGGAGCATCAGAGACTGCAAAACTCATCTACATGCAAACGTTACCTGTATATCACACTTAGGTCACCAATTTATAAACATACTAACACCTTCCTATAAATTTTAAATAGCTTCTTTGCCCATTTAGAAGAGTAACTCATGCTGATTATACAAAATCTGGAAAATATTGAAAGACACAAAGGAAAATCATACTTTAACCCAAAATCCACACCCAGAGACAACTCTGGTTAACATTTTGCTCCTCTGTGTTTTTCCTACACATATGCTACATATTTGAAATGATACAATAATTCCATTCAATGCATAGTCAGATAGCTCAAAGTATTGATAATAAAGTAGATAACTCACAAATAGATCTTAATATAAAAATATATACTTTTATAGGTGCTTTATTAGTTTCCTAGGGTATTATTTTAAAAAGGACCATAGATTGGATAGCTAAATAACAAAAATTTCTTTTCTCACAGTTCTGGAGGATAGGAGGCTTGATTTTACCTGAAATCAAGGTGATGGCAGGATTGATTTCTTTTGAAACCTCTCTCCTTGGCTTGTAGATAGCCATCTCTTCTCTATCTTCATGTCGTCTTCCCTCTGTGTATGCCTGTGTCCATAGTTCCTCTTCTTATAAGGAGACCAGTCATACCGGATTAGGGTCAACTCTAATGACCTCTTTTTTAACTTAGTTGCCTCTTTAAGACACAATCTCCAAATGCAGTTCCATTCTGAGGTACCAAGGGTTAGGACTTCAACATATGAATTTTGGAGGGACACAATTCAGATCATAATAGGTGCTAAGTGTGGCAATACAAATACATCATACACACAATAAGAGGATAATACCTTATAGGCCCTGCAGCAGGTATTAGAGACATAAAGATTAATAAAGCAGAGTTCCCATCCTGAAGAAACTTAAATTAGTTAGCAAAGGAAGGACTATTTGGTGAATGTCATTGAGAGTTTATTAATACTCTGGGGAAAATATGTAAAGGCTCATACCATATACCAAAATATATGACATACTTAGTAAAATGGTAAGTGTTAAGAAGAGGAATAGAAGAAAGGAAGAAGAGGAGGAGGAAAGCAAAAGGGGGAAGAGAAGAATGGAGAAGAAAAGAAGTAGAAAAGGGAAATGAGTTGTATCTATCTTCCCTATGAATGGTGTAAGTATTTTGTTTTAAATCCATTCATTCATTCATTTAATAGATATTAGTTAACCATCTACCACATGCCAGGTGTTCGGCTAGGCACAGAAATGAAGCAGGGTTTTTGATGTTCATGCACTTTGGAAGGAGCCCCTCAGATTGTTTATAATGTAAATACAAGTTCACATTTTCTTTACCTTCCTGTTCGATACAGTAAGTCCCCTACCTTGGAACCTTCAAGTTGCAAACTTTCAAAGATGCAAATGTGCAACTGGTTCCAGCAAGGAACCAAAACCTGTGCCATCGACGTCAGTCGTGAGTGAACTTGCAGCTTGCCCTCCATCTCCTGTTGCTGATGATCCTTCAGCTGTACCATCCCCCACCTCCTCTCCCTCCTGCAGTCAGTAATTCTTCTTGCCTGTTCACTCGATGCCAGCCCCTGTGTGCCAGCTGTTGTACTGTACTACTGTACTTTTCAAGGTACTGTACTGTAAGATTAAAATATTTTTCCTTTATTTTTGTTTGTTTTTATGTATTATTTGTGTGAAAAGTATTATAAACCTATTACAGTACAGTACTATACAGCCAATTGTGTCAGTTGGGTACCTAGGCTAACTTTGTTGGACTTAAGAACAAATTGGACTTATGAACGTGCTCTCAGAATTCATTCATTTGTAGGGGACATACTGTATTGGCTCTCTTTCTTTGTATCAACATCACGAGCTGTATGCAGTCAATATGCTCCTGCATAAATTGTTTTCAAGATGGTTTTGTAAATCAGATCTTATTAGAAATGCGCAAAGAGCCGGCTGTTCAAAGAAGCCCTAGAGAGGCCCCTGTGGTAAGAAGCATCCTTATGTAAAGGGAGGAACTCGGCCTTGGTTCCAGTGCTGTGTCAGTCCCAACTGTCGTACCTGTGTCCTGGTTCGCAGGTTATGCCTGAGCGCTCATCTGTGTTCGCACTGTCTATCCTTCTGCTTTGGATTACAAACCTCTGGAGGTTGGCCCACCACATCTGTTCTCTTCATTGTATCCAGTGTAACAATTAAGCATGCACAGAGATATCTTAGTAAATGCTTTCAGTTGCTGATAATGGATGCAGAAACAGATCTCAGCTGGCAGCGTCCATGGGGTTACATTGAGCAAATGTCCCATGTGCCCTGTTTCTAAACATTAAAGCCCCACATCTTATGCATGGCAAGGCATTGCCAACAGTAGGAAGCAGGACCCAGGATCCCTTAGTCCTATTCGTGTCCCAAAAACAGAGAAAAGAAATTATTTGAGGAGATGACAAAAGAGACTAAGAGAGATGGAGACCCCTTGGGAGGCTCCAAGAAGTTCAGTCTGAGCTGTATTTGGTTGCTCAGCACCTAGTGCCTTTGAAGAGTGTGGACTTTTCTATATGTTTCCATGTAGTGAGGAATGACAGTTGCTGTCCTTCCCAATTAGAACCCTCTCAGATTAGTAGCACATTGCACGGCAGCTTGCTCTCTGAATTTCATTATCAACTCAGAAGAAATGCTTATGTCCTTGCCTTTTATCTTTGGTTCAGAGAAATATTTCAGCCAAAAGTTGTTTCTCTAATAAGTAGTTTTACAGTGCTATTGCCAATAAATGAGTGGTATAATTTCTGGTTGACAATTGCTCAATTCAATCAAAATTTAGTGACCCTGAAATTAAACAGTATTCACAAATACAAACATGTCCCCAGAACTATACTAATATTGATGAATTTTCCCTAAGGGGGAAAAAAAAAACTATATTTCTCTGGTATGATTAAGTCATTTTAATTCTTTGACCAATTTTCTATTTAGTCATATTTTCCATCTTTATTTCTATCTTACTAAAATTATTTTCATGAGTATCCCCTGTTTTCCATGTACATTTTATAACAGATTTTTATTTCCTTTTTATCCACATTAAATTGAATACTAATAGCTTCTGCCATGGGAAGTTTTTTAGGTGTTATTATTTCCACAAAGTCTAATTTTCTTAACTCAATTTTGCATTTATAAATTTTGTCTAAATTGTTTTATTTATTCATTAATATTTTGTGAGCTTTTTTACTTTATTGAGTTTTAGCCTGTGATGGTTTTTTGGGTTATTTCTCCAGAAACTATATGTCTCTGCAATTTTTGCATTTTCACCTTTACCTATTTTTTCACCTGTAACATATTTAATCATGCAAAGTTTTAGTCATTGTCAATTTTCTCTATTTTGATTATTTCTAAGAGTAATATTCCATATTTCTGTGAGTAATATTCCATAAAAATAATATATTTTTATTCCTTTGTAATGGCAAATAGGAAACAAAAGGAGTCGAAATACCTGTGAAGTCAACACAGTGTGGCAAAATTTCCAGCTTCATTCAAATACAAACATCCCTGGAAAGGTCAACTACCATTTATATTTGGAATATGGAAAAAGTGATTCACATTTCATGCTTTCCTGAGAGATGGAAATGGAGGTTTTCCTATTCCCAGCTGCCTGGCAGCTGAGGTATGGACACATAACCTGGTGTCTATCTGTCTCTTTCCCCTTCTAAAGCTCTGACTCTACAGCTGGAGAAACAAAGCAGCAGCAATGGGAGAACTGTTTCCTTGTGGCACAGTTGTGGCAGCAGGGAAATACAGAGTCCTGGAATGATCATGAGGGCTTTGAATGCCATGCTAAGGGGTTTGAGCTTTATCCTGCAGGGATTGAGAGACATGGAGGGCTCTATTGGGAGAATCATATGCTCAGCTCTAAGATCTAGAAAGATGATTCTGGCAGCGTCAGGCAGAATGGATTGACGAAGGCAAGTCTGGAGATAGACCTTTGGAGAGATAACTCTGCACCACAGTTCTGCATCTTCCCAGTTCAAGGCATTGGGTGCTAACACTGCTACCCTGGTCCTCAATGATGTGGCTCTTGCCCATCTTTGCATCTGCCCAATAATCTCACCTGCTCCATTGGGCGTCTCTTTATTCTCCAAACAAATCCTTCCAGGCCTTCATGTCTGTATTCACATGTTCTCTTCCCATGACTCAAGAAATTCCTTACTCCCATTCTCTGACTGACAGATCCAGTTCCAGTTCAGGAGGTTAGTATTTCTAAAGAGACTGAACTTCTCCCTGAAAAAGACAATGAAGAAATTTCATAATGCCTCTTTGGGAATGAATTTCTCAGACCTTTCTTTCATTAATAAGAGGAATGAGTGCTTGGATTTGTGAGGGAGGGAGGAAAGGCAGAGAGAGAGAGAGAGAGAGAGAGAGAGAAGATGAATCCATTAACAATAAAGTCTGTATTTTCTGAATTTTCTATTAAAAATATATTACTCTCATAATATGAAAAAATAAATACATTTAAAATTTTTCACCCCATTATTCCCATAATTATATTCATTTTTGTCAGGCAGCTCAAATATCCCAGCGTAGGTAGGCTTACATACACTTGGCCTACCATGAAGCTTTTTATCTTAGTCTGAGTTCTCTAAAAAACAGATCCAGAGTCAAAAGCTTTCATGGCAAGCTTTATTGGAGAGTACTGTCCCAGGGAAGCAGGAGGGGGAGAAAGAGGAGTGGAGATGGGGAGAAAGAGGGCTGGAGATGGGAAGAAAGAAAAGCAAATATAAGGAAGGCATTATTGAGCTCATCCCAACTCAATCCCAGGAGATGTCTCTGGAGAGATCCTATGAATGTATTGCCTCTCCATACAAGCCGAATATGGAGAAAAAGGGAGAATTATCCCACTGGTAAAGTTCATCCCATGGGGGGCCAACTCCCTCACAAGTCCAACTCGCATTACCCAGCCCCTTGGCAACCTCAGGGAATCCAGATCCCTGGATACATGAAGCCAGTCCCCAACAGTACACGAGTTGTGAGTCACTTGGCAGTTGGGGGAGCCTGTGGGGGGAGCTGAACCATGGTGAGCCAGCACATAAGCATCACTTTGAACCTTAGGCTCCATGCTATTTCCTGTCTCCACAGCAGCAAGGAAGCCATAAAACAGGAGCCATCACATTAACATGAGAGGCTGGAAACAGGTGGAGTGCCATGATGACTTGGTCCTGCCACAAGGTGGCCACAGAACTGGAGATCAAAACCTCCCTTCTTCAGCTTGTAAGAATACAGTTCTTGTCAGGTGATCCTCCTAGAGGGTCATCAGTAGCATCAAGCAGAAAACCATGGTCAAGATAATATGGAGTGATTACAAACCAGGTTCAGTAGAACATCTGATAAAAATAAAAAGGATTAAACAGCAGCTTTACAAATGAATGGTTTTATAATCTAGGCAAGTTTCTTAAATTGGTTAGTGTAGGTCAGGCTGGTACAGTAGGAGACAAGTCTCCATATCTCAGTTGTTTCAACATAATAAAAGACTATTTTTGCTTATGTCTCAGTCCAGTGTCCATTGGAGCTCTCCTCCATCTTGTGACACCATCTATGATAGGGACCCCCACTTCCTAGTTCATAGATAGCTATGTCCTCACGTGGAGGAGAGAGTCAAGGAACTCTCTGTAGTCTTTTATTAAGGCATTAATCTCATTGTTATCAAATTCTTACAATAAAATAGTAAGGGTGGAGCCCTCATGACCTAGTCACCTCCCAAAGGCCCCACCTCCCAATACCATCACTTTGGGGGTTAGGATTCCAACAAATGAATTTGGGGGGAACATAAAGAGTCAGTCTATAGCAACTAGCAAAGTTAGGTGCCTTAGAGAAGACAGTATTTCTATAGGTGTAAAGGGAGAACAAGCCTCTGTTAACTTCAGTCTAAGGGATCTGTTTCAAGGCTACAAGAGAATGTAACGTTGCTGGGATACCACCTCATTCTTACCCATAGAATCATGTGTCTTTTAGTACCTTGAAGATTGGCATCATACGGCAGGCCTCCACTTTTCTAATGACACAATCTGTACCTAGATATCTGCTTCTCTGTATGCATCTATTAATTCTAGACACACACACACAAATAAGTATTGTATTAATTGAGGTAACTTTAACCACTATGTCAAATAAGCTCAAATACATAAAAATGTAAAAGTTTAAATACAATAAAAGTTTCTCGATCAAGTATAGTTCACACAGGTAATCCTGATGAGTGATGTCTTTATTCTAAGTGCTGGTTCAAGGACTCAGGTTCCTGCCATCTGTGACTCCACCATCCTGAATATGCAGCTTCCCAAATCACTGCACTTGTCTTTCACAAGCCAGTGGTATGAGGAAAACTCATGGAAGGTCTCACATGGGAGGTCTTAAAAGGCAAGGCTGGGAAGGGGTACATATGACTCTCATTCCATAGGCCGGAACTCCATCAAATAGCCATACTTATCAGCAAGTGAGACTAGGAAATGTAGGCTAGCTCATGCGTGTGAACAAGAGGAAACAAGTTCAGCGAAAGCTACTCTGTTTCTGCCAGAAGTGCTTGCTCTGTCTGAGACATTAGGTCATACACTGAAAAGACAGCAGTTACAATATAGACATGGCCTCCCCTTGGGGAGCGGAAAGTATGGAGAAAAATCAAGAGCTTCAACAACTAATCACAAACACAGGAACACATATATTTAAACAATACCATTGCAAATGTGATGAGAACATAGGGTATAAGGGAAGAATTTAACAAGTATTATGACATAGACGACAAGGGACTAAGATGTGTAGGAATCAACAAAGTTATGTGAGAAAAATGTGTGTGTGTGTGTGTGTGTGTGTGTCTGAGAGAGATGTTTACAGAAAGCATTCCAGGGTACAGGAATAACCTATTTCAGGGTTACTCTATGGTGGAATATGCCATTTGTTCCATTTACTGATTTAGCAAAGAAAGTACCCAGTATATGCCAGGTATCCTGCAAGTCTCTGTAGAAGATTCCAAACTGAAGAATGCAAAATCTCACTGTCTACTGCCACTGCCTTGAAGAGCTTATTTTGATCCATCGGGAACAAGACCTCACAAACAGTCTCCTATGTTTGGCATGATTTCAAATGTGGAAGAGGTCCTTTTTAACACTGAGTAATGTTTCTCCTTCCATTTATTAAGCCAACTATTAAGCCCACAGCCAGGATATCAGTGCCATCCCCTTAACTTGAAGGCCTAGCTTTACCTTACCAGAGAACAGGCTGAAGATTTAAATATCTGCCATCCTCACAGCCCCCTTTTAAAGAAATCACTCCAAGTATACTGTGTATAACATTTCTTCGACAGCCACGGTGCTATCCTGCTACCGTCCTCAGACCACTTGGATCAGGGCTCAGAGCATATGAGCTCAGAGCCTCTAAGCTAACGTGGCAGAAAACTTGCCGGTTTTCTTCTCTTTATAGTCATGGTAGTTTTGATAGTAAGAGAAGTAGCAATATTTTATAGTAAGAATTTGATATAAAACTTATCCAATCAGATTTCTTCTCTTAGAATGATAAAAGTTAGATTCCTATTTCTTAGAGAATAAAATTTAGAGACTGTTTACTGATTTTTTTTTAATAAAACACAAGTCTTATGTACAGCATGGCCTCCTATATTGTTCTGGATGGGTAAGAATTTACACACACACACACACACACACACACACACACACACACACACACACAAGACCTGATTTGCTCTGAACATGACGTAATAGGAATTTTGTAGCTGCAGTCTAAGGAAACACGTCTGCAAGCAGGACGTGAACATAAACACAGCGTGTGAGGCTTTTCCTGCAGGAAGAAGGGCGGGAAGTTTTTGAGACATCTAGTAGTCTAGTTTTGCATTTTACGTTGTTTCCTGCACTGCACTCTAATCCCTGTAATCATCCCTAAATTTTTAGTAAAAGTCTGTTGCATATAGTTGTCCTGCATCAGTGGTGCTTTGGAAAATGAAGGAGGAGACTCCCATCAATGAATGAGACAGAGTGGGGAGAGGCAGGAGGGCAGCCACAAGAGGCAAAGTGTGAGTTGGTTGATCAAGAAGACGAAATTCACAGCAAGACGCTCTAAGATATCATAGGGTGCTATGTTATGAATCCCCTTAAATCTTCTGGAGGACACTGGGCTGCCCATTATAGATGGGAGTGTGTTCCAGGTCACTTTATCTGGTCATTAAATTAAAAAGTGGCCTGCAGAAGGCCAATGCATGTGGGTCCATTGAGGTCAACATCACAGACTTCTACTCAGGTCCCATCGACATCAAACCTGCGTGTTTTCTGACAGTTGTGAAGAAGGATACTGATGACTCGGCTTAGTAATAACACTTAAGTTCTTCAAGCAACCAAATAAACAGGCAGAAATACTTTGCCTCTACTCTCCTCGTCTTCTTATTTCCACACGTGTATGTTGTCGGCTGATTGTAGGTTGCTGGGGAAATGAAAATTATTTTTCTGTAAGGAAATGAAAAACTGCATCTTGAAAAGCAGCCATAAAGCTTTTCTGTAATTACCCAGAAACCTATCAATTTTATAGACAACCCAAATTATAACATATGGTTCATCACTGTTTGGTGTTTGTTTTGTCTTTTGGGTTTTTTTGTTCTTTTTGCTCTCTGAAACCAGCATGATGTGGAGTGATATTTTCATTTATTATTATGAAAGGGACAGCAACTGGTTTTTAATGGTTACAGAATGGTGACTTGCAGCCCTGTCCCAGCTGCCGCCACCAGCGTGCTGCGGCAGACTTGCAGCATCTTGTCTCCGGCATACATCAGTGCCTCCGCCGGCTGTCTCCCTCCCTCCCAGTGGACGGGCCTCCACCTGCTGCTGGCACAGTGCCGGCCCTTTGGGGAACAAATGTTCTCTGGCTGCTAGGTGACAGAACAGGACAGACGCCGGATTTCAAGGAAACCAGGGAAAGGCACCCTGGGGCCTGCCCCTACGCCTCCACCCATCTACCTACCCTGCCTAGCAGAGATATCACTAGTCAGGGCCATAGGAGAATGGGCTTTTTGGTCAGACTGTGATCTAGATTGCTCTGTTTCCTTTCCTGACCAGTCTCCCTTCAGGCTAGAGTGGCCATTTATTTATTCAGGCCACAAGCATTTTCTGAGCCTCTGTTCCATGCCAGGCAATTTGCTAAGTGCTAGGAATACAGGCTTGAACACCTCAATCTCTCACCTTGAGGAGGTCACAGTTTAGTGGGGTAGACAAGACATACCAACCAATAAATTACAATACAGCACTGAGAACATAACAGCAGAGTTAAAATTCAAATGCACAGAGAAGAAGCATTAAAGTATCACAGAGTCATGAAGCATGTGGACTTGGGAAACTCAGCCACAGGGAAATACAGCTTTGCCTCTTGCTGCCTGTTTGCTTTTGGACAATTCATTTAAGGTCTTTAAGGTCCAGTGACCCACTGTTATAAGGTTATATGAAATAATGCAGTGAATCACTTTAACAGAGTATATAGTAAGCACTCAAAAAATGTGGGCCTTTTTTACCCAACACAATTTGTTTTCAAATGCCTCTCCTGGAGATGTAGCGTCCCAGCCACTGCATCCAGGTAAGGGTTCTGAAGGCAGAGAAAGGATAGGGGAAGGATAGTGGACTTCAAAGCTTAGAGTTAAAGAAGATCCCCAAAGATCCATGTTTAAGGACAGAGCTGGAGTACAAAGCCAAGTGAAAAATCTGCCTGGACTGAGGCAGGAGGGGCTAGAGTGAAGGAAACTAAATCCAGGGCAGTAGAACAGAAATTGGAGGTATCAGGTAAAACCCAGTCAGAAAAGAGAACATGATGCAGAGTGAAAATCTGGAGCACTGTAGTCTTGAAAAGGCTGGAAAACTCTTCTCAGAGGAGGTGGTGTTTGATCTGGGTCTTAAAAGATGAGTAGGAAATTGCCAAGAAGAGATGCAAAGGAAGGGATGTCCTGGGAGGGGTGTCTTGGAAGGGGAAACAGCACGAGCAAAGGCATAGTGATACCCAAGGGGAAGAGCAAGAACGTCAAGTAGCTGGGACATTGAGTGTGCAGAATGAAAAGTGGAAGGAGGTGAGGTTGGCAACCAGGCAGGAGCAGAGACATGAAGGCCCTTGAGTGCTAGGCTAGGGAACATAGTCTTATCCTGTAAGCCCACAACGGGTGCATATCAGGGTCACCTGTCCAGCTCTGGCAAGGTGCCAATGTTTGGGTCACACTGTCCATGATTCCGAGTTAATTGGTCTTGGGTAAGTTTCGGCCATGAGTAGTTTTTAAATCTCCCCAGGTGATTCTAACGTGCACCCAGGGCTGCGAACCACTGCTGCAGGCAATCAGAAGTCAATGGAGAATCTCCCTGTGCATCTAGAATGCTGTGAAGCTAAGAAAAGAGATTCATTTAATTTCAGCCAACATTATCAACAGCAACTCCGACTCGATGCCAGGCCCCATGCTAGGCCTTGTAAATATGGAGATGAGTAGGTCAGGGTCCACTGCTCTCTGTTTAGCTCTTTTTTGTTTATGAATCATGTTCACCTTCACTGTCTTACTCGGCCTGGGCATCCAGAGGGAATGTGGCTGCTGTCCTTCAGGGGAAGTGGTGCACATAATCAACTCAGTCATCTTGGGACCTACCCTGAGGTCTGGCACTGGGCCGCAGTGGAGAAAATGAATTGAGCAATCTTTTATAGAACAAAATCAATAGATTCAGGACAGCCAGCCACAGCAGCAGCTGAGGGGGTGTGGTGGGAGGAGGGGAGAGCACAAGGGAGGGAAGAGAGAGGGAGATCCTGGGAGAAAACAAGGACACTGCAAGGGAGAGGAGAGGAGAAGAAGAGGCATCGTGGAGCATGGAAGGAAAGGAGGGCCGAGGGGAGCAGGTTAGGGGGATAAGTGATGGCTTTGAGAGAATCTGGACAAAACCACTGTATCCCTCTTGTCTTCAGCTGTCTCCGCTCCTCAGAGCCCTGAGTGTAGAGATTGGTAATGGGAGATGGGAGGGAGAAACTGACACTTAGCAAGTTCCTGTCCCTGTGCTGGGTGTGTTGCATACATTCACACAAGGTAAACCTCACTAATCACTAATTCTACACATGAGAAAACAGAAATCCTAAAGGTCACTAGGCTACCAAGCTCATGTGTGATGGAGTCATTTAACCCCTTAGAGGCTTAAAAGAGAAATGGATGGGGGAGTCACTTGTAAAAAGAGAAATGATTATTTTTCCACCCTTGGCCCACACGTAGCTCTTGCACAAAGCTCAGAGATGGAAGGGAGATCATGCATCATCTGAAGTGGATATGAGTGAGCCCAGAACCAGGGACCTCACTGGCCCACCAAGCTTTCAGAGAAGACTTTCAGTCTACTTGGAAACCTGTCCATTCGGTTTCCATGAGGCGGATGAAAGACCAAAGGAAGTCTACCAGGCAACTGCACAGAACATTTTCTTAGAATCCTCAGGCACATATCCTCCTGGGAGAATCCAATGGGAGGTTTGGTGGCTTCCCCCACTGAGTCTGGAAAGGCCTGCACAGTGGTGATTGAGCTCACTGCAGCCCACTGGAGTGAGAAAGCCCTTCTGGAAGACAGCAGCTCCCCTCTGGCTCACCCCATGTGATCAGGTCTGTAGAGACTGCTTAGATATATGCTCAATTCACTCTAGGTCAGCAAAGGTAGAATTTATTGGAAGGATACTCGGTTATCTCACATGGATGGAAGTATTGGACCAAACTGCAGGAATGTAGGCTTATAGTGCGGCCTTGGAGCAACTGGAATCGGGGACATGAACAAGAAGGATGTGTCTCATCTCTTGTCTGCACCTCCCTGGTTTTGCACTGCTGGTTTCCTTGTCTATCACTGCAGACTGCCTTCTGCTGCAAAGTGGAAATCACGGCCACCAGCAGCTCCTGAGCCTCATATTGCATAGATTCTACCTCTGAAAAAGTAAGTTTACAGCTTGAAAAAATCCCAGATTAAGGCTCATATGGAGGATTCTATTTGGTTGAGTGTGGGGTAAAGGGGTGGTGCCTACCACTTTACCAATCAGCTGTTTCTAGAGCAGAAAGGTTATGTTCAACAGTATGGCAACCCCAACTGTATTCATGTGAAAAGAGGGGAATACTACCAGAAGAAGGGAGAGGAATTAGGATTTTACACTCTATCTCACCAACAGAAAGAAAAGAGCCCTCAACAATGGCAGAGGGGGGTTTCGATGGTGGGAAGATATTCAACACATTAGTTACATGCAAAAACAATGTGCAGTCCAGAGATGAATAAGACCCCCCCATCACTAATCCTTAAGGTGCTCACAATAACAATGTAGCAGACCATCATGTCCCTTTCCTTACTGGACACAGAGTGAGGGTATATTTCTCATGTTACTTGTGGTCAAAGACGGTCACATGATTTATACCTACTGGAAAGTGGTGTGTCATTTCCAGACCTGCTCCATAAAAATGTTCTCATGCAATCCTCTGTGTGCTTCTCCCCTTCCAGTTGAATGGAACTGAGATGGCCCCACAGGTAACCGGGAGGCCATGTGTTTAAAATTGTAGAACCACAGATGGAAAGAGCCTGGCTCCCTGAATCACTGCTTAGAGACACACTAACCACAAGCACACATGGTGGGCTCTTAGACTGGCAAACAAAACAAAACAAAACAAAACTTTTATAGTGTTAAGCATTACATTTTGGAGTTTTATTTATTACAGATGTTATATCTGCCTTCATTAACAAAGTTAGTAAACATTGCATTAACTGGAATTAACCACTTTGAGTCCCAGCTCTGTGGTAAACTTGCTGGATGACTTGGAGAAAATCACTTTACCTCTCCGAGTCTCTCTATCAATTATAGCCACACTGCAGGATTTTTGATTAATGAATCGAGATAATGCATGCAAACAAACGTGAATGCTAAATTACAACTTCAGGATGGAATATTATGAAATTGTCTCTGTATTGTCATTTCTCAAGTATGCTAAGATTTAATTTTACTGGCTTAAAAAGCTTTCAAGTTTATCACTGAAAGTCTCCTATTTAATAAAAGAGGCAATATAGGTTATAAGAATATAATTTTTCTATAGAACTCAATAAAGTTATTTTCACTTTGAATTTTTTAAAATAAGTGGCACTTAAATGTTTTTTATTTCCTGAATTAATCAGCATCAGAAGATGAATAGCTTGTTCATCACTGATATTATGAAGCTTCATTTATATCTTCTTGAAGAATTCAAGAATAAATTGGAGGAAAAAAAGACATTTGCCCTTAGTAATTGGCAGCTCTGAGCCTCGAACCTGGAACCTCTGTTCCAAGTTCTCATGCTTCTCTATCACCTTTTCGATTCCCCTCTACTGGGTGTAGCTAGTTTATAACTGCCAATGCCACTATGTAGGGTCCCAAGAAGCTATGGAGAAGAGCCCAATCTCAACTGACCCTTCCCTTTGCCCTCATCAGAATGCTTTGAATAAAGATCCACGTACCCTGTTACATCAATAGTTTTCCAGCTGTGCTCTTCGTTGTCTGTAAAATGGAAAGTTTAATGACATGAGAGCTTAGCCTCCTTCCTATTTCACTTTAGAAGGTCCACTGGACAAGGCTGCTCAGGGTGTGTACTCAGCATTAGAGGTAGAGACAAGGAAGGTAGGAGGGACTGACTATGACAGGAGGAATAAAAGCCCTGAGAGGGAGATTTTAACTTTATTTTAAAAATATTTGTTGAGCTTCAATTATGTGCCAGGCACTGTGCAATGCAGTGAGAATATCACATTGAAGCAAGCAGATATGGTGCTTATGGTACCAGATCTTACAGTGATGGATGTCAATGCCAAGGGGTAAGGGGGCTGTCAGAGAGAAAGGGAAGGGCACCAGTAGAAGAACAAATGCTTCCTTGTTTGGGGGTTTTCCCCCTAAATTCAATCATCGTCTTCTTCATAGAGTTTTAACTTCCTCTCCCACTCTTTCAGCCATTCTTCTGAATTATTAGTAGTGGCTAGAAAGAAACTATTCCTTCCTTTAATCATTCATTTGTTTGCTCATTTGTCATTTTTATAGCATACACACTGAGAATCTCCTTTCCCAACACACTACACCATACACTGACCACCCAGAGATGAATTCAATGTGATACCAGCCCTCAGGATTCTCAGAATCCTGTGGGGAGACATGTAAAGCCCTGCAACAAATGTGCTAAAAGCTGTGATGGAGAGACACGCGTGAGGATGGGGGAAATCATGGGTGGTCCTGCCCACTCCTCAGGTGACTCCAGATCCATCCTTTTTCCACTCTCCCACCTCTCTGCACCTCACCTATGGCTTTCAGAGTCACCCACTTATGCTGAATCAACAAGATCAGGTACAGACATCACAGTAAGGAAATAATGAGGGCGCCAGAAGGTCACCACAGATAGAAGACAGTTATGTTGCTTCGTGATTTAGAGTACTAGATGGTACATTTATTTCCATTAACTGCAATAGGGTGGTGTTCTCATGGGTGAAAAGAGTAGGATTGTCATGACATCACTTTGGTCTATCTGGTTACAGAAACTACTAGGTTTCCTGAGTATTGAATGTTCCTGAAATATTGAGGAATAAAGGATATTCTGCACTTTATCTTCCTAGCTCCCCTCCACCTGGTCTTTTTTAGTTATAGACAAAGTCCTTATTTTTCAATCACTGAGTTAAGAAATATTTACTGCGCCCTAGTAAATGGCAGACACTGTGCTTTGTACAGACATGTAAATGAAAAAGAAATGATCCCTGATCTCAAAGACCTAACAGTCTCACAGGAAAAGCAATCGGGATGATTAAATTCAATACGATTGGTACCACCTGGGAAGTGAGGTCAGGGACACAGGGAGCACAAAAGAGGGACACACCACCAGCTATGAAATTCTAGAAAAGCCTCCTAGAAGAGAAAACCAACCGGAGTCTTGGGTGAAGAATCATGGCTGGTCAAGTAAATGGGGATTGGAAGGGTGTCCAGGCAGAAGGAAGTTTGTCTCCTGAAGACACTGCCCAAAGCCAACGTGCTCACACTACTTGGAAACTCAGCATGCAGCATGTGCTTTGGAGTCAGAGAAATTTTATTCTCATGTTTGTCCTGTCTCTTCACCTACTTTGATTGTAAAGTTGAAATGAGAAAATAAAGTAGTTCATGTGTTTCATACGGTATCTGACACCAGCAAGTTTTCATAAACTTGGAGAGATGGGAGGTTGCATGTGGGCACATGAGTGTGTGGATTAGAGAGAAGTCCCTGAGCATGTCTTTGAAGACTTACCTTATCTAATATAATTAACTATCCATTTCCAATTAGTTACCCCAGATCCACTCCCCAACCCTTATCTCCAGCTTCATGCTCTGGCAGCCCGGCCTGCTTGGACTCCAACAGAGGGCTCCCTCGCTGACTTCCATTTGGGTCCAGCAATGAAGGGCATCATAGGAAATCAGAGAAGCAAAAGTCAGCTCCAGCTCCCTCCTCCGCAGTCATCTCAGGCTGCTGCACCCTTGGCACAAGGACGCAACTACTGCCAAATGGTCCTCTCCCTCCATTTCTATATCTCTGGATCCTGGTAACAGCCCCCACCTTTTATCCCTCACACACAAGTGTAAAAATAGCCAGCTGCTACAAGCCCCAGGACACTGCATTATCCTTATGATTTCCATACAACTTATCCCTACCTTTATAAGTGAGTCCTTTATTCAATTCTTCTCTAATCACACAGTTTGAGTATGCCATTTATTCTGTGTCTTTCTGGGACTCTGACAGATTCATATTCTCTAAGTCTTGCAGAGGAACTCTAAATAAATAGGTGGACATGGAAATTCATTTTTAGGTGAAGAAAAAAGGAATATATTTTGTTAGGGACATATTGAGGTACTAAACAAGCTCAGAGGTAACTGAGAGAGGTGGGGAGGCTCTCTTTCCTATCTCTCCCCTCTAAGCTGAGAAAATTGAGAAGTGTCCAAATTTTATTCATCTTTTAATCTGTACCCCCAGCATCTAGCTTAGAAACTGGGATACAGAAGATGTGCTCAATATACTTGTGTTGAATGGATTTTCACAGAATTATCAGTGGATGGAAAAGATGAGGGAGATGATAAAAGTTACATAATATATCTATAATTTCTGCTCTTGCTGTATTCATATGCATATATACAACCACACCACACTTATGATTTTTTTTCACATTTTGAAGAACCTTCACTTAGTCATTCCAACCTTGATGAAAATAACATTCCTCTGGAGGTCCACAGGAAAAAACCCTTCTTCACTTTGTGGGATCATGACCCAAAATTGCAATACTAGAGATGGGATGGATGTTATGCCATTGAATCAAGAACCTCAGAACCAGATAGAAGCTTGGAGGTCATATGGCCCTAAGATAACTGCTTCCTTTAAACTCCCTGACTTTATTATATTGTGACCGGGCTTTAGGAGTACAGAGCTGGGAGACTAAATGGGTGCCAGATGAGGCAGAATCTCAGAGGATGAGGCAGTATCCCAGGAAGCCATGAAAGAAGTAGTATCCTAGCATTGGGAACAGCATTTGCAAAAGCACAGAGAAGTAAAGTGTCCTGCCAAAGTGTCAGGTGCCACAGTAGTTGGTGAGATTGAAGAGTGCCTGTAGAGAGTGGTAAGCTATGGGCTGGGGAGGAAGCAGAGTCCAACTCTGCTACCTTCTAGCTATGACCTTGGGAGAGTCACTTCCCCTTACTGTGAAATGAGGAAGTGGGAGGGCTACATCATTTCTAAAGACCTTCCTTTTCCATAAATCAACGCTTCTAAAAATGCCTCACATTTCTGTAGTTCTTCACAGCTCATAAAGTACATTACCTCATTTCACACTGCAGCACCGAAGGCAAAACTTGGCAGAATTCAGAGTTGACCTTACTCTTTTCTGATGACTTTTTCAATGGGAATGCAAAACGCAAGCAGCCCTATGTTGTTGCCTCTGAAGCACTCTCTCATGTAACCTGTCACCCCTTGCTCACCATATGCAATACACACACACACACACACACACACACACACACACACACACACACATTTTCTCAAGGACAAAATAATTCTTCTTATAAGAGTTCCCACATATAAATTTCAAAAAGTGGTCTGCTGCACCAACCCCAACCCAAATGAAAATGGTGAAGAGAAAAGGTCACTTGCAGTGCCTGGAGAATAGGCAAGTCTTACTCCTGTCCTAGAAGCCCTGAGGTATTTGCAGATTCAGCTAACATTCCTGTCCACAGAGTCTGAATCCAGAGTATCAAGAAAGGTATTTCTAATGGGGATATGTGAGAAGAATGGGGTCAGAGAACACTTCGCTTCCTCAGTCTAGAATTCTAAGTGGGGTAATTGATCCAAAACGCTCTTAATAATTGAGGCTATGTAGTAATGGCAAATGCTGGAAAGTTGCTTTTAGTCTAGATTCTAATGCTGCCCAGATTGGTAACATAGAACAAGGTAACTAACTTCTCTGAGATCTGTTCTCTCATTCATAAAATTAGGAGTTCAGTTAAATGATCAATAAGATGCCATTCTAGTTTTTTTTTTTTTTTCATTAAATGCACGCTGATTGAAAATCTATGCTGTGTCAAGTATTGTGGAAGGTACTGGAATAAAATCTTTTTAATGTTAATTAAAATTAAATGTGAGAGAGACAGAGAAATGTTCCACGCCTTCAGGAGTTCACAATATGGCTGGGGAGATAGATGTACAAACAAATAAATGCATTGTGTAATAATAATCATCTATACAGAAGAAATGCAAAGGAAGGAATTTTTTTCTGGTGGAAGAGTTGGAGAATCTTCAGAGAGAAAGAGATGCCTAAGTTGGATCTGAAGGTGAATAAAGCTGAGAGGGGCTTCCCACCAACAGGGAGCATAGCAAATGAAGACAGGATTAGGGAAACAGACTTGGTAATGCTTAGAACATGCGGTGATGAGGAGAGACAATAGCTCCTGGAGATGCAGGAGCCAGGCTATGCAGAGCCAAGTCAGCCTCGGTGAGATGATCAAGTCACTCAGAGTTGTAGACAGAGGAGAAACATGATAAGCTCTGCATTCAGTAAACTTCACTCTGTTTAACATAGGGAGTATAGCCTGGAGGGTCCCAGGGCTGGAGGCAGGAACTCACTGAGAAATGAAGATCACTATAGGATGCCAGAGGAGCTAGAGTCTGAATGAAGGCAGCCTCCATGAAGATGGAGAGGAAAGTGCGAAGTTAACAGCCTTTCAGGGAATGCAACGTGTGATTGATTTATTTAACAAACATTTACATAGCATTTACTATGTGCCAAGCCCTATTCTAAGCCCTCAAAAATATTACATCACACCAAACCTATGATGTTAGAATTATTATCCCTATGCTATGGATGAGATGAATATGACACCAACAGGTTAAGTCACTTACTCAAGGTCCCGCAGCTCATGAATAGATAGTCTTCCCCTTGAGTCTGTGTTCTTAACTGCTAACATTAATACCAGTAATATATACTTCCAAGACTGACTCCCAAGAGTCAATGGCTTAGTTGACTACTGGATAGATGGCCATGCCATTTACTTCATGACAGGAGAAAGAGCAGATATTGGGAGAAAGACCGAGTTTTGGGGGGGAGTATGTTAATCAAGGCACTTTTCCACCACATCATGGTGGAAAAGCCCAGCAAGGAGATGGGCAGGTGGGTGTGGAGCAGAGAAGAGAGTTCTGGGCTGGAGATCTAGATTTGGAAGTCATCTGTGTACACATGACAATGGTCGTCAAGTGGGTGACGTTGATGGTTCACCACAATCACATCTTGTTCTGGTTGCATGTCAAGAGCTGTTCTCCATTTCCTATGTAATGTTTGTTATTCTGCTAGTTGTGAACGAACTATTGTCTAAGGATAGGGCTATTTTCACCCAAGAGCCATGCTTGAAAGTATTCCAAAACACACAAAAATCATGAGCAATTGAGTTGGTAAGAGGAAACAGAACTTTGATAGAGAATCTATAATAAGAACTTGAGGCAGATGAAACCTCTAGCAAGACTTGATTTCATAAAGTCTTCCTTTGTAATCCTGTTCTTTAATATTTAAAACCTACATGTAATAATTGGTACAAAATGCCAGTACTGTAATTTGGCCAGGCTGGTTCTGTATTTACATTTCTTTTATTAAAAATTTAGTGAAAATGAATAATTTAAGAAAGACCAGAGCTTAAAGACTTTTGCAGAGACAAGTTAAATGTTGAACTCTGGTCTACTGAATAATAACTATATCCACTTAAAAATTAGGGTATTTTGCTTTCAGAGTTCAAAGAATTCTGACATGGCTTAATGGAAAGCAGAGAAAACACTCAGTGGCTGCAGGTTAAGTCACTTCATTCACATGCACCTCAGTTTACTCTTCGGTCATCACAAATAAATATATGAAGTTTTTTGATATGTGTCAGGCATTGGGCTATATGCATTCTATCCAGTCTCATTAAGATCTCACAACTGCCAGGCAAAGGCAAAATTATTGTCTTCATTTTATGGATGATGAAACCATAGTTCAGAGAGGGGAATTCACTTGTCCAAGCTCATTCAGTAAATAAATGACAAAAATGAGGACCCTTCCCCCAAACCCCGTACCGAGGCTACATTCAGGTTGCCCAGTAATCAAAGTCTCTCAAACTCCAGGGCCCAGCTGTTTTCTTGATGTTAATACTATTTCTCTTGCTCTCTGGAAGGCCTGCCAAGTATTCTTGAACTACCCCATGTTTCCCATCCTTCCAGACATCATCTCAGGGCCCACCTCCCCACCAACTCCAGCCCATACCAGTTCCTTTTTTGGCTCTTCTCTGGTTTGCCTGCACCACTCACACCACTCACATTGTCATTTGGGACCATAGGCTTCCCATGGGTAAGTCCTGCCTTTCTCATATCACTGTAATCCCTTTGCAGCCTGAACTTACCAGCTCCTTGCATTGTGGATCTCACTTGACTTGTTTAATAAGTTATTGCCAAATTATCTGAAAAGTGGTTGTTGGGGGTCTCTAAGGGAGACCACAGTGTATGGCACCCCTCTTCTCTTCCTGACTCTAGAACACATTGAGAAGTAAGCAAAAGAGTGGCAGATGACAGTCAAAAGTTCAGCCTTAGTGCCTGAACTGATAGATTAGAGGATCAAAATGGCTTTCCTAGCACTGAAAACATAAACCTGGCAACACAGGCTCAGTTACAGCACATTAGCCAGGGGAAGCAGGCTCAGATGACACTCACAACATGCCTAAGGAGAAGAGAAATTAACTGTAAAAAAGAACAGAGAACCCCCAGTTATTCTTACCTAATATTTTCATAATGTCTTGACACCTCTCTCAGGACAGAGCAATTCCATAAGGTGGGAGATGCAAGAGGGAAGAGATATGGGAACATATGTATATGTATAACTGATTCACTCTGTTGTAAAGCAGAAACTAACACACCATTGTAAAACAGTTATATTCCAATAAAGATGTTAAAAAAAATTTTTAAAGAAAGGGAGACTAAGAATATGAATAGGGCAAGGTGTAGGGAAAAGGTGTTCCCTTCTAACAGTGTTTAATTACTCACCAAATTTTCATCCATTCTACATGTATTGAGTATAAAAGAAAGAAGAATGACAGCATCCTCTGAGAGTACCTGAAAAACATGAAAGACTCAATCATAGTCATAACAATAACAATAATTATTGTTATTATTATATTGATCACTTACTATATACTAGGAATTATGCTATATTTCAAATCTCTATAATTATCATATGTTCAACTCCCATTCTACAGATTAGGCTTACCAAAATTAAATTTCCAAGGTCACACATCAACTAAATGGTAGAGTCAAGACTCAAATACAATTTTCTAACTCTACAGGCTGTTAATAAAGGTAGCCTGTAAGTAGCCATTACTATTTTTGCATGCAAGATAAATAACTCCAAGACATAGGAGCTTAACTTATAATTCTCATACATATAGCACATCGACTCTCTTCAAATATGGTTTCCAGAAGTTGTTACCCTTTTATTCTTCTGCTGAAGTGATTATCACATCAACAGCAAATATATATGCATGCTGAATAAAGGCAGCTATTGTATCATTTAAGTGTGATGTCCTTGAAGTCCAAAGACCCACTCTTAAAAGCCAGCTCAGAAACTTACCAGCCACAACAGGCTATTTTGAATAAAGTACTTAATATCCCAGACCTATTTTTTAAAATAAGGTAATTAAACATACCATAATGCTTCTATGAAGACTAAAAGAGATGGTCTGATTAAAGTGTGTAGCACTTGCATAGCACACAGAGCACACACGGAGATCAGCTTGATACTTTGTGACCACCTAGAGGAGTGGAATAAGGAGGGTGGGAGAGAGATACAAGAGGGAGGGGATATGGAGATATATGTATATGTATAGCTGATTCAATATGTTGTACAGCGTAAACTAACACTATATTGTAAAGCAATTGTACTCCAATAAAGATGAAAAAATAAAATAAAAAAATAAAGCATGCAGCACAAAGTCTGGCACATAGTAAATATACAAGAAATTGTTACTAAGAGGAAGGCAAAGGGTGAGAGAGAATGAGGGAGAGAAAGACGAATAGCCAAACTATCTCCGCGGTGTGTTTACAGGCTGAGAATTGAGGGAAGAAAAGGAGGGAGGAGGAATGAAGCAGAAGTTACAGCAAGAAAGTGTAAATGTAAACTGTTTACGCAAGTAGAGGGCATTGTAATTGCAGGAACCATGTATAATTGGCTATACCACCAGTAACTAGTAGAGTGTGTAATTCAGAGCAGGAGTCCCATTAAACACATGTGAGACAAGACCAACCAGCCTCAAGATCATCCCAGACCCACTGTATTTCTCAACTTCTCTGCTGCTGAGACCCTCCTGGACTCTCCGTCTTAGCTAAATTATGGTACATTATTTTCACCAATGACATCAGAGAAGAAGACAGTCCCCTCCCCAATCACCACTGCCTAAAGTCATGTGGAGCAGCCAGTGACTGCTCTGAGCAGGATGCTTACACTTTCTGGACCTCACTTTCCTCAGCTGTAAAACAGGGCACTTCCAATAGCTGTTCCTCAAGGCTTTGGGTAGGAATATACTAATCAATGCATTTAAACCATTTGGCAGACTCATGGTCCTTCCTTACACACACGTACTCATGCATCGTTCACAATAACCCTATCAGGTAGAAAGTTGAGCTTGGATAAAGAGACAAGCACTTATTGTTATAATTAATTTGTTCCAATTCATCCTATTTTAGCATAATCTGTTCTGTTACAGTTGAGCTTAGGTTAATGCACAGTATTTTTTCTCAGTTTGCGAACAACATAGTTGTTTAAACATATATATTTAAAGTATGTTGCAGAGGGCTTCCCTGGTGGCGCAGTGGTAAAGAATCCGCCTGCCAATGCAGGAGACACAGGTTCGAGCCCTGGTCCGGAAAGATTCCACATGCCGCGGAGCAACTAAGCCCATGTGCCACAACTACTGAGCCCATGTGCCACAGCTACTGAAGGCCTTGCACCTAGAGCCCTTGCTCTGCAACAACAGAAGCCACTGCAATGAGAAGCCCACGCACCGCAACGAAGAGTAGCTCCCACTCGCTGCAACTAGAGAAAGCCCGCGTGCAGCAATGAAGACCCAACGCAGCCATAAATAAATAAATAAATATATTTATTTTAAAAGAAAGAAAGAAAGGCCTGAGAACTGAGGTTCAAAATTCCACAGGGTGAAAGGGACTGGGAAGGGAATGCAAAAACAATGAGTATCCATGAGGATTCAACCAGGAAAATAAAAACCATTCTATGTGAAACAGAATTTAATGCAGAGAATTAATGCACAGGTGACAGAAGAGCTGAGAACAGGAGACAGCAGTACAGAGATTAGCAACAGGAAGGCACTTGCATGCTTAGGCTGTTAGGACAAAGGGAAGAAGGAGGGTTACCAAAGCCAAGGAGTCAGGGTCACCTGGCAGAAGCAAGAACCAAAGGAGTCACAGACATTGTCAGAAACACCATCTAAGGCAGAGAGAGGAAAACAATAATGTAAATAAATAAATAAATAAAATATGTTGTAGGAATTGTATTAACTCCTGATTTGATATACAGTGTTTTATGGTTGTACCATTTTCATTGTCTTTTATTAATTTGGCCCTTGGCCATATCATGATGAAACAGAGCAGCCACAATGATCACTATTTTTCAGGTGAAGAAACACTCCAAAGAGATTGCAGGTCCTGGCTTAACCACATGGTTAATTGCAAACCTGTGGCCAAACCCAGTTCTCTTGATGCTGAAGCCCAGACTCCATCTATTCTCCCACATTATGGGGAAAGGAGGTGATGAACACGTCTGTACCTCCAGAAGGGGACAAGAGTGAGGGCACTTCTCTGGCACTATGAAATTATTTAACAGTGAGGACAGCCTGACAGACAAAATCTTCAGCTTCCTCCAACATGGAAAGGAGCTGCCATTAGTCCCATGTTATAGTGACAGCCTTTCTTCCCGCTAGGGAAAGACTTCCACAGAGATGAAAGCCTCTACTACCCTGCTGAACAGAACATGAGCTTCCCAGTGCTAGGTTTTCCAGCTGCGCTGCTGGGGTCTTCAGGGGAGGGTAAGAAGGAAGCCCTGACTCACCATCTCAGCATCTCTTTTATTTCTTTCATGGATTGAGCCTCTGCCTAAGATTTCCATTCAGAAAGGTTTCTGCCACGAATAATAAGCAAATAAATAGTTTGAAAATCGCAAATCTTGTCCATGCTCTCAATTGGTGTTCAAATTTTCTGTACAGCATCTGCAAGAACTTGTCCAAAGAACTTGACATCCCCACTGATGGGAACATGGCTACTGCAGGAAGCAGTTCATGTAATCTTCAGCTGTTAGGAACTTCTTCACTGTGTTAAGCAGTGATCAGTCCCTCCATGAAGCTTATTGCCCTTTGGTCTCAAGTTAGGGTAATGTTCAAAGTATTAACAACCTGCCAGGCTGACACAGTGCGTGCCATCTGCGTATCAGACCTGGTCCAAGTCAAGCCCTAAGGCCGTATGGAGCAGGTGTAATTGTTTATCTGCAGGAGGCCCTTTTAGTAAGGTGCATGAGGCTGGAGGAAGGTGGGGCAGGAAAGAGAAAGCCACTAATTCAAGGCATTTCATGATTGGCTGGGATCCCCATGATGTGCCCATTCCGTGAGCATTCCTGGTTCTGAGCTGCTTTTCAGATTCCAGTCAACACACCAGCCAAATCTGAAAAATACATTTTGATCCTCACTAACGTTGACTTCACCAGCAGAGAGGTACCTAGCCAGGTAGAGGGGAAAGAACATACCTTTATTCATTCATTCAAATATTATCTACCTTTTTTATCTAACTCTATTTATTGAGTACCTAATATATGCCAGACCCTGTGCCAGGTGCTGGAGATACACAAGTGAGTTAAACAGACATGTCTTCATCCTCTACAGGTGAATATTTAGAGTATAAAAAAATTGTTTTTGAACCCTATCTTGACAGACCACAGGAAAATGACTCAACCTCTCTCAGTTTTTGTTTATTCGTTTGTAAAATAATAATGCCTGTCTCATAGGATCACTGTGGTTTTTTTTTGTTTTGTTTTTTTTTTTTGCGGTATGCGGGCCTCTCACTGTTGTGGCCTCTCCCGTTGCGGAGCACAGGCTCCGGACGCACAGGCCCAGCGGCCATGGCTCACGGGCTTAGTTGCTCCGCGGCATGTGGGATCCTCCCGGACCAGGGCACGAACCCGTGTCTCCTGCATTGGCAGGCGGACTCTCAACCACTGCGCCACCAGGGAAGCCCGATCACTGTGGTTTTTAGGTGAGCTAACAAACTTAAAAGACTCTGGTACTTAATAAACAGTGGTAGTTTGTCTTTTTGTTCTTATCAATGTCACTTAAAACCCCCATTTCAGTATATGGCTTAAATTAGGATTTCAGAAGTGCTGGTTTCCTTCTTTTACATTTCATTCTTATTATTATTATCACAGTTTTACAGTAAATCCTAAATCTTAGGTTACATCTATATGAAGTGTGTGTGTGAGTCCATGTGCATCCTTGTAACCACAAGACAGTTCAATACATAGAACATTTCCAAGACTGCAAATTTCCCTCATCCTCCTTCCCAATCAATATCCACCAACCCCCTCCAGAGATAACCACTTTGGGACTGTTATCACTATCATTAGCTTTGTTTACTCTTGACATTCACTAAATGGAACAATGAAGTGTGCAGTCAAGCTTCTTCCACTCATTATTATGTCTAGAGATTCGTCCATATTATTGTGTACAGCAATAGATCACTTTTTTATTGCTGTGTACTATTCCATCATATGAATTCATTAATCTTTTCCACTGCCATTGGACAGTTGAGTTGTTTGATTTGGCTATAATGAATGAAGCTGCTATATGAACATCCTTGTACATGTCTTTTGGTGTACATGTGCATTCATTTCTGTGGGGTATATATCTAGGAGGGTCTTAAGGTAAACATATGTTTATCCTTAGTATACACTGCCAGTAAGTTTTCCAACTTATTTATACCAATTCCTATTCCTAGCAGCAACGTATGAGTTCGACATCATCGCCAACATTTTTATTAGTCACTTTAGCCAATTAGATGGATGTAGACTGAAATACTATTGTGATTTTCATTTGCGTTTTGCTGATAAGTAATGATGTTGAATAACTTTTCAAATGTTCATTGACCATTTGTCTGTCCTTCTTTATAAAATAACTGTTCAAGTCTTTAGCTCATTTTTACATTGTGGTATTTTTCTTTTGTTGTTTGGTTGAGCTGTAGGAATTGGTTGTGTCTTCTGGATATAAATTCTTTCTAGAGATACATATTGTACATATTCTATCCAAGTGTGTGACTTGCATATTCACTCTCTTAATGGGCTTTTAATGAACGGAAATTCTTAATTTCAATAAATTTCAATGTATCAATCTTTTCTATTATGATACATACTTTTTTTGTCTTAAGAAATATTTGACTGACCTTCCCTTGAGTTTTAAGTGAAGAGCTTATACATAATTTTTAAACTCTTGGTCCTAGCATAAAGACCCAACCCTCATTAGTGTTTAAGAAAAATTTGTCAGTAAACTTTATTCTTATGAGCAAAAGAGATAGCATACTGGAAGCAGAACTTCACTATACTCAAGAAAAAGTAGTTATTTCCATAAACTCTTTTACTGACTGGTTCATTCAGTCAACATATAGAAGAGTAGTTTAGCATGATAATTCAAAGCAGGAACCTAAGATTTGCTATGTGCGTTTAATGTCTAATTTTGATATTCCTAGAACTTGAGTTCTGGTTTAGACTAAATTGCAAAGAGCATCACTTAACTAGAACTGGATGGTAACAATGCTATTTGGTCTACAAGTTTTCTCTCCTCCAGGCTGAGTGGTCATAGCTCCTTCAACTACAGCAAGGACACTCATCACACTGATTGCTCTTCTCTGAGTACACTGCAAATTTTAAATCTCCTTAAAATGAACTGCTCAAAAGTGACTTCAACAATGCAGATATGTTTGCTCCTTGATCAACATAAATTTGTCTCACTTTCAGATTTGTCTTTTCAGAATTATTACCCTGTTGATTTATATTAAACCCAAGTTTAATTAAACTCTTAGCCCCTGGTTCTCTGACTTTGGTGTGAATGTGAATCACCTGGATGTTTGCTAGATTTCTGGATCCCAACTTAGAGATCCTAATTCAGTAGATCTATGGCATGGCTCCAAAATCTGCATTTTTAACAGTCCCCCCACCACCACTGATAATTCTTGTTTTGGTAATTTGGGAACTGTACTTTGAGAAATGTTGCATTAAATCTATCTCACAGATGCCTTAGATAAAGCGTATCTCCTAATGGTGTTTTCTGTGAATTTGGATTTGAGGGTCCAAGCTCATAACTTTGTATTGATACCTCTTAAAATCACCAATGAAAAATCGTGGTGAAGAAAAAAAAGCATGGGCTTTGGAGATAGGAAGACTTGTGTTCGACACCTCCTCTGCGAATGCTGGCCTTGGACAAGTAAGTTAACTCCCTGAGTTTCAATTCCCTCAACTGTAAAATAAGAGAACGCATTCCTGCCTGGTTTGTTGCAACCATTAGATAATCTGCGTGCTGTAGCTACACAGTGCGGTGCTTACAGAAGGTTTTCCATTTATATGAAGTCCCCTCAGCACATTCACTTATTATTCCACCATATGAACATCTTGGGGAAAACTTATATTACCACCCAATTAATTAATTCTTCTTTCCAGCCTCCTGTCATTTGAAAATTTTGTTGACATTTTACCTCTGTCTTCCTCTCAGCCAGTGGTACCCAAACAGATGTGCATATGGGAATCCTCTGGGAACATTTAAAAGTGCCAGATCCCTGGAATAAAAACCTCCAGAGGTCGAGCCTGGGGAAGTATAGTCTTAAAAAACTCTCCAGATGATTTTTGATATGCACCCTGATTAAAGAATCTCTGATCTAAATAACTGATAATAATGTGGTTCACTATGTATCAAAACCCACAAAATGTGCAGACCCTGTGAGCCATCAAGATTCACTCCTAGAAATGGACTCTGAGGAAATAATCATATATGAATGCAAAGATTCGATTACAAGGATGTTTAATACAGATCTCTTTGTAAGTAGAAAAAGGAGAAGGAACAGGAAGAAGAGAAGGCAGAATTGAAGAAGTTGAGGAAGGAGGAAAGAAAGGAATAAAACTGGTTGCCCAGCAGCAGGCCACTGGACACTCCCAAAAAGTGAATAAATGTGATACTCCTTTCTGTATAATATCACGTAGCCCTAAAATAGACTGCTGCATTTTTTATAATGATTCCATTAGACACCACAATCTAATGTGGTATGTATGAGAGGTATGATCATAATTTTTTCCTGTTTAAAACATGACTATGGGGGAAATACAATAAAATGTTAGCAATAATTTTAACTGGGTGTTAGGATGATGGGTTATTTTAGTCTATTTTTTGTTATTCTATTTTTCTAATTTTTTCTACAAAAACATCATTCTTATATCAAACTTTAAAAACATATGCTATTTTTCATGACAGGATTTAAATCAAAACAATGAATATACTGCTAGAGACCCTCTCCAGGTCAATATTCCTCCATTAATCAGAATTATTTGGCTACCGTCATTTCATGCTGAAGAGACTGTTTCTTGAGAACAGGCTGGGTACCAGTGCTGTGCTAGGATATCTCACAGATGTTATTTCAGATGATCTTCCAAACAGTCTCATGTGGTGTGTACTATTATTATTCCCATTTTACAGATGAGGAAAATGAGACCTAGGTACATTAAGTAACTTACCTAAGGTCAAAAGCAACTGATGGGAGAAATGGGGTGTAGGGTACATGAGACATCTCTGTATTCTCTCTTACAACTGCCTGTGAACCTACAAGTATCTCAAAATAAAAAGTTTAATGTTTTTAAAAGCAAGTAATTGGCAGAGCAGGGTTTCACATGTAACCCTGTGTGACTCCAATACCTATACTTTTCCAGTCACACCAGTAGTAAGTTGTTCCCAATTAGTACTGTCATCTGACTTCTTCTTCTGCACCTTGCCCACTAAGATACTGAGTAAATTTGTTGGAACTTTGCGAAAGTCCAAACCGTTGTGCTCTACAGTGTGATTCTGCTTAGTCAGTTCATGAAGGCCATTTGCTGGGTTGGCTAGAAACAACAGAGGGGCAGACTGTGCTTTTGGTGCCAAGAAGGAGCAGAGTAAAGGAGGTAAGAGTCAATGGGCATTCTGCCTGACTAAGGACTCTGGGATTGGACCCTCAATAGATATGCAAATAGAATTCTGTATAATTTGCGCTTTTCAATAACCTCAGCATGTGCTGGATGTGTACAAAAAGAACCGTAAAATAAAATTGCAGACAAAGGGGGGGGGGGGAGTCAGAACACAGAAAGGGGAAGAATCAGTTTATTCCATGAGCCAAACAATGGGTCATAATAAATTCGCCAGCCATTAGCTCTTTGGTTGCATAGAACAAAGAGATTGAAATGAAATGGGGAAAAAAAGAATCACAGTTAACTGTTAGATGGCTGGCCTGCTTCCATTTGGCCAACCAGACAGATCACGGGATGAGCCAGGGAGCTGCCGCCGGGCATCTACCTCCATGGGGCAGCCCCCACCAGTTTGCAACGCAGCCGTGGCTGTTCCATATGTTCAGGTGCCATTGGGGCAATTTTTCCTTAGGAAAAACACCTAATAAAAAGATCCAGTTGTGTTTTAATCAGCCATCAGTTCATCCATAGTTACATGCTCCCAAAAGAATTATAAGATAGACAGGGTGTGAAAGGGGAAATCCAGAGATGTAAAGAAAAAAAGAACAGAGAGAAACACGCAGAAAGAAACTGAAAGAGAGGCAAAGAAAAAGAAGAGAGAGAAACTGACTGAGAAAGGTGATAATAATAATCGGAGCTACCATTGCCAGTGCTGCCATCCCCACCAGCAGTGCCATCATCATTTCTGAGAATTAACTATGACCTTAAACCTAAGGGCAGCCCTCCCCCGAGAACAGAGCCCTGGCAGCTCTCCACACACCTCCCAGGAGCCCTGTGAAGTTTGCTATGAAACTGTCATATTGTCTGAGCATATCTCAATCTCAGAACTTCCCACCTTAGTTTTTAATTAACTTTTAATTTGTCGATCCTTCCAGTAGATTCCAAGGTCCTTGACAGTAGAGTCTAGAGTTCAACTGTGTATCCTAAATGCTAAGCATTTGGCCTGACCCATTTAAGGTATTCAAACAATATTTATAAAATGAATGAATATATTTTAAATGGATGGATGGATGGATGGACGGACGGATGGTTGGATGGATGGATGGATACCAGGCACACTAATACTCACACGAGCCCAGTAAGTTAGCAGTTATTAATCTCATTTTACAAATGAGGAAAGTAATGCCCAGGGAAACCCAAATCTAACTGATTCTTTACCCTGTGCAACAGCAAACAGTTTCTCAGAGATATTGTGAGAAACAGATGGGTACAAAGGCTGGGAGAGGTTCGGGGAACAAATGAATAGGAAAAGAGGAAGGGAAGAGGAGGAAGGATGAAGGAGAAGACGGGACAGAGCAAAAACGAGAGCTCTGCTTGGTGCCCTCAAAACAGAGGACAAGGCTTTAGCTTTGTTTGAAAACTGAGTAATAAATTGTGGGGTGAGCATAAGCCAGGACTGGATGACATCATATTAGCATAGAATCAGGAGTTTAAGAGAGACTCCTAAATCCTATTTGGCTCTGACAGCAGGTGGACTAGGGTTGGGGATTTGCAAACTGGGCAAGGTCATCCCTGGTAGCCCTAATGCAAAGTGAATGTCAACAGAGATTTGATAAATAAACAGAAGTGCTCAGAGATTCTGGTGTCCACATACACAAGAGGAACATAGTAAGGCAGTTTTACTTGAGTGAGGCTGGAATAATCTCGCTCTTAAAGACCTAAGCCCCATGGATGCCGCTTGCCATAGTTTTCAGAGTAATATGATTTGTGACAAATTCATTAAGCAGTAAGATATGACAGACTGTAAATTGCTCCACTGTTAATTTATGTCCACTATATTGTTAGGCACCCAGCCAAAGCTTGGTCCTATCTGAAAGCAGAGATATATAAATTGCCGTTGTGTAACCACAATCTGGAAAGCTTTGTGAGCATCAGAGAATGAGAAAATCCCAGAATCCTCAACACACAGAAGGAGAATTCAACCCCATACTCAGCATCAACTTCCACTGAGTGCCCACTCTGGAACAGCCACCTCCCCTGAGGAGAGTTTATCAGAGTGTTGGGAAGACAAAGAGCTTTCTTTCTATAAAGTGATAAATCCTACACTAAAGGTAAGACATCATTACTTACCGAGCCCAGAAAAAGAAGTGATGAGTTCTACTGTAGGGATGAGAACAGGAGATCATGGAAGCTTCCAGAAAGAAGATGATTTTTTAATTGGGTCCTAAAATAAACACAGACATTCCTCAAGTGGAAAAAGATGGAATTTCATGGCAGGAAAACCTCACAGAGGCATGAAAGTATGGTATGTTCAAAGAGCTTGAGCAATTCGCTGTGACTTTAACCCAGGTTGCCTGGAGGAGAATCATAAGCAAGTTATATGGCAAGAGAGGAAGTCTGGGTTAAACTGAGAAGCTTTGGACGTCGTACTAAATGTCTAGGAGTTTATTCAACAGTCCCCTTCTCTGCATAATCCCATTGCCACTGCCTAATTCAGGTTGTTACTGTCACACTTGGAAATTGAAGACACCCATTGAGAAAGACTCTCTGAATGAATCATTAGTTATTAAGGATATAATCCCCGAGGCTGGTACACTATGTTGATCATTTAAGCAGCAAACAATAATAAAAAGAACAATGGCTGGTATATACTGATTGTCACAGTTGCTGAGCTGGAGCACTGGATCAGAACATAGCCTCTCAAAGGCTACTTTTAGTGGAGAGGTTTTCCATGCCAATTTCCTCCTAATCCAAAAAACAAGCTCAGAACTAGGAGAGAAGACTTGGCTTTGGGACAACATAAATCCCCAGGCCAGCAGCCCTCTTCCCTATTTATGCAGCAGAGTCCCTTCCATATACCCCTAGACTGAGTTAACGGATTCAACACCATGGACTCCTTTCCCCTTTAAGTGTCCACTGGGCATATCTAAGGAAAGGAAAAGAAAGGGGAAGAAACTGCAGAAACTGCATCCCAACCTGTGGCAGCAGAATTGAGGGAATTTGACTGTGAAAAGAACCAGGAGACCTGGGTTTTACTCCACCCTCTCACTCACCAGCCCTATGGCGTTGAGCAAAGATGGCCTCACCTGTCTGGGCTGCAATGGGAATTAAAAGGCGATCATACATATGGAAACATCTGGCACAGAGTAGGCCCTCAGAAGACACTTATCAAGTTTGAATCTATAGTCAGGGAGTATGGAACTTGAGAAATAAGTAGCATTCATACAGGAGATGTTAGATATGTTGGAAAAGGGCTGTAGACCCAAGGAATAAGCTCAATGAAATCATCAGCATGATCTCTTGGCATTGTGGGGTGATTTTTAGTACTTTGTCCAGTTATTTTCAGCCCCCAGAGACCTTTTATCAGTTCCCACTCTATACTGATGTTGTTCATAAAGTTGGCAGGCTTTATGAGTCTTCATCAACCTACACACCGTGAGACCGAGGTCCCAGGAGGTGGTGGGAAGTTTTGTTTCTTGTGAAATTAGCTATGTGTGAAATGCATTGAGTCCTTGGGATTCCTGACATGATTTAGACCTTCTTTACCTACCCACTGCAGGAGGCTTTATACAGGAAAGGAGTCCTGTCATCTCACTAACTAAAAAGAAGACAAGGGGCAGTATAAAGAATGCTGGTCTTGGTCTCAGGAGGCCAGGTTCAGGAAGCTCAGTTCTGTCACCTGGGAGACCTTGGAAGACTTTTCTGAGCCTCAATTTGCTTGTCTAAACAGTAAATAATAGCACCTACTATTGGGGATTATTTCTTGACTCAAATGATATAATTTATGTGAAAGCACTTTATAACTTGTAAAGTGCTAATAACTATGGGTCTTAAAACTCTCATCATAGTTATTTATGGTGGTGGAGCATATAGGATTTGCAGCCAGTTAAATCTTTCAGTCTTCATGTCCCCATTACCCCTTGGCTAATGTCTCTATCATTCAGGAAGACATAATCCATTTCCAGATGATTCAAATGGGGAGACTCTAATGAAGCCCCTACTTAGAAAGGTGTAGGTAGTGTTAAGGTGAGGTACCAAGAGGCCAGCAATAGCTGGAAGAAGTTACTTCCCACTATCAATGAAAAAACAGAGTTGAGTTATACCTTCTATCAGAGCTCAGTGAGGACTGGAGTCCTAAAGGAGGAGGGGCTAGCCAGAAGGATGTAGCTATTGCCAGATTTGGGGCACCAAAACAGGAGAGACTTCTCTCCTTCTGTGCCCCAATCTCCCAAAGGTAGAACCCAATCAGAAGGCAATCAGCAAGGGATCCCAAATAATGCAATTCACAGGGTCAAATTCTCAAGGATTCAAGTGTTTGTGGTCACCTGTTATTTCCTATATTCTACTCTTTATAGTGTTTTGTATATGACATCTAAGAAGCAGCATAGCTGGTAATTATGAACAGGATTCTGAACCAAGGGCTGTGTTCAAACCTTGGCTCTGTCATTTGCTAGCTATACGACCTTAAGGAGATTTATTTAACTTCTTAGAGCTTCAATTTTCTCATCTGTAAAAGGGGCTCTATGAGAGTGCCAATTTCAGGGGATAGTGAGAGTATTAAATTCAATAATACTGGTAAAGCACTTTCCAAGGTACATATTAAGCACTCCATAACTAGTATTGATGTTGCTGTTTTACTTTTCACAGACCCATTTTTTTTTACTCTTCTCCTCTCTCCCAAACCTCTGCACTAGAAACCCTTCTCCATGGAAACATCACACTTTTGCATCTTTAACCTGTATAATAATTCTACAATTTTTTTCCTAACTGAATCCTGGATCTCCTTGGTGGACTTTTCTAATGTACTTCTTTTTTACTTGACTTACTGGCAGAATTTATATTTTGATCATCCCTTCCTTCTAGAAAAGACTTCTTCCTTTGGCTTTGGTGTCATTATCTCCCAACTTGCATCTTAATTGGATATACTGGGTCCTAAACTGAATTTATTTTCTTTCCTGAAAAACATGCTCCTCTCCTCTTACCTTAACTAATGACAGCCATATAAGTCAATTGCTTAAACCTGGATATCTCACCTTTTTCTCACTCCTTATATCCAATAAATCATGGAGCTCCATACATTAAGCCTGTAAAATATCTCTAGAATCTATCTACTCTTCTCCATCCCTAAGAGCACGATGTTTGTGAGTCATCACCACCTCTTGCAACTTTATTGCAATAACTTCCTGGGGAAGAGAGAAGATGGCGGAAGAGTAAGACGCGGGGGTCACCTTCCGACTCACAGATACATCAGATATACATCTACACGTGGAACTTCTCCTATAGAACACCCACTGAACGCTGGCAGAAGACCTCAGACCTCCCAAAAGGCAAGAAACTCCCCACGTACCTGGGTAGGGCAAAAGAAAAAAGAATAAACAGAGACAAAGAATAGGGACGGGACCTACACCAGTGGGAGGGAGCCGTGAAGGAGGAAAGGTTCCCACACACTAGAAGCCCCTTCGCGGGTGGAGACTGCGGGTGGCGGAGGGGGAAGCTCCGGAGCCGCGGAGGAGAGCGCAGCAACAGGGTGCAGAGTGCAAAGCGGAGAGATTCCCGCACAGAGGATCAGTGCCGACCAGTACTCACCAGCCCCAGAGGCTTGTCTGCTTCCCCGCCAGGGCGGGCGGGGCTGGGAGCTGAGCCTCGGGCTCCAGTCGGATCCCAGGGAAAGGTCTGGAGTTGGCAAAGTGAAAACAGCCTGAAGGTGTAGCGCGCCACGGCTGGCCGGGAGGGAGTCCGGTTGAAGTCTGGAGCTGCCCAAGAGGCAAGAGACCTTTTCTTCCCTCTTTGCTTCCTGGTGCGCGAGGAGAGGGGTTTAAGCACGCTGCTTAAAGGACCTCCAGAAACGGGAGTGGAGCTACCGAAGAAACAAGCGACATTTTCTTGCCTCTTTGTCTCCTGGTGCGAGAGGAGAGAGGATTAATCGCACCATGTAAAGGAGCTCCAGAAATGGGCGCGGAGCTACCGGAGAGACAAGAGACTTTTTCTTGCCTCTTTGCTTCCTGGGGCGCGAGGAGAGGGGATTAAGGGCACCGCGTAAAGGAGCTACAGAAACGGGCGCGAGCCGTGGCTGTCCCCGCGGACAGCAGAGACGGGTGTGGGACGCTAGGCTTGCTGCTACCGCCACCAAGAGGCCTGTGTGCGAGCACAGGTCACTCCCCACACCACCCCTCCCGGGAGCCTGTGCAGCCCGCCACTGCCAGGGCCCCGTGATCCAGGGACAGCTTCCCCGGGAGAACGCGCAGTGCGCCTGGGGCCAGCGCAGCGTCACTCTGGCCTCTGCCGCCGCGGGCTCGCCCCGCATCCGTGCCCTTCCCTCCCTCCGGCCTGTGCCAGAGCGCCCGAATCAGCTGCTCCTTTAACCCTGTCCTGTCTGAGCGAAGGGCAGACGCCCTCGGACGACCTACACGCAGAGGCGGGGCCAAGTCCAAAGCTGAACCCCAGGAGCTGTGCGAACAAAGAGGAGAGGGGAAGGTCTCTCCCAGCAGCCTCAGAAGCAGCGGATTAAAACGCCACAATCAACTTGAAGTGCCCTGCATCTGTGGAAAACCTGAATAGACAGCGAAATATCCCAAGTTGAGGAGGTGGACTTTGGAAGCAAGATATACTATTATTTTCCCCTTTTTTCTTTTTGTGAGTGTGTAGGTGTGTGCTGCTGTGTGAGATTTTGTCTGTATAGCTTTGTTTTCACCATTTGTCCTAGGGTTAGACTGGCCCATTTTTCTGTTTTTTTTTTTAATAGAAATTTTTCTTCTCAATAATTATTTTTTATTTTAATAACTATATTTTATCCTACTTTATTTTGTCTTCTCCGTTTCTTCCTTTCTTACCTCCTTTCTTCCCTACTTCCCTTTCTTCCTTCCTCCCTTCCTTCCTCCTTCTTTCCTCCCTTCCTTCCTCCCTTCCTTTCTTCCTCCCTTCCTTCCTCTCCTCATTCCTCTCCTCCTTCCTGCCTGCCTTCCTTCCTTTCTTCCTTCCTTCCTTTCTTCCTTCCTCCCTTCCTTTCTTCCTCCCTCCCTTCCTTTCTTTGTTCATTCCTTCTCTCCCTCCTTCCTTCCTTCCTTCTTTCCTTTCTATTTTTTCTCCCTTTTATTTTGAGCCGTGTGGATTAAAGGCTCTTGGCACTCCAGCCAAGTGTCAAGGCTGTGTCTCTGAGGTGGGAGAACCAACCTCAGGATACTGCTCCACAAGAGACCTCCCAGCTCCATGTAATATCAAACGGCGAAAATCTCCCAGAGATCTCCATCTCAACACCAAGACCCAGCTTCACTCAAGGACCAGCAACGAACAGTGCTGGACACCCTATGCCCAACAAAGAGCAAGACAGGTCTACAGCCCCATCCATTAGCAGAGAGGCTGCCTAAAATCATACTAAGGCTACCAACATCCCCAAACACACCACCAGACGTGGACCTGCCCACCAGAAAGACAAGATCCAGCCTCATCCACCAGAACAGAGGCACTAGTCCCCCCAACCAGGAAACCTACTCAACCCACTGAACCAACCTTAGCCACTGGGGACAGCCACCAAAAACAATGGGAACTACGAACCTGCAGCCTGCAAAAATGAGACCCCAAACACAGTAAGATAAGCAAAATGAGAAGACAGAAAAACACACAGCAGATGAAGGAGCAAGATGAAAACACACCAGACCTAACAAATGAAGAGGTAATAGGCTTTCTACCTGAAAAAGAATTCAGAATAATGAGAGTAAAGATGATTCAAAATCTTGGAAATAGAATAGACAAATTGCAAGAAACATTTAACAAGGACCTAGAAGAAATAGAGGAAGCAAGCAACGATGAACAACACAATAAATGAAATGAAAAATACTCTAGATGGGATCAATAGCAGAATAATTGAGGCAGAAGGACGGAAAAGTGACCTGGAAGATAAAATAGTGGAAATAACTACTGCAGAGCAGAATAAGGAAAAAAGAATGAAAAGAACTGAGGACAGTCTCAGAGACCTCTGGGACAACATTAAACGCACCAACATTCGAATTATAGGGGTCCCAGAAGAAGAAGACAAAAAGAAAGAGACTGAGAAAATATTTGAAGAGATTATAGTTGAAAACTTCCCTAATATAGGAAAGGAAATAGTCAATCAGGTCCAGGAAGCACAGAGAGTCCCATACAGGATAAACACAAGGATAAACACGCCAAGACACATAATAATCAAACTGTCATAAATTAAATACAAAGAAAACATATTAAAAGCAGCAAGGGAAAAACAACAAATAACACACAAGGGAATCCCCATAAGGTTAACAGCTGATCTTTCAGCAGAAACTCTACAAGCCAGAAGGGAGTGGCAGGACATACTTAATGTGATGAAGGAAAAAAACCTACAACCAAGATTACTCTACCCAGCAAGGATCTCATTCAGATTTGATGGAGAAATTAAAACCTTTACAGACAAGCAAAAGCTGAGAGAGTTCAGCACCACCAAACCAGATTTACAACAATTGCTAAAGGAACTTCTCTAGGCAAGAAACACAAGAGAATGAAAAGACCTATAAGAACAAACCCAAAACAATTAAGTAAATGGTAATAGGAACATACATATCGATAAGTACCATAAATTTGAATGGATTAAATGCTCCCACCAAAAGACACAGACTGGCTGAATGGATAGAAAAACAGGACCCATATATATGCTGTCTACAAGAGACCCACTTCAGACCTAGGGACACATACAGACTGAAAGTGAGGGGATGGAAAAAGATATTCCATACAAATGGAAATCAGAAGAAAGCTGGAGTAGCAATTCTCATATCAGACAAAGTAGACTTTAAAATAAAAACTATTACAAGAGACAAAGAAGGACACTACATAATGATCAAGGGATCGATCAATGAAGAAGATATAACAATTGTAAATATTTATGCATCCAACATAGGAGCACTTCAATACATAAGGCAAATACGAACAGCCATAAAAGGGGAAATCCACAGTAACACAATCATAGTAAGGGACTTTAACGCCCCACTTTCACAAATGGACAGATCATCCAAAATGAAAATAAATAAGGAAACACAAGCTTTAAATGATACATTACACAAGATGGACTTACTTGATATTTATAGGACATTCCATCCAAAAATAACAGAATACACATTTTTCTCAAGTGCTCATGGAACATTCTCCAGGATAGATCATATCTTGGGTCACAAATCTAGCCTTGGTAAATTTAAGAAACTTTAAATCGTATGAAGTATCTTTTCCAACCAAAATGCTATGAGACTAGACATCAATTACAGGAAAAGATCTGTAAAAAATACAAACACATGGAGGCTAAACAATACACTACTTAATAACGAAGTGATCACTGAAGAAATCAAAGAGTAAATCAAAAAATACTTAGAAACAAATGACAATGGAGACAGGACGACCCAAAACCTATGGGATACAGCAAAAGCAGTTCTAAGAGGGAAGTTTATAGCAATACAATCATACCTTAAGAAACAGGAAACATCTCAAATAAACAACCTAACTTTGCACCTAAAGCAATTAGAGAAAGAAGAACAAATAAACCCCAAATTTAGCAGAAGGAAAGAAATCATAAAGATCAGATCAGAAATAAATGAAAAATAAATGAAGGAAATGACAGCAAAGATCAATAAAACTAAAAGCTGGTTCTTTGAGAATATAAATAAACTTGATAAACCATTAGCCAGACTCATTAAGAAAAAAAGGGACAAGACTCAGATCAATAGAATTAGAAATGGAAAGGAGATGTAACAACTGACACTGCAGAAATACAAAACATTATTAGAGATTACTACAAGCAACTGTATGCCAATAAAATGGACAACCTGGAAGAAATGGACAAATTCTTAGAAATGCACAACATGCCGAGACTGAACCAGGAAGAAATAGAAAATATGAACAGACCAATCACAAGCAATGAAATTGAGACTGTGATTAAAAATCTTCCAACAAACAAAAGCCCAGGACCAGATGACTTCACAGGCGAATTCTATCAAACATTTAGAAAAGAGCTAACACCTATCCTTCTCAAACTCTTCCAAAAGACAGCAGAGGGAGGAACACTCCCAAACTCATTCTATGAGGCCACCATCACCCTGATACCAAAATGAGACAAAAACGTCACAAAGAAAGAAAACTAAGGCCAATATCACCGATGAATATAGATGCAAAAGTCCTCAACAAAATACTAGCCAACAGAATCCAACAGCACATTAAAAGTATCATACACCATGATCAAGTGGTGTTTATCCCAGAAATGCGAGGATTCTTCAATATACGCAAATCAATCAACGTGATACACCATATCAACAAACTGAAGGAGAAAAACCATATGATCATCTCAATAGATGCAGAGAAAGCTTTTGACAAAATTCAACACCTACTTATGATAAAAACCCTGCAGAAAGTAGGCATAGAGGGAACTTTCCTCAACATAATAAAGGCCATATATGACAAACCTACAGCCAGCATTGTTCTCAATGGTGAAAAACTGAAACCATTTCCACTAAGATCAGGAACAAGACAAGGCTGCCCACTCTCACCACTCTTATTCAACATAGTTTTTGAAGTTCTAGCCACAGCAATCAGAGAAGAAAAAGAAATAAAAGGAATCCAAATAGGAAAAGAAGAAGTAAAGGTGTCACTGTTTGCAGATGACATGATACTATACATAGAGAATCCTAAGGATGCTACCAGAAAACTATTAGAGCTAATCAATGAATTTGGTAAAGTAGCAGGATACAAAATTAATGCACAGATATCTCTGGCATTCTTCTACACTAATGATGAAAATTCTGAAAGTGAAATTAAGAAAACACTCCCATTTACCATTGCAACAAAAAGAATAAAATATCTAGGAGTAAACCTACCTAAGGAGACAAAAGACCTGTATGCAGAAAATTATAAGACACTGAGGAAAGAAATTAAAGATGATACAAATAGATGGAGAAATATACCATGTTCTTGGATTGGAAGAATCAACATTGTGAAAATAACTCTACTACCCAAAGCAATCTACAGATTCAATGCAATCCCTATCAAACTACCACTGGCAGTTTTTACAGAAGTAGAACAAAAAATTTCACAATTTGTATGGAAACACAAAAGACCCCGAATAGCCAAAGCAATCTTGAGAACGAAAAATGGAGCTGGAGGAATCAGGCTCCCTGACTTCAGACTATACTACAAAGCTACAGTAATCAAGACAGTATGGTACTGGCACAAAAACAGAAATATAGATCATTGGAACAGGATGGAAAGCCCAGAGATAAACCCACACACATATGGTCACCTTATCCTTGATAAAGGAAGCAAGAATATACAGTGGAGAAAAGACAGCCTCTTCAATAAGTGGTGCTGGGAAAACTGGACAGGTACATGTAAAAGTATGAAATTAGAACACTCCGTAACACCATACACAAAAATAAACTCAAAATGGGTTAAAGACCTAAATGTAAGGCCAGACACTATCAAACTCTTAGAGGAAAACATAGGCAGAACACTGTATGACATAAATCACAGGAAGATCCTTTTTGACCCACTTCCCAGAGAAATGGAAATAAAAACAAAAATAAATGGGACCTAATGAAACTTAAAAGCTTTTGCACAGCAAAGGATACCATAAACAAGACCAAAAGACAACCCTCAGAATGGGAGAAAATATTTGCAAATGAAGCAACTGACAAAGGATTAATATCGAAAATTTATAAGCAACTCAATCAGCTCAATAAAAAAAAACAAACAACCCAATCCAAAAATGGGCAGGAGACCTAAACAGACATTTCTCCAAAGAAGTTATACAGATTGCCAACAAACACATGAAAGAATGCTCAACATCATTAATCATTAGAGAAATGCAAATCAAAACTAAAATGAGATATCATCTCACACCGGTCAGAATGGCCATCATCAAAACTCTAGAAACAATAAATGCTGGAGAGGGTGTGGAGAAAAGGGAACACTCTTGCACTGCTGGTAGAAATGTAAATTGATACAGCCACTATGGAAAACAGTATGGAGGTTCCTTAAAAAACTACAAATAGAACTACCATATGACCCAGCAATCCCACTACTGGGTATATATCATGAGAAAACCTTAAATCAAAAAGAGTCATGTTGGGCTTCCCTGGTGGCGCAGCGGTTGAGCGTCCGCCTGCCGATGCAGGGGACGCGGGTTCGTGCCCCGGTCCGGGAGGGTCCCACGTGCCGCGGGGCGGCTGGGCCCGTGAGCCGTGGCCGCTGCGCCTGCGCGTCCAGAGCCTGTGCTCCGCAACGGGAGAGGCCACAGCGGTGAGAGGCCCGCGTACCGCAAAAAAAAAAAAAAAAAAAAAAAAAAAAGAGTCATGTAGCAAAATGTTCATTGCAGCTCTATTTACAATAGCCAGGACATGGAAGCAACCTGAGTGTCCATCAATAGATGAATGGATAAAGAAGATGTGGCACATATATACAATGGAATATTACTCAGCCATAAAAAGAAATGAAACTGACTTATTTGTAATGAGGTGGATAGACCTGGAGTCTGTCATACAGAGTGAAGTAAGTCAGAAGGAGAAAAACAAATACCATATGCTAACACATATATATATGGATTTTAAGGAAAAAAAATGTCATGAAGAGACTAGGGATAGGACGGGAATAAAACACAGACCTACTAGAGCATGGACTTGAGGATGTGGGGAGGGGGAAGGGTAAGCTGTGACGAAGTGAGAGAATGGCATGGACATAGATACACTACCAAATATAGATAGATAGTTAGTGGGAAGCAGCCACATAGCACAGGGAGATCATCTCGGTGCTTTGTGACCACCTAGAGGGGTGGGATAGGGAGAGTGGGAGGGAGGGAGATGCAAGAGGGAAGAGATATGGGAACATATGTATATGTATAACTGATTCACTTTGTTGTAAAGCAGAAACTAACACACCATTGTAAAACAGTTATACTCCAATAAAGATGTTAAAAAAAATAAAAATAAAAAAATAACTTCCTAAGTGGTCTCATTGCTTCTTGTCTTTCCTTTTCTACCCATTCTTCACACTGTGGTCAGAAAGTTTATTGTAAAGAAAACACTTTCTCATGCCCTCACCCTTATTAAACCCCCCTCAGTGATTTTCCACTGCCCTTATTATAAAGCCCACTCTCATAATTGCTAGCAAGACCTTCTATGACCTAAACCCCAGATACTCACCTAGAGACACTCCTTTCTCTCACTCAACCCCAGTAGTAACAAATGATTTGCAAATCCCCCAGCACTTAAACTTCTCACTCCTCTGGGTGGCGTACATGCTGGCCAGGACCCTCCATGCCCAAGCTGCCCTTGGCTAACTCTCATTTGCCCTTTGTATCTCAGCTTGGATGCCACTTTCTCCAGTAACCTTTCCTGACCCTGAAATTCCAATTCAGTTGGCCCTTCTAGGTGTGTTCCCATGACTTTGAAGTGCTGATTCTATGAAGGCAGATCTTTGTTCATATTGTTTAACCTTTGTATCCAGTACCTGGAACTTCTGAATAAGGGAAGACTCAACATGACATGATAGTCATTGTCTGATCCCCATTTTCTGATAGGCTCACTACTGTGAATCTAGAATTGTTTCCCAGATAGAGATGAAATTTGAGAGACTGAAGCATGGTCTTGATACTGAGCCACTTAAGTTCTAGACACATCTCTCTGTTACAGCTACCATTTTAGAAAATGTGGTATTCCACAAGGAACTTCAGGAATCCTGTTCAAGTTCTCAAAACAGCAGAAGGTCAATCAGTGAAAATGAAATGGCATATACTTTCAAAGCAGGCTATTAATAAAGCAAATGCAAAGTTGATGTTGACCCGAGATAAGCAACATATTTTCCTAAGTGTTCTAGGGCATTTTCTCATCTTAGGAAAGCCCATCAGGCTATTTACTACTGGGTTTCCTGTCTAAATGCACAGATTTCACCACTGGACCAAGTCAAAATGTCCATATTTAGTGTCCATAACACAACTCTTCAATCTGTACTGAATTATTTGGAATGCATGTTATAAAAAGATCATCCTTTTTTCCTGTAGTTTTCACCCTTTACTCCCAGCTGGGCTTTCTTATTTCATGAAAAGTAAGTCTACTAAATAAATCTTGTTGTACCAGAAGAACATATCTTTTTAACAATGAAAAGTCTTGAGTTTCAGAGTTAAGCCTTCACAAGTACACATTGTTATATATTAATTATATCTCAATTAAAAAACTAAAAAAAGGACAAATGGTTAATATATCAGTCTAGCCCATTGATTGAGTAATTGTTTGAGGACTGAGATAGTATGGTGTGAATAGACAGAAAAATGTTTCTATCAAGACATCCATGTTGTTGGGTTTTTTTAAACAAATATTGAGCACATACTGTGTGCAAGCCCAATGTTAGGTTCTGATGATACAACACCAAACAAGACACATTTCCTGCCATCAAAACCTCATGGGTAGGGGCTTCCCTGGTGGCACAGTGGTTGAGAATCTGCCTGCCAATGCAGGGGATATGGGTTCAAGCTCTGGTCTGGGAAGATCCCACATGCCGCGGAGCAACTGGGCCCGTGAGCCACAACTACTGAGCCTGTGTGTCTGGAGCCTGTGCTCTGTAAGAGAGGCCGCAACAGTGAGAGACCCGCACATCACCATGAAGAGTGGCCCCCGCTTGCCACAACTAGAGAAAGCCCTCGCACAGAAACAAAGACCCATCACAGCCAAAAATAAATAAATAAATAAATAGATTTTTTAAAAAAACAAAAAACCTCATGGGTTAGTGGGGTAAAGAGACAAGTAAACATACATCTACAATTTGGTGTTTTAACTGTTTGGACATAGAAAATCATATTAAGGGTGCTTCCCTAGTGGTGCAGCAGTTAAGAATCTGTCTGCCAATACAGAGGACACAGGTTAGAGCCCTGGTCTGGGAAGATCCCACATGCCGCGGAGCAACTAAGCCCGCGTGCCACAACTACTGAAGGCTGCATGTCTAGAGCTCTGTGCTCTACAACAAGAGAAACCACCACAATGAGAAGTCCGGGAACTGCAACAAAGAGTAGCCACCTCTAGCCACAACTAGAGAAAAACCCATGCGCAGCAACAAAGACCCAATGCAGCCAAAAATAAAATAAATCAAATAAATTATTTTTAAAAAACATTAAAGAAAAACATATTAAGCATTTTGGGGCACTTTTAATAATAGCACTTGCCTAGTACGCTTATTGTGAGGATTGAATGAACTAATGCATAGGAAGCACTTAGAATAGTACCAAGCACAAGTGCTTCTTATGCATTAATTCACTCAATCTTCACATCAACAATGTGACATGTGTTATTATTAAAGCCCATTTTACAGGTGAGAAAACTAGGGCACAGAGCAGATAAGCAATTTAACACAGATCCAGAATGCTTTCATGACGGTACTTGGCTCTGAACCTAGCAGGCAGATTCCAGAGCCCACAGGATTTAATCACTACCCACATTACCTGTCCAGGGGCAAACACACAAGGAGCTATGGGAGCAGAGAAGGAAGGAGTCTAGTCCAGCCTGAGTGTCTGAGAATGGTACACATTTCCTGTCTGTCTTACATAAATCAGTCTCCATTCAGGCTAATACTAAAGGGAATACTCAGCTGTGACCTCCAGTGCCTTCCCCCCAAAGCATACCTGTGCATGAAACCAACACAGTTGATTTTATACCAGCCCATCATGTTATTAGTCAGTTAGGCCTTGAGAAGCTGACAAAGGAGCATATGTTAGGATTATTGTATGTAGTATAACTATCATAATGATGTGCAGTTGTCAGAAGCATCTATTTTCATAGTTAAAAAGAAGAGCATTCTATGTGGGAAATTTCTTACAAAGTCAGTATTTCAGCTGAGGGCAAGAGGAGAGAGTAAACATGAAAAGCCCAAGGAAAGGTAGATGGAAGCAGAGGATGAATGTTTAGTCTGTGTCTAATAGTCTGCCAAGAACACGTGTAATTTAGAAAGGTTATGGGAGGGACTGCCAAGGCCAGGCAAGCTCTCTCTGAGGTATGTACACTACATATTTGGAAAGCATCAGCCAGCACTCACTGAGATACCTTGCCCTTCAGTTCACCCAAGTGGAGTGGTACACAGAGCAAAGAAAGGATATGCTTTCTAGTAAGCACCTACTGTATGTCAGGTGCTACCCCCCCCTTACAGTTATCAGTTAATCCTCAGAATAGTATAACAAGAGAAATATTTTTATCTCCTTGCAATTGAGCAAATGAGGCTTGAAAATATGCCCAGAGTTGTGCTTATAAGTTGCATAGTCAGAATTCGAATCCACTCCTGACTACCACCAAAGCCCTTTCAACTCTTACTGTTCCCCCTCTGAGAATTTTTAGGACTCTTTCATCAGACATCACATAACCTTTAAGTTGGCACTCCCAAGATCCGTGAGGGCAGAGACTATCAATTAATCCCAAATACTGCCTTTAAAGTACCTAAAATACAATGGATGCTCAATCATTTTTTTCTAAAAATTCTTTAATAGACTTTATTTTTAGCATAGTTTTAGGTTTACAGCAATATTGAGAGGAAGAGGTTTCAAATATACCTCCTACCCCCTACACACACACACAGGCTCCTTCACCATCAACATCCTGTACCAGGGTGATACATTTGTTACCATCGATGAACCTACATTGAAACATCGTTATTACCAAAGTCCACAGTTTACATTAGGGTTCACTCTTGGTATTGTACAGTCTATAGGTTTTGGCAAACGTATAATGACATGAATCCACCATTAGAGCATCATACAAAATAGTTTCACTTCTCTAAAAGTCTTACTTTTCATCCTACTCATCTCTTCCTTGCCCTTAACCCCTGGCAACCATTGATTTCTTTACTGTTTCCATAGTTTTGCCTTTTCCTGAATGTCATATAGTTGGAGTCATCAAGCATGTAGCCTTCTCAGATTGTCTTCTTTTTCTTGATAGTATACATTGAAGGTTTCCCCATGTGTTTTCATGGCTTCATAGCTCATTTCTTTTTAGCATGGAATAATATTCCATTGTCTGGACATACCATGATTTACCTATCCATTCACCTACTGAAGGACAACTTGGTTGTTTCCAACTTTTGGCAATTACGAAACAAGCTTCTATAGATAACTGTGTGCAGGTTTTTGTGTAGACATAAGTTTTCAACTCTTTTGGATAAACACTAAAGAACATGATTGCTGGATCATATGGTAAGAGTATGTTCAGTTTTGTAAGAAACTGCCAAACTCTCTTCCAAAGTGGCTGTACCATTTTACACTCCCACCAGCAATGAATGAGAGTTCCTATGGCTCCACATCCTCACAAGCATTTTGTGTTGTCAGTGTTTTGGATTTTGCCCATTCTAATAGGTGTATAGTCAATAAGTATTTTTTCAATAAATAAATGTTTTAGTAATAGATTGAGATGAAATAAAGTTCTAAATCATTAAGAAAGTAGAGTTATAAAATCTGTTATTTACACATTATCACTTTTAGAAGACTGGGAGTAAAGAGAGAGCATCCACAATCAAACCCTAACCTGTCACTTTCATGTTACCATCCACACTCTTTGAGGCAAATGGTCCTGCCTGCTCCAGGCAGGCAGCCTGCTGAGTGTGTGTGTACTGGGGCTGGGGGCGATTGATAGGAATGTACTTTGGAATCTTAGTCTAAGAGCCCTCTCATGGCCACATTTTATTCTTTTCTAGCTACTATGTTCTTCTCCCAAATTTGAGATGTGAATATTCATATCTTTTATTATTATAGTTAATCACTATGGGGTCTCTTGCCATTATTAGAAGGAAAAACAGTACCTCTACATTGACATACCCCTTCATATAAGCTCCAGATATTAAGCATAGTATTTAGACTGGCACACATATAAATAGAACAATGTCAAATTATGAAATAAAGCCAAATGCATAGAGGAATTTAGTATATGATAAGTGACATATCAGTTTTGAGAAAACTGTATCAGTGGATAAACAAAATTAATGTGACAGGTACAACTTGAAAAAAAAAGTGTTAGGTCCTACTTCATACCTCACACACAAATTAATTCTAGAAATATCAAAGTTTTCAATAATTTAAAAGGAAACTAAAAAATGGCTAGAGGAAAATGTATGATTTATTTTAGCAATCTAGGAGTAGGGAAGCCTTTTTTTTTTTTTTTTTTTTTTTTGCGGTATGCGGGCCTCTCACTGTTGTGGCCTCTCCCGTTGCGGAGCACAGGCTCCGGACGCACAGGCTCAGCGGCCATGGCTCACGGGCTTACTTGCTCCGCGGCATGTGGGATCTTCCCGGACCAGGGCACGAACCCGTGTCTCCTGCATCGGCAGGCGGACTCTCAACCACTGCGCCACCAGGGAAGCCCAGGGAAGCCTTTTTAAAGAATAACACAAAACCCTGAAACTTTAAACAACTCGATGTTTGACCACATAAGATTAAAATATTTATGAATGGCTAAAAAGTAGTCAGAAGACAAATGAAATATTAGTGAAAAATATGTTTGCAACCCGTATCGCATAAAAGAGAGATTTTTCCTAATACATAAAAGGTGTTTGGAGGGCTTCCCTGGTGGCGCAGTGGTTGAGAGTCCGCCTGCCGATGCAGGGAACATGGGTTTGTGCCCTGATCCGGGAAGATCCCACATACCGCAGAGCGGCTGGGCCCATGAGCCATGGCCGCTGAGCCTGCTTGTCCGGAGCCTGTGCTCCGCAACGGGAGAGGCCACAACAGGGAGAAAGAGTGAGAGGCCCGCGTACCAGAAAAAAAAAGGTGTTTGGAGAGCAATAGAGAAAATACCACCAATCCCACTGAAAATGATAAACTTATATGTACCTAGTTTACCAAAGAGTACAAATGGGTTTTCAGAAAAAGAAATAATGTTCAATGTCACTCATCATGAGAAAATATAGAGAGATGCCACTTTTCTCTTAAAAAACAGCAATGATCCATATTTTGAGAATATGCTTAGATGGTGAGGGAAGCAAGCACTCTTGGATATTGTTGGTAGGATATTTTTGTACTTTATTACAAATGCACAAGGGGACAAATGGGTGGTACCTTTCCAAATTACACAGGTACATACCCTGTGTCCTAGTAATTTCACTTCCTTGTATTCATCAAACAGATATACCTGCACATGTACTTGTGCATATTTTATTGCAAATTCCATCTACATAAGAACAGAGTGGTTAACTAAAGCATGGTGCATTCTTACAATGGGATGCCATGTAATCGTAAAAGAGGATGAGAAAAAAAATGTATGTCCCTTATCTTTATGAGATACAATCAAGATATGTTTTTATATTAAAAAATACAAATCTAGAGTGAACAGTCAGAAACCAAATAGCACATACGATATGATTCCATCCATATGGCCTTCGAGACCAGGAGATACTAATAGATGGTGATAAAAGTGAGGCTAGTAATGATCTCAGGAGAGATGGGCAAGAGACACAAGGGTAGTGCTGGGGTGCTAGAAATACATATCTTGATCTGGATGGTGATTACATAGGTATATGTTGGAAGAAAAATTCACCACCTGTATACATTTCTGTACTTTACTGTACATGTTATATCTTAGTTTAAAAAAATACAAACAAGATGCAGAACAGTATGTATACTATTCTATATTTTGCACAAAGTAAGCAAAAGAGAAAAAATATACAGGTCTCTACATGCATTTGCTTAAACTATTTCCAGAAGACCACACAAGAAACTGATAACACTAGCTACATCTGAAGAGGGGTTCTGGGTTACTAGAACCCTCACATATACCTTATGCTACTTTTGCAAATTAAACCATGTGAATATATTACCTTACCACAATCATATGTTGAATTAAAATTTTTAAAACACATCACCTAGAATTGCCCAGGACCTCTGGAGCTTACTCAATCGTACTTACAAATGCCAGACTGACAGAAAACTGGAGGATCTACAGTCAGCCCTCTGCCAGCATTTTTTCCCCTTCCACAGAGTGTCACTACTGAAGGCTGGGCCTGTAAGACGTAACAGACCCTGGTCCATCACCAGCCCCCATCACCTCCCAGGACGGGAGTCATCACAATTGCTTAGACCTTTAGGTTGACCACGATCACAATTTTATTCATTCATTTAACAATATTTACAAGTGCCCATTAGGTGTCCATTGTATGTTCCAGGCAAAGGGGACACAGTAGCTCATATTTCTAGTTGAGGAAGACAGGTAACAAGCAAATAACAAAATATTGAGAGAGAACATGTCAGGTGGTGATATGTGCAAGGAAGAGAAACAAGACAAGGCATAGAGAGGAAGTTTCAAGGTGGAGGTGGTGAGGGAGAGTTGTGGCTATGCCAGGGTGGTGGCTTACAGAAGGCTTCACAGGTGAGGTGGTACCTGAGCTCTAAATGAAACAAAGAGACAAGCATGGAGAACATCTGGAGATAGAGAATTTGAGGCAGAGGGAAGAGCAAATCCAAAAACCCTGAAATCAGAGACTGCCTGCCGTAGCTGAGAAACATCATGGAGGCCAGTGTGGCTGCAGCATCAGGAACCAAATAAGGAAGAGTAGAAACAAGGAAGGAGAGGGAAGCAGGGCCCAGATTGCAAAGGGCTTCGGAGGCCATGTAAAGATTTAGACTCTTACTCTGAGCAACAGGGGAAGCCAGTGGAGGGTTTTGAGCAGAATTAAGAGATTGTTTGGGGACCTGTTATGTGGAAATGGCAGGATGGATGTACAAGTCTGGGCTTTACAAAAGAGAAAGAGTCCAGGCATAGAAATCTGGGAGTCACCGAGTTTCTCTTTGTTCCAAGTCAGTTACTCTTTGGGGTCTTTGGGTTCTTTGAAGTCCTTTCTCGCCAGCACACTTTGGTCAGTCCCACCCTAGTCTATTCAGTCAGGTTCCCTACATTCACATGATGTGAAACAAGTACTTGGTTATTTACCCCTCTATCTCAGCAGGCAAATTGATCTCTCCCCACCTGGAGGTTCCATATGTCAAAGGACATAAGGGGCACAGCTTTTGCTAAGTCACACACATGTGCCCACGTGCACTCCCGTCCAGTTATGCTCTCCTACGAGGACCATAGATACATACTTCCTTAAGTTTTATATTTCCTTAATCAAGAGGGGCCACTTAACTAAATCTCCTCTGAACTAAAAAGGGCTACTTTGTCCACCTGTACAGACAGTTTAATATCACTAAAAATTTTAGTTATGCCTTACTAAGGCTTCCAAGACATTTCTATGACCTTTCACTACCTTTTGTAGATTTCTTAAACATTTTTCCATCTTGGTCTATTCCTCCTCCACTAACATCTGGACTATCTGTCTGCTCCTGTTTAACAACACATGTCATCCAACCTTTAAGGTCCTGACATCAAGGCACAGCCTTCTCACTAGCTGGATGACCATGAGAAAGTCACTTCATTTCTGTAAACCTCAGTTTCCTTACTTAATAATGAATTCCTATCTCTAAGAACAGAATGAGAGTTATTTTATTTATATTTTTTCTATAGTTTTCTACTTAGATTGATAATGATAAAGACGATGTTACTTATCTGGTGATGCCCTAGTGAACTAGGGGATTTTCATACTCTGCAGGGCAAGAAGGGAAAAGTTGGCAAGTGAAGAGGAGAAGTGTGAAAAGAATTCCTAGCACGCATGCAGTATAAAGAATATATGTGTTATTATTATTATTATTATTAATTTTTAGCCTGAATTGGCTATCAATTAACTAGCTGTGTTACCTTGGGAAAACTCACATATCCCCTCTGAGACACTGATTGCTAATCTGTGAAATGTAGGCAATAATAATTCTCTTTCTGGAATTGTTATAAGGGATATTTAAATCCAAATAATATTTAAATATTTAAATTCTTTATTTAAATAAGAAACATTTAAATAAGCCTCAGTACTGAGTCTAATATCTTGACAGTGACAAAACACTTCATAAACTTATATTATCCTCATCACCATCAGGGAGAAAGGTCAGCTGGAGCAGAGCAGATGGAGGGTCCAGGGAGGAACTGAGCACCAGATGAGGGCAAACCAAAAATTCCGGTACAGCGGCCAAGGGAGTCCTCAGTTTTTAGAAGTTATGCAGAAGAAGGTAGATGCAGTGGAGATTCAGACTTGAAATAGCAATATTTCACTCAGGGCAAACATGTATTGAGTTTGTTTGTACCAGGGAGGTAGTAGAACATAATGATCAAGAAGTTAGATTTTGTACAAAGACAGGCATGGTTTTAATCCTGACTCTGGAACATACTAGCTGTGGAAACTCCATTTCCAAACCTCAGTTCCTCATCCACAGGGAAAAGATAAAAGTGATAGAATTTGGCCACCCATGGATCCCAGTGATATCATCCTCATTGAAGCATCTGGAGAGGTCTCTTGAGAGGCAGAGCACCATAAAGAGGACTCAGAGCCTGGAGACAGATCTGGCTTGAATCCTAACTTAGATATTTACTATGTGACTTCAGATACGTTTCTCGATCTTTCCAAGCCTGAGTTTCCTCAGCTATCAATTGGAGGCAATAATCATTTCTGATTGAAATATAGCAAGCAAAACACTGTAACAACGACTAGAACATAGTATGTGTTCAAAAAGTAGTGATTACTGTTGTTACTGATTGCTCTTTACCAGGAACTGTGCTACAAGTTGGGGATTCAATGTGGACAAGAATACATATCATACTATGTACAACGTGATACTTTTCAGCTATTTAAAGACAGGTGCCATGTTCTTCCATGCCATATCCACTCCAGTTTTCTCTGGTTTCTTAGCTATTTCTCCCCAAACAAGATTTCCCCATGGAATCATCTCCTCCCTGGCCTTCACTAGGTGAGTTGTTTTTATCAACGCCTGTTGAAAATATGGCACCTACAATGGAGATGCCATCCAGCCATGAATTCCACTATCACCCTGGACTATCACAGGAGGAGCATTTGGCTTTGGCCTTAACCCTCTACTTCAGCTAATCCAGCCACACATTTCTGTTGGCTTCTGTTAGTTTCTCTATTCTTGCAGCAGTCACAAAGAAAACTACCATGGAGCTGCTGAGCTCATGAGTCCAGCGAGAGTACCTGAGAAAGTCTTCAGCTGTTTTAATCAAACCTAAGGGTAAAGAAGCATATATCCTGTATGAGGATTCAAAGTAAAATTGGGGAGAATCTGCTCTACCTCTTATCCTTTAAGTAGTGAGGGTTGCCCTAATTTAGTACAACTGAGAAGATGTATGTTTCAATCTAGGGAGAAAGAACAAAACCTTTAACATGACTAAGAATAGAAATACTTAACCAAGAAGAAATCAGCTTTGAGTATATTTTAAAGGCAGACTCCCTAGTAAAGTTGAGAATATCTTTATTATTAATGTCAAATATCCTTTTTCACAACTCATAAATCCTCCTAGAGGAATAGAGTGGAGCTAGAACAGATTTATACCCTCCTCCTAAGGCAGAGTCTTCTACTGATGCCTCCAGGTAACCTAAAGGGTCAGCAAAAGCTGCAACTTTAAGACAGTCAACAGGTAGTTCCTGCAACCTCAGAATGTAAACAACCCCTTTTTCAAATTAGCAAAAAAAAAAAAAGAGTCCTAAAATATAGATCCTAGTCTCCCAACATTCACAAGGACTGCTTTCTACTTTTTGATTTATGTGCCTAGGCCTGAGTGTCAGAGACCTGAGAAATCACAGCTGGATTAAAGAGATGAGCTTAGCATGACCATTGTATTTTGTTTTATAAAAGGAGCTCAAGTAACAGAGTTTGAATGGCTCGGCACCTCTTTAATCAAACAGGCCAGGGCTTTGTAAGTGAGCTAATTAGTAATGTGCCAGAGACTTACCTGGTCAATCAAATGATTAATCACTCCATAGACTTCATTTCTCTTGTTTCCTGGCTGTCTTTGGCTCTTCTATTTGGTTCTTTTTTTTTGTATTTTGGGGGTAAATTAGCATTTTAATAGCTGGCAGTCACCATTCAGGGTAAAAAATGGCATTATCCCATTTTAACCATTTTTTGTACAAATAAAAATGAGACAGAGGAGATTCTTTCCTAGGAGAAAGAAAAGAATAGTCCTCGACTATGGCTTGACCACAACATGTTAAGCCATTTCTGAGGAAACATGGTGTTCAAGTATGAGGATTTGAAGCACTATGGAAGGTTTGAGCATTTCTTTACACGGACAACCTTGTTTGGAGAAAAGGTTTCTGAAAAATTATATGACAACAAACCATATAATGATTTAATGATATTCTTAAAGTTTAGATATCTAAACCATTCAGGAGCTCAATTATCTTTTTCAAAGGTAATATTATAATGGCTCAATTTCAGTTCAATGTTTTAAAACAGTTGTCAGTCATTAACTAAACAGTTCAGGAGCTCAATTATCTTTTTCAAAGGTAATATTATAATGGCCCAATTTCAGTTCAATGTTTTAAAATCTTGTCAGTCATAAAAACATGTAAATAGCTAAAAACTATAATAAATTCATCAATTACCAGCAATCCCCTCATTATGTCACTACAGTCACCCATGAAAATCACCCTCCCGCTCTGACTCTATGATCCTTCAGCCTATTTTCCACAACCCTGTGGATCTTCACCATGTACCATATGAAAGCATCCTCTGATGACCCCAATGGCATGTCAAATGGATGACAATAATAACATCAATTATACATTTGTTAACAATAATTCCTTGTGTTTGAATTCCCATTTAATTTTCTTCCATTGCCATACATGTTCCATTGCCACACATGTAAAATTCCCATATGTAGTACAGAGAAGGGGAACCAATAAATATTTTCCTTTTTTAGAGGCCAGTGTAGGTGGATCCTGAAGGTAGGTGTGAATGATGCAAAGGGACAATGGGCCTCCAACCTGTAAGGCTGGTGATTCTCAGACCTTCTAGAAAGAGCAACATGTCTATATGAAATTTTTCAAACTGCATGATTTGTTGCCTCTTTAAAGATCCTGATCTTTTGACATAATGAACCACTGTTTCTGACGGGAGAGAGTCAAGCACTTCGGGGGTGGTGTGTAAGTCGTGTGTGCGGGTGTGTGTGTGTGTGTGTGTGTGTGTGTGTGTGTGTGTGTGGTATGTGTTTCAGTCAAGAGAGAGCTGATTGTAACATTAGTAGGTGTAATGTTACTACTAAACATTACTAGGTATACTAAAAAGCAAACATAAGTTTTAAGAAAAGGAATATTCCTGTTGCTTTAGAGCGAAATGGAGAAAACATGGAAAAGGTAAGAATCCAACTGGAGGGATCAGATTTCATTCATTGTTTCCTTATTAACTACTGTCCCAGAATAATCAGATCTTCTAGAAGCCTATAGTAAAGGCAGAAATTAGTTCTTGAGACAAAAGCGTTGATTATCAAGAAGGCTCATAAAATGAAGGATTCTTCAACAAAAGTCTCTATGTTAAAGGATTCTTTGATGACTGGAAAACAAAGTCATCAAAAGAGAATTCAAGATAAAGACTAAGTTTTCACCTCATTCCCTGGACGGTTAGCCCATCCAAATAGAGGACCGAGGGGAGGAAATGTTACCACTTCCTGGACCAGGCATGTCCCATAGCCAGGAGCAGCCCTAGAAATACTGAGAATTAGTTCAAGTTGTTAGTTTCCCCTCCTTCAGTTTTACCCCTTTCCAATCAGTCACCTACCAGCCTCCAAAGTGATCTTTTTCAAACACAATCTGACCTGTCTTCACAATTGATTCAAGCTACCTTGGACAGGTTACAAGGTTGCCCATGGTCTTTCCCTATCATCCTCTTCAGGCTTGTCCCCATCATTCCTCCACTTACACTTTCTGTTTCTGGATCATGTTGACCTGAATAACCAAAACCTTTGTGACATTTTGCCTCCACTGGACTAACACTAACAAAGTTCAAGACTTCTCCTTCAAGTAACTTCTAGAATTCCATGGGCAGATCTCACTCCTGAACAAACCCACCCATGCAGAGTTCTACACCTGGACACAAGGCAGCTTCATGTTCACTGCTTCTCTATGCCACCCAGTCAAGCCCTAGACCAAGGTTCATGGCTGTTTTACCTCCGTTCTGCCAAGACTCACCCTCAATGACTCAGAGACTTCAATGTGCCAAAGCTACAGTACAATTTTATGGTCAAATGGAGGAGAATATTTCTATTCCTTTTGTGTAAATCTCCAGCAATGAGGGGGTGGGAAGTGTTACCAAAATATTGAAATGCAGAGATTTAAACAAAGTTGTTATTTCTGTTTTGTTTTGATTTGGTTTGTTTTTTTAATAAATGGCAACTCTTGTGTTCCCGAGACGCAACCTTCACAAGCTAGGAGATAAATCCAAATGGCAAACATGGTACTATATTCAGAGCTATCTCTCTCTGACCTGTGAGGGTAAAGCTCGTCACTGCATCAAGATCTTTTAGTGGGATTCCTCCTCACGAGAGGATACGTTTTTTGCTTGAGAATCTGCTATCCCCTCCTTAAAACCTGAGGTCACTCGATTGGTTCTCCAGACATGCTGAGATATGTCTGTCTGGTTCCCACAAGTGGAAACATGATTTATTTAACAAGATGATTCTCAATATCCACCAGAATAGAGTTTCATCAGGCCTCAGTCTGCAGTTTTCCAGACACTCTCAGACATGCCTAGATCCAAGGGTAGACATGGCCCATGCTCAAGCTGAGACCCAGCTACACCTTAATTTATGGGTTAGGTGGGAGGAAAAATATCTGTGGAAAAGGAGGTATATGAGCCATATTTTGAAGGCAGAGTAGGGTTTATGGAAACACTGCAACAAATGATTCATGAAGAGAAAGCATGACAGAGAAAGCAGAAACATTATAGAGGCCAAATATCAAAATAATCCATTTTAAACAAATTTTGTTAAGCTGTCCAGAGAAGGATATACTGACATTCTTTGAGTTCATACCAACTCACAATGACAACTCAATAAATATTGTTGAATGAGTAAATTTTTCATTTTCTTTAAGCAAATTAAATTCAGCTCTGAGATCCTACTTGCCATGGGCAGAGAGGATTCAATCTCAGTCACTTTTGAGGGTGATTTTCTTCCCTGCCTAGGGTTTTGAAAACAATCTTGAAGGTTTATATGGATGCACAAAATGAGGGCTTACTTCATGGTATTTAACCTACTTACAGTCATATCTATCCTGTGCATGACAGTACTGGGCAAACAGTCCTCCACCATCTAGCCGGTAATGGTGCTCCAGGTGGGCTCAGAGGTGCTTCCCCAGCAGTGCTATCCACACAACACAAGCCCAACCACAGATCCAACACCTGCTCCAAAAGCGTCAGTGTTAGCATAGACATCTCACAGACATCTTCCCATTATTTGCTGCTTCGTCCACATAGGTCATGGATTTCTGTCACTCATAGAAGCACCCCAAATCCTAACTAACCCTGTCTCAGTCAGAGAAAGGGAAATTCATCCTTCTACTTCTAGATAAACCCCTTTTGTTTCCTTGAATCACAGCACCAGCCTCTGTCCATGAGTTTGTAAGCCCAAATATAATAATGAGTGCTTCACAGTTTCCGTTTTCAACTCTGACACATAAAAACTATTAACAATCCCTTAGACAAGGAACCCAAACTCAGAACAGAGATGTGACTCTTATATCAAGGGAGCTTGCTCTTTCAAGTCTGGATAGATAACAGAAAAAATAATGCCAAAATCATGTTGCAGCATAGTATCCCCCACCATCACTCTAGTTTCCATCATACTGTGGATTAATAACGTCCTGGAAAGAACTCTGAATTCGGAGTTGGAAGACTCCACCCTCTGGACCCACTGCAGCTCATCATGGCTCCATTTTCTTTTGTGTAAAAGTTGTCCCATTGACCTCCCCAAACCATCACGAAAATCAAATGAGAAAAGGAATTTTATACATGCTGAGGGCTGGACAAGGAGTGCTTGCTTGTGTGGACCAGGCCAAAAGTCAGCAGAAACCTAGATTAGCTGTGCCTGCTCACCTGTGACTCTGAAAAAAAAGTCCTTAGAGTTGCAGTGACCCTGGTGGCCTCAGAACAGGTGGCCCAGCTTCTCGTGGGTGAGTTCTGCTGTTTCATAATCCTAGAGGGAGGACGAGCCCTAGTGGCAACCCACAAGAAATGCCAGCCAGAAATGTGATACCTGGGCCACTGCAGGGCAGGAAAGCAGGTCTATCACCTGCGCAATGTTTGCTGTGGGGCCCAAGGTCTGAAAGGCAGCTTTGTTCACCACCAGGTGAGCTGCAAGAGGAAGGTGCCTCTCCAGCCACTGCCACCAAGACCTGCACAAAGCACTCATTCAGGGGCCCCGTCCTGGCCGTGCCCTCTGATGCTGCCTCTGACTTATTGGGTTCCCCATACAGAGATCATTTCCCTGCCTGTGCCCCCTCCCCACTGCTGACCCCACTACTGCACAATGCCACTCCGAGGGCATGGGTAGAATATTACATTCCAGAGAGAAAAGGCAATGCTCAGGCTGAAAAGACCAGGCTGCAGTGGAGGACACTCCCCTTTCACCACAGAGCTCCCTGTGTCCCTGCAGACAATAGACCTCTGTGCGGCCCCATCTCCTAATGCAAGGACTGCTTACATGTTTTCATCTTTGGAAACTTCAAACTGCTCAGTCCCCAGGAACGGCTGTACAAGGAAGCGTCTGTCTAGGATGGAAGGGGAGAAGAAGAGGTGAGATTTGTTCTTTCAAAATAATCTCCCAGCCAGGTTTATTTATTCCCAGGGGCAATGCCAGGTTTTTGCCAGTTTATTCTTTCATTCGTTTCAACAGTCAATATCTATAGATCATCTACAATGTGCTAGGCATCTTGCTAAGATCTCTTACTAGAGCTGCCTTCCCCTAAAGAGAAAAATTAAATAAGACTGCCCTGCCCTTAAGCAGATGGTGTCCAAGGGTCTGAAAAAGCACTTTGTATATTGGTTTTGTGTTGGGCGTCTTTTTTCCCACTTTGTGCAGCACTTGACATTTGATCTTCATCCTGTCCTGGCTCCTGAATCCCTTCTAATTTATCATCATGTGAAAAAAAAGTCAAAATATTGGGTTTCCCAGGCACTCTCTTACTAGTGGGAATGTAAAATGGCATAACCCCCATAGGGACAATTTGTCCATATGTAATAAAACTGCATATGTATTTACTCTTCTACCCAGAATATCACCTCTAAGAATTTACCCTGAACATATACCTCCCAAAATATAAAACTACATATACACAAGGTTATTTATCATTTTTATTTGCAAAACATTGGAAATTACCTATATGTCCAAGCATAGGAGACTGGTTCAATAAACCACAGTGTTACACAATGGAGTACTATGCTGTTGTCAAAAAGAGTGATGATCACTATATACTGACAGGAAATGATTTCCAGGAAGTAATGTTAATTGATAAAATCAGAATGCAAAATAACATATATAGTATGCTAGTTTTTATGTAAAACAAAAGGGCAAATAAGAAAACATACAAATCTCTGTTTATCTTTACTCAGAAAAGAACGGTAAACAAGAAAACAATTAAGTTGGATACCTACTGTGGTAAAGAAACAGGGAGAAAAGGAGGTGAGGGAGTGACACTCCTCTGAGTGTAACTTTTTATATAGTTTCGACTTTTGGATTCTATAAGGAAGGTTTTAAAATGCTGTAAAGGATCACTATCTTGTAATTACCTATAATGGAAATGAATATGAAAAAGAATATATATATATATGAATCACTTTGTTGTACACCTGGCACTAACACAACATTGTAAATCAACTAAGCTTCAATTTTTAAAAAGGCTGTACAGGATATTATTGCACCAATTGACAAAGCTGGAATAAGGACAGTAGATTATATCAAAGTATTTTTTCAATGTTTACTGAAGTTGATAACTACATTGTGGTTATGTAAAGGAATATCATTGTTCCTAGAAAATAGACACTGCAGTATTTAGGGTAAAGTCTATAATATATGCAACTTACTCTCAAATGGTTCAGAAAAAATATTTTGTGTGTGTGTGTGTGTGTGTGTACAGGACAGAAAGAGAGAGGAAGTGAGAAAACAAATGGAACAGAATGTTAGTAATAGAAGAATCCAGGTAAAGGACATATGGCTATCCTTGTACTATTCTTATTCTTATGACTTTTCTTTAAGTTTGAAATTATTTCCAGTTAAAAAAAATTGTTTTAATGTTGGATTGGGTTTCCAATGAGTACATTTCATAAGAGGAATGTGAACCTGACTGCCTCAGACTATCCGCTACTCCAGTGGATATCAGTACCTTTGAATGCAGCAGCCTTTTGGCCCACACATGTGTTCTTCCTAAAGCCATTCTTTTAAGATTCTGACAAGTAAGGATGCATCCTGGATGTCCCCATCGTTGTATCAGGAAGACTGCAAGGGACTTAAAGGGTATACTTGATCTGCCTTGGAACTTGAGTCATCTTGGGTCATTTGGAATAAGAGTAGTCACCACTTATGCACCAGGATTATGCCAAGAACTTTATGGATATTGTCTCATTTAATCCTCATAACAACACTGGGGAGGGAGCAATAATGTCCTTGAGAAAGAAGCTGAGATATAGGGGCTTTAACCCGTGAGAAGTGGCAGTGTCATGACTGGAATTCCAATGGTCTGGTCTCAAAGCCTGTGCTCCTTAACCTCTGGGATTTAATACCTGCCCCAGAGGTAGAGAGATCAGATCCGCAGGGCAAACCTTAACACTCTCCAGGTCTTGGTTCTGATGCTACATCCTCTGTAAAGCCCTCCTTGAATCCCAAGAGGCATTGATACTACTTTTCCCTTTCTCCCATCTCAGTTAGTACCCATTACCAAAAAACAATAAACTGACAATCTTGTTGTATTATTGTTTTTGCATGTCTGTTTTACTTTTTGGACTTTGACTTCCTTGAGAACAGAAACTGTCATTTCTTCTTTATATTCCCAGCATCTATCACAGGGCCTACTCCAAGATAGATATTCTTTAAATGCTATTGAAGTTGTATTGGGTTGTGCTGAGTATCTACTGAGCCTTTATTTATTTATTTATTTATTTATTAACATCTTTATTGGAGTATAATTGTTTAACAATGGTGTGTTAGTTTCTGCTTTATAACAAAGTGAATCAGCTATACATATACATATATCCCCATATCTCCTCCCTCTTGCATCTCACTCCCACCCTCCCTATCCCACCCCTCTAGGTGGTCACAAACCACTGAGCTGATCTCCCTGTGCTATGTGGCTGCTTCCCACTAGCTATCTATTTTACATTTGAGAGTATTTATAAGTCCATGCCACTCTCTCACTTCGTCCCAGTTTACCCTTCCCCCTCCTTGTGTCCTCAAATCCATTCTCTCCATCTGTGTCTTTATTCCTGTCCAGCCCCTAGGTTCTTCAGAACTATTTTTTTTTTAGATTATATATATGTGTTAGCATATGGTATTTGTTTTTCTCTTTCTGACTTACTTCACTCTGCATAACAGACTCTAGGTCTATCCACCTCACTACAAACAACTCACTTTCGTTACTCTTTATGTCTGAGTACTATTCCATTGTATATATGTGTCACATCTTCTTTATCCATTCATCTGTTGATCGACACTTAGGTTGCTTCCATGTCCTGGCTATTTTAAATAGAGCTACAATGAACATTGTGGTACCTGACTCTTTTTGAATTATGGTTTTCTCAGGGTATATGCCCAGTAGTGGGATTGCTGGATCGTATGGTACTTCTACTTTTAGTTTCTTAAGGAACCTCCATATGGTTCTCCATAGTGGCTGTATCAATTTACATCCCCACCAACAGTGCAAGAGGGTTCCCTTTTCTCCACACCCTCTCCAGCACTTAATGTTTGTAGATTTTGGGATGATGGTCATTCTGACCAGTGTGAGGTGATACCTCATTGTAATTTTGATTTGCATTTCTCTAATGATTAGTGATGTTGAGCATTCTTTCATGTGTTTGTTGGCAATCTGTATATCTTCTTTGGAGAAATGTCTATTTAGGTCTTCTGCTCATTGTTGGATTGGGTTGTTTGTTTTTTTAATATTGAGTTGCATGAGCTGCTTGTAAATTTTGGAGGTTAAGCCTTTGTCAGCTGATTTGTTTGCAAATATTTTCTCCCATTCTGAGTGTTATCTTTTCATCTTGTTTATGGTTTCCTTTGCTGTGCAAAAGCTTTTAAGTTTCATTCGGTCCCATTTGTTTATTTTTGTTTTTATTTCCATTTCTCCAGGAGGTAGGTCAAAAAGGATCTTGCTGTGATTTATGCCATGGAGTGTTCTGCCTATGTTTTCCTCTAAGAGTTTTATAGTGTCTGGACTTACATTTAGGTCTTTAATCCACTTTGGGCTTATTTGTGTGTAGGGAGTGTTCTAATTTCATTCTGTTACATGTAGCTGTCCACTGTTCCCAGCACCACTTATTGAAGAGGCTGCTTTTTCTCCATTGTATATTGTTGCCTCCTTTATCAAAAATAAGGTGACCATATGTGCGTGGGTTTATCTCTGGGCTTTCTGTCCTGTACCACTGATCTATATTTCTGTTTTTGTGCCAGTACCATACTGTCTTGATTACTGTAGCTTTGTAGTATAGTCTGAAGTCAGGGAGCCTGATTCCTCCAGCTCCAATTTTCTTTGTCAAAATCCTTCGGCTATTCAGGGTCTTTTGTGTTTCCCCACAAATTGTGAAATTTTTTTCTTCTAATTCTGTGAAAAATGCCATTGGTAGTTTGATAGGGATTGTATTGAATCTGTAGATTGCTTTGGGTAGTATAGTCATTTTCACAATGTTGATTCTTCCAATCCAAGAACATGGTATATCTCTCCATCTGTTTGTATCATATTTAATTTCTTTCATCAGTGTCTTATAGTTTTCTATATACAGGTCTTTTGCCTCCTTAAGTAGGTTTAGTCCTAGTTATTTTATTCTTTTTGTTGTAACAAACATTTCAAGAAGAGCTAACACCTATCCTTTTAAAACTCTTCCAAAATATAGCAGAGGGAGGAACACTCCCAAACTCATTCTACAAGGCCAACATCACCCTGATACCAAAACCAGGCCAAGATGTCACAAAGAAACAAAACTACAGGCCAATATCACTGATGAACATAGATGCAAAAATCCTGAACAAAAATACTAGCAAACAGAATCCAACAGCACATTAAAAGTACCATACACCATGATCAAGTGGTGTTTATCCCAGGAATGCAAGGATTCTTCAATATACGCAAATCAATCAACGTGATACACCATATCAACAAACTGAAGGAGAAAAACCATATGATCATCTCAATAGATGCAGAAAAAGCTTTCAACAAAACTCAACACCCATTTATGATAAAAACCCTGCAGAAAGTAGGCATAGAGGGAACTTACCTCAACATAATAAAGACCATATATGACAAACCCACAGTCAACATCGTTCTCAATGGTGAAAAACTGAAACCATTTCCACTAAGATCAGGAACAAGACAAGGTTGCCCACTCTCACCACTAGTATTCAACATACCTTTGGAACTTCTAGCCACAGCAATCAGAGAAGAAAAAGAAATAAATGGAATCCAAATTGGAAAAGAAGAAGTAAAGCTGTCACTGTTTGCAGATGACATGATACTATACATAGAGAATCCTAAAGATGCTACCAGAAGACTACTAGAGCTAATCAATGAATTTGGCAAAGTAGCCAGATACAAAATTAATGCACAGAAATCTCATGCATTCCTATACACTAATGATGAAAAATCTGAAAGAGAAATTAAGGAAACACTGGCATTTACCATCTACTGAGCCTTTAAAACAGCTCTATAATGCTAACATTTTATTCATATACAAATTGAGGCTAAAACTTGAGCCTTGAGTCAACAGCTTGATAAGATTTTCTCCTAAGGCAAGTATGAGCTTAAACCTCATTAACAAAAGAATCATATGTAGAAAGAAAAAATGGATGACCTAATTTACTGCAGCTGATCAGGCCAAGCCCAGAGACCTAAATGGACTTCTACATGCACATGAAGGCAGATGTAGTCAAACTGGGTGAAGCCTGAGAGCAGGATGAGAGCAGATGGCACTCAAAGACACCACTGTCTCAGTGGTGACCAAAGGGACTAGGGTTCAGGGGAGCCATGTCTGTTTTCAAACACCTTAGTGCATTCAATTTTTCTAGTTGAGAACCAAAAGATGAATTTCAGCTGATGGGTAGTTGTCACTGGGAGAAGGATTAGGGTTCAATATAATAAAAGAATATTATTCTTTGGTTCAGCTATCTAAAGATGGAGTGAACTGCCTCAGATAATAGTGAGCTCTCTGTCACTAGAAGTACGCAAACAATGATTGAAGACCACAAGTTAGGAATGTTTTAGAGGGGATTCAAGTACCAGGAAGTGAAAAGGCAGGGCTGGATTAGTGGCTTCTATACACTGGTCCTTTGACCAGTGTAAAGACATCCCTGGCTGACAACAAAATAAGCAAAAATAAAGACAAAGTAGTAAGTTTTCACAAAGCTGAACTAATTCAATTTAAACAATAGCTCTAAGTTACAAAGTTATGCCTTTTGGTGTTGAAGTTTCATTCTTTTAATGATATGAGGATGACAGGAGATGGTTTTTACAGTGCCTTGACTTGGCAAAAAAATAGCAGGTTGAGAAATCTGTGTTAGTTGCCAAAATACCTTTTGAAATGATAGTGACCCATGGAAATTCAAAAGCCTATCAGCTAATGGACCAGACAACCTCTAAGGTCTCTTCCACCCCCAAGAGTGAATGGCTCCACATCTCACAGACTCTGAACCTTGAATATCACCATCCAGGTCCAGCAGAAATTCACTGGCTTTGGAGTCAGACATGCCAGCCTTCACACCAAGTTTTATCGACTCACTATTCAAGGGACTTTGAGCAAGCTGCTTAATATCTTTGAATCTCAGTTTGTTTATCTATAAATAAAGAGAAAAATAATGTCCTTCACCATAGGATCATGGGCTTTGGGGTCCAAAGCCACACCTAGGTTTGTGTAGCATATAACACAAATGGCCACAATTCTTTTCACTTCTTCCACCAAGAGGTAGAACCTACTTTTCCATCCTTTGTTTCTGTGTTGTGTTGTTTTGGCCAAAAGCCTGCAGCAGAAGCAATATCCTGGGCCCAGGCCACAAGTGTCTGCTCATGTCTGCTCTTGGTCTTGGAACATTCCCTCTGTGCCATGTGAATAAGCCGGCTGGCCTGCTAGTTAATGAGGTCCAGTCACTCTCACTGCTCTAGTTGACAGCAGGCCAACAGCCAGAGAAAGCTGTTGAGAGGGGTCATTCAAAACTAGCCTGTGCTCCATCTGACCACAGATGCAGGAGTAAGCCCAGTTGACACCAGCCAAGCCTGACCCCGATCATCAAAAACACCCAGCTGACCCTTCGATTCTCAAGGAATAATAAATGGTAGTTCTTTGAAGCCACCCTGTTTCCGTAGGTTTGTTATTCAGCAAAAGCTAACTGAAAAGTTCCTTTTCCAGAATTAATATTTTCTAGTTAAGTGACCTCGAGCAAGTTATTTACAGTGCTTTAGCTTCAGTACTCTTTATCTGTAAAATAGATGAATAAGTCCTACTTCATAAGTTTATTGCAAGACCTAAGTGATACTATATAATTAAAATATTTGTCACACAGTGCCTGGTACATGTTAAATACTCCATTAGTGAGAGTATTAAGATTAGTGGCAGTATAATAGTGACAGTAGAAGTAGCAATATACTTTCTTCCTACCCTACCCTCCACATGGATACCAGTCCCAAGAAACTGCAAACACAGGTTATTTGTTTGAAATACCTATTTCATCCTGTGACTAATAAGATGTCTTATGCAAAATTTACTCAGCTAGGGTTTGATAGATTTTATATTCTTGACTCACCCTCTGAAATATTCAGTTCTACAAAGGGGGTGCCAGGTAGCCCAAAGTATAGAATTTTCATCAAATTGTTCAGAGAATTGACAGCATAACCATTCTCAAAAAACCTTCCAGGGCAAGGAAGGTAGGAATGGGGACAGTTAACTCATTTTTCAGGGTCACAGAGCACCAGACATTCTCCCAAGGGAGAATATTATTACATATATTATTCACAACAATCTTGGGTCGAGCATTTTCTTTCACATATATTGATGAGGAATCCAAGTCCAAGATCATTTAGTGACTCTCCAATGATCATATAGCCGATCAGAGACAGAGCCAGTGTGCCACCAGGTCAGGTGCATCCAGAGCTTTTCTCTAAGGACTTGCTCTCTGGCTTTGATATCATCTATGAAATCTCTTACGGCAGCCCCCTCCCATCCCCACCTCCGCCGCCTTCCTAGTCGGTCAGGGTCAAGTCATGCCCGCCACCTCTCACCTGTGCGCTTACAGTAGCCTTTGTCTCATTGCCGCTAGGCTCACCCTCAGATAACAGCCCCGACTCCCTGCCAGAGCTACCCCCCTGACATGCACATCTGATTATGTCAAAGTCTTGGCTTTCAAAATTGGAATTCCCCGACTTTCCTTAACCTACGCGATAAATCGAAACTCTTCTCTATGGCAAGCACAGCTCTGCCTACCTCCTCAGCCACAGATTCCAACTCTCCTCCCTCCAGGCCATGCTAACCTTCTTTCAGTTCCCATGGCCCACTGTGCTTTTCCTTGCTGCCACTTCTCTGCACATCCTGTCGTTCTCTGCTGAATTCTCCCCAAGGGTTTGTGTTCCTGACAAACTCGAACTTGATCTTCAAATCTTCCTTCAAAAGCCAGATCCTTTGTAAAGTCTTCCCTGAAGCCTTCACAGGTGTAGATCATCTCCCATCACCCCTCCTCTCACCCAATTAAGGCAAAACTCATATTATAGTAAAATTGTTGCCTTGTGGGTCTTCCCCATTAGAATCACAAACCAGTCATCAACCACAATTAGTGAGATTTTGTGTTTGTACCATGCTAATAAAAAGGATTATTACAGTGGCCTCTACTGTTTAGTTTCCTGGGAAAGGGATGAAGGGAGAAACCAAGTTAGATGTTACTGACCATTTATCAGACTTTGAACTAGTCAGCATCTTAGAACTGTAGGGTAATAGGTCTTTAATACACATCTCGCGTTTAGATATAATAAAGAACTGCTCAAAACAAGCAGCTATACCCTGAACTGAGGAAACACTGGGCTACAAAATAAGAGAGAGAGATGACATGGAAAACCTAAATGGAATAAGTAGCAAAACCTGCAGGAAAACTTAGAAAAATCATTTACTTCAATTTTCAGAGGTGCCAAGGACAGAATGCATTTTCCTTGTGAGTAAGAAAAAGGAAATTTTGTGAGAAACAAGATCTTTCTAGAACAGGTGTTGAAGAACTTAAATCTCACAGAGGATGGACTAAGGCCAGAATTATTACCCACATGGTAAACAAGGAAGAGGCATTAGGCTGAGCCAAGAGCAGGAAAGGATTGGAGAGAGACAAAGTGAGCAGAGAAGGCAAAGAGGGCCTCCTGGGTACAGCCACGCTGGCTGTGAGCAAAAGGTTTATCCTTTCAGACCTCAGGCAGTTTTCCAGAGAACACTTAAATGCTGGAGATGCGGGCTGTTTTTAAGTCTCCCTGCAAAGAAATAGTAGCATCTTTTGGTTGTCTGGATCACAGAACCATAAAAACAATTTAATTACTGACCTTCAAGCATAAAGATGAGAGTATTCTCAAGCACATTAAAAACTTAGAAACACAACACCTTTGAGACTTTGGTGAAAAAGGTGCCTAATAACAAAATATAGCAAATCAACAATGCTTCAAAATAGAAGGTTTCCGCAATGGCAAAGCCATGGTAAAAGGGCTGGTAGTGAGTACTAAATGGATTTGAATATTGAATTAAGATTAAACAACTGGTAACTTGGTTATAAATTAGAATATTAAAATTATGAATTCTAACAAGGTAAAATAATTTCACTAAGGAAAAAATGAGAGGTGTGAGGAAGGGCTATGAAAACATAGATGACCCACTATTCTCATATTTCAAAAAAGGCACTAATAGATACGGCCCAATTTGAAGCATGTAATTTAAAAGCAATTTTTCCTCATCCCCTTAACGTATTTCACAATGTTTTTCTTAACTTCAGAGGGATTTTTCAAGAACAAATATCTTGTAAAGAAACAGTCTGAGGTTTAGCAATTCATTGTTTTTATTCTTCCATTAGATTCAAGAAAAATAAACATACTTTTTTATTAAAAAGGACGTGCATATTAAGGACCACACTTTCATATAATTGTTTCTGCTGAGCTTTATCCCTATGTTTCTAAAAAGAAATGTAGAAAATAATACACTCTCAAACTTACAGTGCTACTATATGTGTGGAGGAATTTGTTGTGAAATTTTACTTTCTTCTATGAACTTTTCAATACTGCTTGATTTTTATTTGTATTACGTACCATATTTGCAAATATAATAATGATATAATTATTTACCAAAAAACCCCACAAGGACATAAAATTGTTGTCAGTTCTCATGCCCACTCTGTTGGTTGGTAGTAATTGCCTGGAGCAGCATGTTAAGAAGGATTTTTGAGTCGCATCAAGGCTCAGCAGAAAACAATACTCTGATTGAGCAGTCAATCTGCCATGGCTCTCAAGAAGCAGTGTTGCCACACAAGCTGTACAGTCAACATTCCAAAGGCCTAATAAAAATGAGAGTGATATTTTGTATATAACAAGTAGAGAAGTCGAATAAGGACAGACGCTCACACCATTCACTCAATAAAAATGGACTAAGCAAAGATTTATACATGCTAAATAGCTTACATGCAGTAGAATGTGCAATTTGCTAGCAACCTTAAAAAAGGTCAAATGATAATTGTATTACACTAGTCTCTCTAGTTAGCACATATTTGAAATCTCCAATAATATAAAATATTTAAGAAAAACAGAAAATTGAAATAGAATTAATATAGAAGCCTCTGTCATTAGAATAACTAGTAGTCCTCCAATGATCCATAAACTACATGAATAAGTCCATTACTGAGAGATGCTTTTTCAATGAAATTCTAATTTTAGGTCTAATAATTGTCGATATTTATAATGTATGTAGATCATTTTGATCAAATGAGAACTAAGAATAATTATAGTGATGACTCAATCCAGAAGAGAAAATACTAAACCCAGATTGGTACAGTAACAGATTTTTTAAAAATTATATTTCAAAGGGAAAAAATAAGGAAAGAGTACATTTAAATGATTTCATCATTTCTTCACCCTACAAATGCTCCTGAACCCAGTGTGTGCCAGGTTCTGTGCTGGTTGCTGAGGTTATGAAGATGAATGCAGCACTGCTGTCGTTAGGAAGGGAAACAAAAAACTGAAGAAAGAAAGACTGTCACTTATGTAAAGGGAACCAAGAGGGGGTGAGCATTTGGAAGCCACTGGCAGCAAGAAGTTTGAAAAAGTGGAGTGAAAATGGTGAGAAATGCTGCTGCTGGGAGGTCACTGGGTGTCTCCCTAGGGCAGTAAGCAAAATTCTTTGTTCTCCAGTAATCTTGGATTGACTTGCAAAGGGCTATGATTAAGTTAGACGTTTTGTATGCACAGCCCGCGGAGTAAGGGACACTTAATAGCAGGGGGAAGAGTTGGGGGGGGGGGATCTCTAAACTCGCTTAAATATCCCAATCTATAAAATCAAATGCACAAGGCAGAGGCTGGGGCATTTCTGGCGGGGAAACCTGGGGCCAGAGGGAAGAGCTGGCTAGGGGGACAACACCAGCTGTAAGTACACTCCTCTGAATTTGCTTGGACAGAATTTGCTGAGATCCTGAATGAAAGGAGGTTTGAGGGCTGCCTAGCAACACTATGTTTATGCAGTGGTCCCAAGGACGTGGAGGGAATAAGAGAAAAAAGACCCTGCCTTTCTGGAGGGAGGGTGCCAGAGAGGAAAAGCAGTGCCCGGGATGGGGAGCCCCAGCTTGGGAGCGGGACTGCCAAGGCTGAGCAGGGCCAAGTGATACCCAGATTCTGCGGGCTGTGTGCTGATGTGGGAAATGGGCCTGGTGGGTCCCAGATTTCCCCAGCTTCCCCCACTAATCACAGCTCTCCTCGCGGCTTCTGCATTGTTTTCACAGCTGTTCAGCAGCTCCTACTCAGTCTGGGGACAGACAGGCTGACTCGGAATCACAGAGCAGAGAATAATACTTGGGCCAAAGAGAGGGTGCACAAAACATGATTTTTATTGATGGGGCGGGGATGAGGGGTGGCAGGGAGATGGAAAAGATACAAACTCTTAACCCTTTTATTGGCTGATCAGATATGAATGTTTATTCTGAGAGAGACGAGATCATACTCAGAATTAACATTGTTCTGTGGCTCCAAAATTTGCGGAGGATTGGGTTTTTCCAACTTGAGATCGTATGTGCCCATAAAAATAACATTAGAAATGGCAGCCCTTTGCCCAGGCCAGACCACAAAATCCCATTTAAAATTCCAACGTATTCACCAACTTGGTCAGAGAGCAGAGAGAAGGAGGAAACTTTATCGTCCAAAAGAAAATCGTAGCTAACATTCACAGATTGCTCACTATGGACTCAGTGCAATATGTATATAATTTCACAACACCCACATCCTAAATCTATGAAGTAGGTAGAATTGTCTCACTTTACAGATGAGAAAACTAAGCATGAAGCAGTTAGTAACTTGCCCAAAGTCATAGAACTCTTCAGAGATAAGGCCATGCTTATAAAAGAGGCACTCTGACTCTCATATCAAGATTCTTAATTACCACGTTATGTCTCTCCTTTTCATACCCCTGTATTAGTTTCCTATGGCTGCTTTAATAAGTTACCACAAGTTTCGTAGCTTACAACAACATGAATTACAGTCTGTAGGTCAGAACTCCGAAATCAAGTTTCAGTAAGCTAAAATCGAGTTATGACAGGCTTGCATTCCTTCTGGAAGCTCTAAAGGAGCATCCGTTTTCTTGCCTTTTCCAGACTCTAAGGCTGATGACATTCCTTGGCTCATGGCCCCTTCCTCCATCTTCAAAGCCAGCAGCACAGCATCTTCTCTCTCCCTCTGCTCCCATCCTTACATCTTTGTTCTCTTATAAGGATCCCTGTGACTACATTCAAGACCCAGCCAGATAATCCAGGATAACCTACCCATTTCAAGGTTTTTAAACTTAACCACATCTGCAAAGTCCCTTTGACCATGTGAGGCAACATATTTACAAGCTCTAGGAATTAAGATGTCCATATCTTTGGGGTCCATCACTCAGCCTCCCCCAACCCCTTAGAACATATGCATATTTTAACCAGTGTGCTCAGCATGATGTAGTGTATGTATCTGTTTATTCTCTGTTTCTAACCACACGACAAGTTCTTTGAGGACAGGGACTCTGTTCTACTCATCTTTAAATCATTTCAGGGAAAAACACTAAGTAGGCTCTCATAAATGTTTGTTGTGACTGACGAATGATGAAAAAATACAATGAATAGACTTAAATATGACAACAATTTATTTGAGTTCATTTATTTGCATAACATACATGTAGTTTATAAAAAAAAAAAAAGAGAGAGAGCAGAAAGGAACACATGCTAACCTTCGGTAACCACTCTAAAGTGGGCTAAACACTCTGTCCTTATACGTCGTTGCACCTTGGGCTTCCTTCCTTTGTTCGTTCTGTTCCCTTGCCTGGGATGTCCTTCCTACCTTTCTTTGTCTGGTTATTTCCTACTCATCATTTCAGATTTAGGTCAGGCGTCTGTTCTCCTAGAAAGCCTTCACTGATGCATATGCACGCATATACACACACACACACACACACACACACACACACACACACACACATACACAGGTATGCTGGAGGTATCTGAAATAGCTCACTTGAGCTGATTGTGCACACTTTTTCTCAACTTGTCATCTTGTAACATCATGTTGATAGCCATGGCAGGAGTATTTACACCACAGAAATTGGCAAGTGCTACAAATCACAGCTTTTTCTTTCCAAAGAGCCATTATTCAATATTTGCACCTCTGCACACATATGTTCTCCATGGGCTCAGTCCTCGGTTTTTGGCTGTGTACCCATAACATCCCCTACTTACCTCTACCACACTATTTTCCCATTCTTTTATCATATTTTGTTGATATGCTGATTGCTTTTCAAGTATCACCACCACATGTTAGTGGAGAGGGGCAGTGAGGGGAAGGGTTTGGTGATGCCTTAAGGTTATCAAATGACCATTTGACAATATCTTAGTCCTTCCAATAACTCAACCTGTTTCAACAATTTGTGGACTGACCCTCTGATTCATTCCAGGCAGATATTTAATCCCACACAGGAAAAACCATCCCCTATCCCAGCATCTTCTGTGAAGCAGCTGCAGGGGGCTGCTGAGAAAGGGGAGAAGTGTGGCCTGCTCACCCCTGACCATTCATTCTTGCACTCTTGTGTTTCTTCTTTCTCCTCCATGTCTCATGGACTGGCTAACCTAGGGGAGGGGTAGGTGGGGGAGCAATCTCTTTCCCAGGAGAATGTGAGGGGCACATTTAGGAGTTCCAGTGACCTTTCTCCTATCTCTGTCCTTGCTAATCTACTCATAGTCTATGCATTCATCTGAGATAGTTGGGAATTGATTCATGGACATAGCCCTATTCCAGGGAACCCCAAGACATTCAAGAAAATCTTCAGTCTGACTCCAGACCCCTATCTTCAATATCCACAATAATCTCTGGCAAAATTGCAGATTACCAATATCCTTACCCTCCTCATCCCAAACTCAAAGTCTGTGGAAGCAAGTGGGATTTTTCACTGTTCCTTGAGAACCCACAATAGTATGTGGAATGGTCTCTGTCCCTTTCCAACATCCAGCACCACTTCTGTCTCCAAACTCCAAGGTCTTAGAGGCATGTCTTAAATTTAGCAAACAACCATCTGGAGAATGAGCTACCAGTTTTCCCTTCTTGAAAAAAAAAAAAACAAGAATTCAATTAGAATAGGGGAAGGGAGCTAACTTTCTACATAATACTCTCCATTAAACTCTTTCTGCAAAGTTACTTCTACACACACACACACCTCTATTTGTTTAGACAAGTGGGGGTAGGGTTGTCATACACTTCCTTATGGAGTGCCATGCTGTGCAAAACCAATGTGTGGCCATCACTGAGCATTGGAGCAGAGGGTTCTTTGACTTTAGAAGGAGGGGCAACAGCATATTTGTTCCCAGCTGTGAGCTACCTCTATGTTATTCTACTTCTCCATGTTACATGTCTGTGTGTACAAAGCACCATGATAAGCATTTTATAGGAATTATGTCACAGCAATAATTAGGTCTATATTACAGATGGGGACACTGAGTTTCACAAAGATTAAATCATTTGCTCAGCATCACACAGCTAATAAGATCCAAAGTAAAATTCAAACACACGTTGATCTAACTCAAAAACTTGGGTTCTTGACCACTTATTTTCTTCCCATCTCAAACCTGTCCCCAACTGTGGACCCACCTTTGCCTTTCCATAAGTACCTCTCACTCAGGTTATATTATTAAGTATCTTTTAAAATATATGTTGCTGCCTGGAAGGCAAGCTCATTAGCCCTTTTTATTATAAGGGTTTGTATTGTACATCACTTCCAGGGAACAGGTAAGTGTTCACCAAAACAGCCAAAAGGAGAAGTTTAAAGTTTTAAGGCATTTTACTAAGTTCCTGCAGAATTTTCTCTGGTCTAGTAGAGTAAGAAAATTGGCTGGCTTAGGGAAATTCTCCCAACTCTGGCCCTAGGGAGGGTCACTGCTTCCAGGATGCTAGGAATTAAGTGACTCCCAGAAGGTTCTGGACCCCCACAGAACAAAGAAAGATATATTTGCAAAACCTTCTGCTGGTCATATCAATGGGGAGCACTAGAGTTTGCCGGATTTTCAACTGGGATCCCTAGTCCCATAGCTTCCAACTTCCCCCATCTGTGATCTCACTAGCCCCTGCTAAAGGTAACGCCACTATTAAAGTCCTCTCCCCACCCTAATTATCTGGACTGGACATTTCCAGAATCTTTTTCCCACTCAAGCATCAGACCTAAGCATCCATTTCCAGGTTCCTTTCACTGAGCAGCATCTTGACCCTGAGATGTCTTTGGAGGTAGTGTCCTACCGCCTCAGTGAGAAGAAGCCCCAGACTATCTAACCTCACCATCCAGAATGAAGAGCAAAAAAACAAAAAGAAGAAAAAACACAAGAGCTTGTGACCTCTTTCTCCCTTTCCGTGAATAAGAAATTCCAACCACAAAAGTTTTGAGTAAAATTTCCAAAAATAAATCAGTGAAAAGGAAAATCGTCATTTCAACCAATCTCTTGTTTCGACCAAATCATCTGCTCCCAACCACCAGTGCCAAAGCGGCTTCATCTGTTCAGTACTGTGAGCTCAGGACCTTAGACCTGCATGCAGAAAAAAATACAGGATCCAGAAATGACCTTATCTATGAAACAGAAACAGACTCACATGAGAACATACTTGTAGTTGTCAAGGGGAAGGAGGGGTTGGGGAAAGATGGATCGGGAGTTTGGGATTAGCAGATGCAAACTATTACATACAGAGTGGATAAACAACAAGGTCCTACTGTATAGCACAGAGAACTATATTCAATATGCTGTGATAAACCATAATGGAAAAGAATATGAAAAAGAATGTATGTATGTATAACCGAATCACTTTGCTATATAGCAGAAATAAACACAACATTGTAAATCAACTATACTTGAATAAAATAAATTAAAAATATATTTAATAGGATCCAAAATGAAGAAAAAAAACTGTGAATCAAAATGAATGAATGTTGAATTAAGCATCTATATAAATGTAACATTTTGTCAGCTACTAGATTACCGCTCTACTCCTATGGTTATTCATAATTCTAGGAAATAGGGAATGTGGCTGCATTTTAATGTTTCCAAGACCTCCCAAAGAAAGACTGTCCAGAATACTAGAACCTCCCTGCCTAGTTCCACGGCCCACGGTATGTCCTTGACCAAAATTGAAGTTCTTTTTCCTCTTAAGGATTGAGGAAACGAAGCGAAAGATGGAACAATCCTTCACCTCAACTAGAGGGTGCAGGTGTCCCATCACTCACCCAGACTGCTTCCCATCCCCTCCCCCTGCAGACACAGAGGCCTGCCCTACACTCTGCATTGTGGGCTGATCTTTGTCTCCATCTCCCCTAGTCTCTATCTAGGTCCCCCTTTCCACTGCAGGAATTCCAGGTGGAGGAGATTACAAACTTCTTTTATTTCCAGTGAGTAATCTCACCTTAGGCATCTCCAGAAAGGGGGACACCCATCTCCAGGAACCAACTGTGGGAAAATACTAAGACCCCACTATATACATATAAAAATCACGTACATATAATATAACACTCACTATATGCCAAGCACTATTCTAGACATTTTTCAATTATATCAATAACTCTATTATTATGCTTATTTTTCAGGTGAGAAATCTGCAGCACAGAGAGTAAATACCCTGCCTGAGTTCCCATAGACATAAAGTGACAGAGGTCTTAATCGCTACACTATCCCAGGTGTCCACCCAGATAGGAGGAACCCAAGGCCAGTAACAACTGGAGCAGTTGCCTCGGACCCAACTCTCATGTGAGGATGACAGACAAAACCGGGCATCCCAGGACCACACATCCCTGGATAACTCCTTGAGAGAGAAACATATTCTATCCTATTTCCATTATGTGACTTCGAGTCTCTTTAAGCAGCTCAGCCTGTTCTCCAGCCACTTTGTCTCAGGACTTTCCAACAAGACAGGCAGAATCCCTTTGGGCACTTAATCACACATGGCTGTGTGGCTAATCAATTATAGTTTTTGGTAAGTCTCATCTCCCTAATGAGATTTGAAGAAAGTCCTTGAAGGCATGGAATTGATCCTACTATCATCTTAGAGAACACACCTGTGGCTTCTCATTTCCTACGTTTAAATTTCTGCTCTCCACATGCCAGCCATAGCACCGTGGACAAAATTCTTAATTTCCCTGTGTTTCAATCTCCTCAACTGTAAAATGGGAGCAATAATGGTATCTAACTATAGGGCTGCCAAAAATATTATATAAAAGAATAATTCATGGAAAGGGCTTAGCCCTTTGACGACAGATAATAACTACTCATTAACTGTTAGCAACAACTAAACAGCCATAAAAAGTGCACCAAACTGTACTTGGTACTTTACATACATTATCTCATTTAATCCCCCAAACAGTGCTTCAAGGGATGCAAAAGTATTAAAATATTATAGAAACTAAGTTTAGATTTAAAGAAGCTTAGAAAATTACCTAACCATGTGACTTGTAAAACATGGAGCTGGAACTGGAGCCCTAGAGTTCTTTCAGAAAGAACATAACTCCTCTGCCAGAATTCCTGGCACAACAGGCACTCATTTATCTGGTGTTTGTTGATTGAATAAATGATTCTTAATTAAAATAGGATTTAAATAGGGTTGGTGATATTCCTAAATTTGATTTTTCTGAATCAAGAATTGTATTTTAAAATCTAAGTCCATGACCAGAGGTTTCATGCTAATCAACCAAAATTTATGGTAAGAATAAACAAAGATAAAAAGCTTGCTATGTGCAAAAAACTGAGCTAAGTAAGAGTCTGAGGTTTTTTTTCCCATCGACCTTACTTGAGCCAGGGGGATGGGGGAGGAGAGAAAATATATGTGCAAGTGGTATCATGTTATTTCCAGAACTATAATTTATGGAACAGATTGCATTTACAGTATTTGTTTGAATAAGTCTATAGTAAGTTATACCCTAGGGACTAGTCACTGCAGCTAACCTGTCAAAAATAACCAGCCCAAGGAATTGGAGGCTCCTGACATAATCTATATATTTATAAGAGGCTTTGCTTCAAAAAGGTAGCTCCTACCCCGGATCCCAAGACCTTTATTTGAACTCTTGGCTGAGGCGTAATTGACAGAGAGAATTAAAGGGGATATGAAGACCTGGGACTGAACTTTTTCAATAGTCTCAGCTCAGCTCACATTGCTCACGATATTAGAGGCTGCCGAGATGATATTAAATGATGCTGCACTGACAGAGATTAACAGAGTATGCAATTAGATTTAAATGCTGTAATTGGAACATGCTGTTAAGTGCCTACCATCAGTCCTGGGTCTCCCCTTATGGCAAGCGAGTCTCTCCTTAGGTTGCTCTGTAAATTTAACACTGTCCTCACCAGCCACAAATCCTCCATCACTTATAAAGAGAGCAAACAGGCCTGACATTATTATGAAATCGTTATGTATTATGCTGCACACTTCTGTGCTACTTTTTAGTTTTGAAAAACTTTCAAATCTAGTTAGATCTTTCAAGCTTTAGAGCAGCCTATAAGTATAGGAGGACAGATATCACAGGGATGAGGTCAATGATTGATACAGGTGAAAAGAACCAACCAGGGTCTACTAAGCTACTCTGTGAATGAATCATGAATCTAAACCAGATCTTTTGATTCCAAATTCCATGTGCCTGCCATGTGGCCTCCATAGGCTGTGATTTGACATTAACTTTGCCTCCTGAATGTTCTTCCCTCAAGAGGTGAAGCTCCTCAGGCCCCAACAGGACAGGCTACCATATTGTGATATCTGTTACCCTCCACCAACAATATGACCTCTATTAATCACTGACAGTACAACAGGATGAGGTCAATCCATCACCATGCACTTGACTATCTACTGTGTGTCAAGACATCAATAAGCACCATATAAGAAAGAAAAAAAGAGGACCTTAAAATCTCATTGACTATTTCTGTGTTATTGTTTGCCCACCAATAAAGTATAAAAATAAAAATAATACTTAAGATTTGCCAAGATAATCACTATGTGCCAGACTTTTTAGAGATGCTCTATATCCACTCACTCTTGGATTTTAAAAGTTGGTTTTCAAACTGTCCACATGGTAACAGGATTCTCAGATGATGCTTTACAGGTCATTAAGAAGCGAGAATGTTCATTGAATGGGCCTCTGGGTTTGGCCATCCCAACTTTAGCAAGAAAAAATACCTGAAAATTTGGGGTTTATTCATTGATTTATTTTGTAGGTATTGAGTTTCTTAAAATAATTTTATATTAATTTTTATATTATAATTTATATTTATATTAAATATAAAATATTTAAATTTATATTTAAATAATCCTTAAATTAATTTTATATTATATTATATAAAATGTAATTTTTATATTACTTTTTGAATTTTGTTTCCAAATTCAAAAAGTAAAAAAATGTGTCAAATGAAAAATCTTTCTTCTCTTCAAATCCTATAGCTGCCAGTTCACCTGTCTCCAAAAGAAAAAGCAAAACAAGAGAACAGAAAAAGTTATCACTGTCATTAAGTCAACTGTGTCTTTTCAGGTATATATTTTAATGATTGCAGAAGCAAAGATGAATATTTACTCTTTTTTTCCATTTCTTCCATGCCATATACACTGTTCTACATCTTGATTTTTCACTCAAAAATGCAACTTGGAGGTCTTTCAATATCAGTTCCTAAAAAGCTTCAGCTGCCTAATTCCATTTAACCAGTCTTCTGTTGATGAATATTTAGGTGATTTCTAATTCTTTGCTGTGAAGAATAATATTGCTTATGTCATTTTTCACATGGGCAAATATATCTGTAGTATAATTTCCTGGATGTGGAATTATAGGGTCAAAGAATAGATGTATTTATAATTTTGTTTGATATTGTTTAAGCTGTACTAATTACTTCTCACCAGTAGCATATAAAAGTGTTTACACACAGTCTTGGCAACATAAGGTTATTATCAAACGTTTGAATGTTTGCCAATTTGGAAGATGAAAATGGTATATGAGAATAACTTAAATTTTCATTTCTTTTATTATGCAAAAAGACAGTCAACTCTCCCTTTTATAGAGTGTTTAGTTTAGGATTTTCCTTTTCTCTGACCTGTCTATGCATATCCTTTGCCCATTTTTCTAGTGGTTTGATGATCTTTTCTATATTAATTTGTAAAAGCTATTTATATATTAAAGACATTACCCCTTTTTCTGTGATAAGTTGCAGATATTTCACCAAGGGTCATTTGTCTTTTGACTCTGTTTAAGGCATTTTTGCAGAGAGATTTTTTTTTAATACATAAAGTAAGTTTTTTTTTCTCTTCTGGCTTTTTCATTTTGTATAATAATTGAAATGATTTTTCTATTCCTGGGTAAGAAAGTAACTCTCAAATGTCTTCTACTACCTTTACAATTTCTTTATTTCCTTTTAAATTTTTGACGCATTTGGAACTCATCTTAGTGTACAGTGTGAATGTGAATCCAATTATTTACCAAATGGCTACCTAGTTATTACTGTATGGACTAGTCTGTTTCCTTTCCTCTACACACACACACACACACACACACACACACACACACACACACACACACACACTGGCTTTAGTTGCTAAGTTTATTATATCCTAATTTGTATATATATTTAAATTCCATACATATTTGGATATTTATTCTTTTCTATAGGTCTTATTTACTAGCCAATACCTCACTAATTTGTTAAAGATTTATGATATGTTTTAATATTTTCTAGAACAGGTGCTCCCTCATTGCTCTTTTTCTGTGTTTTCTGGCTATTCTCATTTGTTTCTTTTTCCATAAGAACTTTTAAATAATTATTTTGGTATTTTTATTATAATTATATTTAATTTATAAATTAAGGTAGGGAAAACTTGCATCTTTATTAGGTTGGGTCTTCCTATACAAGAACTTAATATATGCCTTGCTATTTGTTCAGCTCTTCTTTTGTGGAATTTCAGAAGTGTGTGTGTGTATATTGTACACATGTAGACAAGTGGACAAGTGTGTCCTTGCTTTTATACATGTATATAATATATATGCATATATAATTCATAGATACATACAAAATATGGGATGTTGCATTAATCAGTTGCCTTTCATTATCTCTGGAATATGATCATAGAAATTATGTCATTACATCTATTAGTATGAAGAATTTTATTAATATATGTCTCTATATTGATTCATCTTTATATTCCTGGAGTAATTCCTCTTCCTCATGGTGTAGCATTCTTTAATATGCTGCTGGGTTCTTCTAGCTAATGTTTTATTTTAAACTTTTGCATCTTGATTACAAGAATCTTTTAAAGTATGAAAACATTGACTAAATGATCTTTAAGATCCTTTTCAATTCTAATATCCATCGAGTAAAATCCAAGAAACAGTATGAGAACAATTAATTGTCACACAGTTTGGTACTGACCATAAGAGCAAAAAGGAATCAAAAGAATTAATTTCCACTATCTATGCTCACTATGGTGTCCAGCACAAAAATGGTGCACAATGTTTGTTTTAAAAGCAAATAAGTGAAAAGGGACCTCCCTGATGGCTCAGTGGTTAAGAATCCGCCTGCCAATGCAGGGGACAGGGGTTTGAGCCCTCGTCCGGGAAGATCCCACATGCTGTGGAGCAACTAATTCTGTGTACCACAACTACTAAGCCTATGCTCTAGAGTCCGCGAGCCGCAACTACTGAGCCCATGTGCCACGATTACTGAAGCCCGCATGCCTAGAGCCCATGCTCTGCAAAAAGAGAAGCCACAGCAATGAGAGGACTGCACACTGTAACGAAGTGTACCCCCGCTCGCCACAACTAGAGAAAAGCCCGTATGCAGCAACGACAGACCCAGCACAGTCAACAATAAATAAATTTATTTATGTAAATAAGTGAACAAATATTTATTGAACATTAGAAGGCACATGACACAGTACAGAATATAACATTGACTTTGAGGGCCCCAGAGACTAAGGTGACGAGCTATAAAAAGCACAGAATTTGGACTCAAGCATACCTGCAATTTAATCCCAGCTCTACTGCCTTGGTAGGTGAAAGATCTTAGACAAAACACTTAACTCATTTTCCTCATCTTTAAAATGGAGAGAATAATATGTGGCACTCAGTTTGTGGTTAACATTAAGTGAAATAGTCTATGTAATAAGCAAGCATATTGCTTGGTGAAGAGCAGATTTTTTCAAAAAATTACTTCCCTTCCCCACTCTTTCATCTCCTTCCCTTATTAAAAACGTATACTCTAGTATATGTTTTTAAAAACATATTTTAAAAACATATAAAATAGAATAAAGCAAGACACACACACACACACACACACACACCACAGTGGGGAAAAAGCCTAGGACTATGGTAGGAACACTGAGTTTAAATCCAGACAGAATTGGGTTCTAACTCCAGTCACTGCTTAAATGTGTGACCATGGGCATGTTTTCCACATCACTAAATCTTAGTTTCCTTGTCTGTAAAATGGGAATAATAATACTATTTCATACAGCTGGTGTGAGGATGGAGACAGTACACTTGAAGCATCTGGTACAACGCAGCAATGGTTCCCCAGTGTCCTTGCTCCTTCCTGAGAGTTGCTCGCTGACAGCTGATGGAGGGATTACCCACAGGCTGCCAAGAATTCTCCTCTTCAGTCAGACTCCCTTCTGCAGAGTGGAGAATTCCAGCTGTCTGATCAGGAGACGTGACAACAGGAAGCCCCATCCCACTCTGCTTTCTTCCCTGACCTCCAACTCTCCGAGCCACTTAGACCCCTCATTGTGATCCTTAATCATATGCTGTCGTATACAGTTGCTCAACTTGCTGGCGTGTTAGGTTCTACTCACCAAAGCACCCTGTCTCTTGCTGTTCTTTTATTTCTCAAAGCAGCTCTCACTGGATTGAACCCAAGCAATTAAATGCTGTAAATCATGTCATTTTAGGATTGGAAGGTTATGGAAAGGTGTGATGAGTGAGTCCTCTTAGCTATAGTTGATTAACTTGTTGGAAAACTCCACCAAAAGATTCTATTTCCCACCACAGACCATCTCACTAGAAGGTTCCATCCCACCCCAGGGCCTTTGCATGGCTCTTCTTTGTCCCTAGAACTCTCTTCCCCACAACTTCTCTTTGTTTTTTTTGGGGGGGGTTGTTTGTTTTTGTTTGTTTGTTTGTTTTTAGTCCTACTCCTATGATACTAAAAAAATCTCAGATCACTTACCTTTTTTTATAGGAAGGCTTCCCTAAACCCCCAGGCTAGACCAGTATCCCCTACAATATACCATTATAGCTCCCTGCAGTCTTCCTTTACTGCACTTATCATTTTTGAAATATATGCATCTTTCTCACCCACTGACTACAAAATCCAAAAGGCCAGAAGCAAGTCTATTTTTGCAAATATTATTATCACTAGCACCTGGTCCATAGTTGGCTTTTAATGATGTTTGTTGAATTAGTTAATGGATTAACCACTGCTAAGTGCTTCTCAGGGAGGCTATATTTTTACACTCTCTATATTATTGGATCCCCACCTCAGCTCAAACATGAAGTAAGCTCCAATCCTTTGTCCTCTTTACCAAATATCTTACCTTGATGGCAGACAGTTTGCCACTAATGCTCTCATATTTATCCACTACTTGGGAAGAATCTGTCATTCCCTTTTCTCCCAGGCAAGCCGTCTACCCCACCCCACTCCCACCCACCTAGGTGTGCACACCACACACACACACACACAGATACACTCATACTGAGAGTTTCCTCTGCAAACAGCAGACTTTACATGTGTTTTCAGGGTTATACACTTTCTCTACATTTAAGGGTAATGTGCGTTAGGCAGTGATAAATCTTAGAGTTCTGTGCAAGGCTGAGGCCAGTTTGCCTTCAGATCCAGTCCTCACCCTTCCCCTGTGCCGTATCATAGCCGAGGCTCACCTTCACAGCCTGCAGCTCCCAGGAAAGGTTCTGAGAGGACTGAAGAGGCAAGGGGGAGGGGGAAGTAGAGCATCCCCCACCCCTTCTCTATGCTCGAGAGCCACATCATTTCCATAGATACAGATCCCATCTTATAGACTAGCCATCGTGGATATTCTCCCAGCGAAACCCAGCCCTGGGCTCCAGAAACCCTCACCTTCGTTACCACGCTGACTCCCAAAGTAACTTCTAGATATTAAAGCTTCCATAAATATTTGTTGAATGAATGAATGAATTGAACCTTGGGGGTTATATTATCTTAAGTGTTTAAAGCCTCTCTATATATCATAAGTTGTTTTATATATATATTAATTAGAATCAGATAAGGACCTTCCTCAATAGCATACAAATCTGGAAGTAATGTAATTAATTCAAAATTACATAGGCAATCAAGGTGTGCTTACTTTTCCATCAATCAAGGCATAATTACTTAGTTGTGAGAAAGCTCAAAAGGGGTTTGTATAGCCTTTATTGGGGTTTACATAGCATACAACAACTCAGGCATCAGCAGGGCATTGTGGAAAGCACTAGACAATTAAGACTGCTTAAACATCGGCATGAAAGAAAAGTCTATTTCTTCTCAGACACTGTTATAATTTTCTTAACAGAATTTCTTGAAAAGATGACAAGATTTTGTATTTGGTTGCAATTTCACACATACACACACACACACCACAACCACAACCACCAATAACAACAACAACAACAAAAACAAAAATGAAACAACCAGATAGATAGATAGATAGATAATGTGTAGATGTGTACATTTATATAAGAGGGGAAAGAGAAAGAGAGATTTAATAGTATCATAGCTTAGCTTATGTTCCCTTGCAAAAGAAGAGCTGGGAGAAGGACTTATGTGCAAGTAACTTGTTTAAGAGGTTGTTAGGGGCTGAATTATGTTGCCCCAAAATCCACATGTTGAAGTCCTAACCCCCAATACTTCAGAATGTAACTATATTTGGAGATAGGGCCCTTAAAGTGGGATAAAGTTATATGAAGTCATATGAATGGGCCTGAATCCATTATTACTGGTCTCCTTATAAGAAAAGATTAGGACGCAGACAGGCACAGAGGAAAGACCTTGTGAAGACAGAGGGAGAAGATGGCCATCTACAAGCCAAGGAGAGAGGCCTCTGAAGAAATCAATCCTGCCAACTCCTTGATCTTGGTCTCCTAGCCTCCAGATCTATGAAAAAATTAATTCATGTTGTTTAAGCCACCCATTCTGTGGTATTTCTCACCACAACCCTAGGAAACTAATATATAGGTAATCCTAGGGAGCAGAAGTGAAGTTCAAAGGTAGATGAGGGGATGTGGACAAAGCAATGTATATTCCCAATTCCAGTATCCATTCCTTGTCTTTTATGGTTTCAGATCTCTTTGTCATTGTACATTTATTCATTCAGCAAATATTTATTGAAACATCAGTTAAGTACTGTGCCTGGCCTTACAGGTTCAGGAGAATGAGAAGGCAGTCCCTGCTCTCATGGTGGGAACTTAGCTGCAACATCCAGCACATGATCCTGCAGGCTCTGCCCTCAAGGCACTTCGAGTAGCAACGTGCCTCTTACATCAGACCCCAGCGGATTCACTGGCCCCCAACTCTCACACACCACCCACAGCCTGATTGTGTGACCCACCCTTCCGGGATTCTCTGGTATCCCATGTATTTGGATTTCTTCAGCATGATGATTCTAGGATCTTCTTGACTATTAAAGATCTAAATAATTTATTACCATAAATAATACTGATGCCAACCACATTGCTACATTTCCACAACAACCTGCAGCTCGTCCATTTTTACTTTGTAGGATTGTGTCTGTGTGTTAAGGATCTAACTTTTGGTCAAATCTCTAACCAGAAATAATTTTTCTAAAGTGAGTGGGAAGGTGGGTAATATAGCATCAGTTATTTCTGATATTACTGACAGCAGTTAAGAATATTCTATCACCTTCAGAAAAGACCACTGGCACAAGGCATGTTAGAGTCAGAGAAAAAGAATTCTACATGTCCTGACTTAGTCCAGCCCTATGTTTTACGAATGAAAAACTACAGGCAATGTAGCATTGCAGTAATAGCCTGGATTCGAGGTCACTCAGATCTGGGTCCAAATACGTACTCAGCCATTAACTCCCTATGTGACCTCAGCCAAGTCAGTTCACTGCTCTGAGCCAAGGTGCTTCATCTATAAAATAGAAATAACATCTAATTCATAGATTTGCCATCAACTTTGTGACGAGGTCTTTTCTACCTGGGTCATGTTAACTAAAATGGTAACCCCAGCCCCCCAACACTCCTTCTCTTTGTTCCCTGCTTGTATTTTTCTCTTCAGTTCTTATCACCATCCAATACTCCATATATTTCTACAACTGTATCTCTCTTGTCACTTAAATGTTACCACCGCTAGAATATAAAATTGGAAAAGGCAAAGATTCTTGATTCTTTCATTTAATGTTGTACCCTTAGCACCTAGTGGGAATTCAATAAGTATTTGTTGAATGAATCAGTGAATGAATGAGTGAATGAAACATTAAAAGAGACTCATTAAATGTTAGTTGAATGAAGCAAAGGGCCATAGTTTAGCTCAGATAGCTGATAGAATGATACCAGTACCACATAAAGACAAGAACAACAAGCTGTGGCTTTTCCCCGTGGGGGAGACTAAGATTTGGCTCTGACTTGACCACAATGTGCTTTTTTAACAACAGCATCAGTTATTCTGGGTGAATATCTTCTCCCTGGCATCCTAAATTTCTCACAAGTACTGGCTGGCTGGCAGGCAGTCCTACTTAATAACAACCTCTGACCCTTGAAGAGCAGTTTCCCTTGCTCAAAGAATTTTCAGATATACATTCTTTGCAGCAAAAGGCTCTTCCCACCGCCTCTATCTTGTGTGCTAGGAAGGAGACAAAACTTAGAACCAGAGCATGTCTCAAAGAGAAATGAGGCCAGCAAAGGAGAGAAAATGTGCAATAACAGACTGGGAGTAACGCCAAAAAAATAATGTCTGTTCCTGTTAATATGACCTCACTTTTAACCCTCAGGCTGATTCGGCCTGAGATATGGCCTGGGTCCCACAGAGATGGTGAAGGAAGGAAGGGATGCTTTCTAACCACATACACTGGCTAACTAAAAGGCTGTCAGTCAATGGGGTCACAGAAGTTATGGGTAAATTCTCCTCACAACCCAACAGCAGATGAACAAGTGTTTCTCTGGTGACTAGATTAATGAATGAAATTTGTATTTGTTTTCATTCATAAATATTTATGAAGCACCTCCATTGCTCCAGGGTCCGTGGTAGGCACCAGGGTTACAAAGATGAATGAGACTCACAGAGGGGCTTGGCCTGTACCAGTGACTATCAAACATTTTTGAGTCTTGTCATCTTCCTTCAAAAGAACAAAAGCAACACAGTTCCAAGCTGAGCTGCTCCAAATTGAAACCGGCTGTGTGTGGAGGGGGAGGGAGGGGAAGGGAGAAAGGGATCTTCACTTCAGTGGGGTGTCTGAGGAAGCCCTGTGTCTCCCCAGAGCATGTTTGAAAACATTGACCTGGATGGCCCTTCAGGTATCTCTGTGACAGAGATGCTAGGGTTCTGTGGTTTATACATCAAGCTTGTTATGAGATAGGGGGGCTCTGAGAGGTCAAAGATGAGGAGGGAAAGGTTTGGAACTCAGAGTGTCCTTCTCGGAGGATGCTGCCATAGTGTTCCTCGGAAGCCAAGAGTTCGTTTGAGAGACTGTCATGGACATTAGTCATTTACATTGGCTACTCAGCATGGATCTTATTGGAGGGTAAAATTACTTCTTCTTATAGAGGCAGAGTAGATACTTGCTTTCCCAGACTCATTTGCATCTAAAGCACAGGTATGAACCAGGAACTAGGGACATAAGTACATACGTCCTCTCCCCTTTCCTTCCTTTTCTTTCCCTTCCCTTCCCTTCCCTCCTCCCCTCCCCTCTTGTCTCCTCTTCCCTCCCTCCCCTCCACTCCCCTGATCCTCCTTCCTCTTTTCCTCCCCTCCTTAATGGCATCTCAGTGTCTAATGTTGCAAGATCACATCCTGACACAGTCGAGCAGTGCTGGGGCTCACAAAACTTTCCTAATCAGACAAGTTCCACGGAGAGCTTCCCCTCAAACCTTCTCTGTGCTCCCCAACACTTATATTGGCACAGGGAGGTCTAGTGGGAGCCTGGGAGACAGGGACCCTTCTCCTGCAGAAGCTTGCCTCAAGTCAAACCAGAAAACTGCCTAAAATGAGTCTGCAAAAGGAAAAAAGCTAAAGAGTTTCCAAAAGTATCATGTGGGAATAGTTCTGAATTCTCTCTCTTTCAATGCACAGCTTTAAAAAAAAAAAAAAAAAAGATTTCCTACCCTTGAGCCTCTGTATTTATATTTTGGGACATGTCAACCAAAGACAGTGGCTTCTTCCTGTCCAGAACTTTGAGCAATCTAAGCATCAGATGTTCTGAGAAGACATTTTTCATTTGGGAAACTCCTTAAAAAGGAATCCAGGTGGCCTTCAGCCTGATAGCCAAGTTGTTGACAAAGCACCAGCATTTCTGATATTTCCTGGACACCAGTCCATATTGCTTTAACAGGATTTCATTGCATTGAACTTGATATTCCCTCCAAAACTATCAACCCAGTCTCAGGTAATTCTGTTGGTCAAAACTGACTTGGCGGCTGTACTTAGAGAGGTCCAGAGAGAGGAAAATATTCTCCTGTGTTAATTAAACAAATGTTGACCAGGAAATAAAGTCCTAGTTAGAGAATTAGGAGTTAGGAAATTGGGGTTCTTATGGTGGACTTGCCAGTTTTGCGAACTTGGGAATCCACCTCTGTGAAGCAGGGACAATATACTTCATGGAATTTTTGTGGATAGTAAATAAAAATGAAAGATGAGGGGGAATCTCTCTCAATAAAATTTAGCTGCTATTGTTGTTTCTTTGTCTTCATTATTATTATAGAGATGGAAGCAAGTGTGACCAGAGACTAGGGGCAAAAATTGTGTGGGAAATAAGGGAAGCTGTGATGATGGGGAAGAAAGAGCATTTTGGATTCCAAGGATTCTGCTTCTCACCAGTCATATGATTGTGGACAATCTATTTCAGCTTTTTAAAACTCCATTTTTTTATCAGTAGCATAGGGATTAAATTGTGGGGATTAAGTGATAGGATGAATATAAAACCCATGAGTACAGTGTCTAGTTTATAGTATGAACTCAATCAATGTTAATGTCCTTCCACTTTGCCCCTCTTGTCAAAGAAGGGGGAAGCTTTCTCACCTACAAAGAAGTAAATCAAGGGTCAGCATATACAGCCAGTGGGCCAAATGAGCCTGCCATCTGTTTTTCCAATAAAACTTTATTTGCTGTTTTCACAAATAAAGTTTTATTGGGACACAGCCATGCTCATTTGTTTACTATTGCCTATGACTGCTTTAGTTGCTACAGAGATCAAATGACCTGCAAAACCTAAAATATTTACTATCAGGTCCCTTACAGAAAAAGTTTACTGACCCCTGATGTAACCTATCCAAATCCAAACTCCTTATTTACAGATTTGGGTCAGAGCTCTATTGTCATATCTGACCTGGCCATTTTCTATTTGTATATTCAGTCCCCCTTTTGATCATTCTTTCACCTGCAAGAGGTTGATCAATTCAAAGAAGACTAATCCAGATTGTCCTGATGAGGGATTGTCCAGTTGTCTCCATAGTCAACTGTATCTTAAGGTCTTCTTGACCTTTAATTGTTGAATCAGTATGGTGATGAGAGAGATGCTGCACAGAAGAATTTACAACCCTGCATTGAATGTAATGAACCAGCATTATAACTAATATGACAAAAACAAGAACAATAAATAGTCCCTTTAAAATGGTTGGGACTAGAAACTCCAATTGCCTAATCCAGGCAAAAAGCATAAATCCCATAGGCCATGATGATTGGCTTTAGAGGGTCAAGTCACTTTTTCTTTAAGGTGACTTATAACTTGCTCTATCTTGCCTGTTTCATTGATTTACATAATCCAGGGCTATTAGTAATGACACAAACACCACCATGACTAACCAACAAAAAATCTAGAGCAATGCAATTGTCCATTACTACACATGCCAACAAGTTGAGACTGATCGATACCAGTCTAGGGCAAGAGTGGCACTATTAATAACCCCTTCTAAAGTTAGTGATATGCTTCTTACAGTCTTTTCTATTTGTAGAATTCACACAACTGGGAACAATTGCTCTGATTGTTCAAGTAAACAATGATTAATTCCCCCAAGCTGAGTGCCAGTGTAATCAAGGGTGGCCTCCTTTGGAGCTCGAATCTGAGTTGAAAGTTCCATCTTTGATGTTTTATAGAATTAGGGTTCCTGTGTTCTGACAAGTTTCTGCATGCTATTCCTAAAGTACGTGAAATATTACTCTGAGGAAAAAAGAATCAGGAAGTCCTAGCCATAAGGTACATGGTAGGAGCACATGGACATCCAGAGGAAAAAGTTGTTCATGACATAAGGTCAAGGCCTCACTTGAGGTGGGTTACATATTTGTATCTTTATTAGTCTCTTCCAGTTGGCGAGTATTTATTTGGCCATTCATCCTAAGATGGTTGTTGAATTCAAATTTATATTATCTAAGTTATGATCAATAAGTTGTAATAATTTATTCTTTTTCTAGGAAAGAGGGACACTAGCAAAGTCACTGGTTGACTTATTTAAGGGCCTCTGCCCATGGAGGTGCAAATGGAAATAGTATTAGCTGCAATTCTTTGAGACTGCAATTGATGAGACTGGAACTTCTCTAAGGTTTTTAGCATGGGGGTCTGGTGGTTGATGGCACATCCAAAAATTGTTACAGTGGAAGTCAGAACTATTGTTTGGGATAATCTAAGAATGGTGTTACAATGAGTATGTTCTGACCTAACAATTATCAGAAAGAAGAATGATAAAAGAAAAGGGGCCATTACAGGTGGACAACAATCAGAACTCTAAGAAAATGATTGTAAATAAGCAGATGAGAAACAAAATAGGAATTATACTGAGGTGTTGGTCCAACATGTTGGGTGCAAGCTGTCCATGAGCTAATGTCAGCAGATTGTTCTGAAGATCCTGGGTCAGAAATTTACTTCCAAAGATCAGATATTTCTAGAGGATCCATGAAAACCTTTTTTGTATTTTCTACTTGAGTAGAGTTGTGTGGAATTCTGTGTTGCTTGTTTAGCTGTGAAACATGATCCCAAGGAATGCTCCACTGTATTTGTTGTGAAAACACCTTCCAATCAAGCTCAAATGCAATTTATTTTCTTATTTCTTTTCCAGGGTATGTAATCTCCTGTTTGAAAATCATGAAAAGGTTGTTCAGGTAGATTTTATGGGAAAGAGGCCTTAAACTATGGGTGAAAGAACCAAGGATAGTACATGAGTCCCTTGCAATATTTTGTCATGTCTTCATGCAAAAGGGAAGAGTCTAGTATTAGAGATGAAATCTCTTAATGCATGGGCCTTCCACTTACCAGTTCTTAAGAGGATAACTGTTGTGTCCCCAGGGGAGTGGACTATATGGCCATAAGGGTTAGTAGAAGTATCTTTCGCCAAGGATTACTGAAATTTTTGATAATTATGCAAAATTTTTATCGAAGTATAGTTGTTTCACAATATTATATTAGTTTCAGGTATACAACATAGTGATTCAATATTTCTGTAGATTATACTCCATTTAAAGATATTATAAAATATTGACTATATTCTCTGTGCTGTACAGTATATTCTTGTAGCTTATTTATTTTATACATAATAGTTGTGCCTCGATCACCAACTCCTATCTTTTCCCTCTCCCTTCTCTCTCCCCACTGGTAAACCACTAGTTTGTTTTCTATATCTGTGAGTCTGTTTCTATTTTATTATATTCACTAGTTTGTTTTATTTCTTAAGTTCCACATATAAGTGATAACATACAGTATTTGTCTTTCTCTGTCTGACTTATTTCACTCAGCATAATACCCTCCAAGCTCACCTATGTTTTTACAAGTGGCAACATTTCATCCTTTTTAATAGCTCAATAATACTCCATTATATATATATAATGGAATATATATGCATGTGTGTGTGTGTGTGTGTATATATATATATATATATATATATATATATATATATATATCTCACATCTTCTTTACCCATTCATCTGTTAATGGACATTTAGGTTGCTTCCATATCTTGGTTATTGTAAATAATGTTGCTATGAACATTGGGGTGCACATACCTTTTCAAATTAGTACCTTTGTTTTCTTTGGATATATACCCAGGAGTAGAATCCTGGTTCATATGGTAGTTCTATTTTTATTTCTCTGAGGAACCTCCACACTGTTTTCCATAGGGCTGCACCAATTTACATTCCCACCACCAGTGTCCTAGGCTTCCCTTTTCTCCACATCCTCACCAACATTTGTTATTTGTGGTCTTTTTGATGATAGCCATTCTGTCAGGTGTGAGGTGATATCTCATTGTGGTTTTGATTTGTATTGCTCTGAAGATTGAGCATCTTTTCATGTGCCTGTTGGACATCTGTATGTCTTCTTTGGAAAACTCTCTATTCAGGCCTTCTAATTTAAGGATGCCATTTGTTCTTTTAATCTTTTGAGAAGATTTAGATGGTAACAGCAGTATAGTTTTTGAGTTTTTAATAACGTCTTATAGAGTTTTTTTTATAATGTTCCCATAGTGTGTGTCTCAATCAGCTAATATAAATACAAAAGTTGGTATACCTTAGCTTGGAAACAAAAAAAAATCAAGCAGCTTTTTAGCAACTGTAAAAGCTGTAGCTTTTTGGCAAGGAAATACTTCAACATCAACACATCCTGAAAATAGACATACAATAACTAAAACATGTTTAAACCCCATGGAGGGTGGAAGCTGGATAAAATCCCATTCTTTTTGCATGGGCCTCAACTTCTATAATAGCTATCTTTCTAGGAAGTAAGTATAGCATCTAAAAGTTTCATAACTTGTCCATTTTTGATAAAAGTTCCAGAGGAGGTGAGAAATTCTTTGTTTCCAAAGCATCTCAAAGTTGCATATTACTCCAAACCATACCTGCTATCTGTATATATATTTACATTCTGGTCTTTGGATAGTATACAAGCTCTAATAAATGCAGTAATTTCTGCCATCTAGACTGATGTTGCCTCAGGTAGAGGAGTATATTCTAAAGGAGTATTTTAAGTTAGTAATACCATATACTTACTGCTTGATAACCACCAGTTTCTGTTTTGAGTATGATCCATCATGAAATAATATTAACACAAGTTCTCAGTGGGAGTGTCATAAATTTGAACTAAAGAGCAAGAAGGAATATTTTTCAGTCAAGGGTCCAAGAGTTATAGTGAAAGGCTAGGAAACACAGAATCTGGGTTATTTGAAATACCTACCACCTTTGTGGTATGGTTTACTCCAAGGAAGAGCTTGATCAAAGATAGCAGAGTTTAATGTAGAAAGAGTAGCATGTATATCTACCAGGAATTAGTGAGGCTGAAATTTTATACTTATAATTAATTTACCTTGCATATTTAATAAGACTAAGGCAAAATACTGGACATTTTTTCATTCTTTGGAGCACCCTCATTGATCTGAACTGAGAAATTTTTCTTTGTCTTGTGTTTTCTTTTCCAAGATGGGACCATCTTTTTTTCATTGTTCTTTATAGTTTCTACAAGCATCCTTGTCAATAGGTGGTCTGTTAAAAAGTGGGCCACCCAACTTTTTGATCTTCAGGGCCACACTTTTACTTGTGGTCCTGTCTTGTTTTTGTTTTTGAGTCCTTTCAAAATCTTCTATCAGTTAATGTAGTTCACGTAAAAGGGCTGATTTCCATTCTAATTTCTGTTTCCTTTTTAGGTCTCCAGTGATAGGGCTTCTGTTATGTCAGTGCCTTTTTTGTTTGTTTGTTTGTTTGTGGTATGTGGGCCTCTCACTGTTGTGGCCTCTCCCGTTGCGGAGCACAGGCTCCGGACGCGCAGGCTCAGCGGCCATGGCTCATGGGCCCAGCCGCTCTGCGGCATGTGGGATCTTCCGGACCGGGTCACCATCGGCAGGTGGACTCTCAACCACTGCGCCACCAGGGAAGCCCCTGTCAGTGCCTTTTTAACTACCAAATGTTGTCAGAAGTTATTTTCTGGTCTATAACAAAATCTCCCATAGTTTCACCTTTTCTGTTTACATGATTAAATTATGATCCAATCAATTTTTATTGGAAATGTTTCAGGTATGGCTTTTAGGAGACTGCCCTACTCTCTAGGCCTTTCTTTGAACCTCAGGTTTATGTTGGAAAGAGGGATCCTGTAGGTCCCTTTCTGGGTCAGTCCAATTCCTTTCACTACCCAGGATTAGCATCTAATTTTCCAACCATTATCTGTAAAAGTTGACTATAGATCAACCCTGGATCATATGCTCAAATCTTCTAAATTCTTCTGTAAATTGTTGCTGGCCATGTCTGGGTTTAGAGGAATCCTTAATTATATTTCTTAATTCAGCTTGGGTCCATGGTTTCAATTCTACTATAGCCTGCATATCTGGCTCATGGGTAAGATGGATGTCAGAGTTCTATTGTCATACATGGTTTTGCCATTGTCTGTTTCTCAGTCTTTTAAATTTTCCAGTTCATTTTCTACTAATTGTACCTGCTCTTTGTATTTATAATTGAAAAAGTTTTGCACAATCTAAATATCTTACACTAGGGGATTATTGGTGGCTGTTTAATTTGTACCATCTAAGGCCCTAATGTTAGCCATTTAGAATTCTTGGGCATCAGTTGGGAATCAGGATGCAGCTTCCGTGGGGTCTTAAACTGGCTGACTCCAGATTAAATAAGTGCCAGACCAAGTCATATTGACTCTTCAGCAATACAAGTCAGTGGAAAAGCAAGGAAGATAGAAATAAGTGGTATGAGGATAGAGAATAATAAATGATATCAGTAGCTAGTATTTTTAAGTCATTGAATCTTCACAATATCTTAAAGGATGCATCTTTATTGTGCAGATGAAGAAACTGAAACAGAGGTTAAGTAATTTACCCTACTTGCTCAGCTAGTAAGTGGTAAAGCAGAATTCAAGCCCAGGCTGCCCACAGCCTTAAGACCATATTTTTAGTTAATTTAACTAGGGAAACTATGCCTGAAGACAGCCAGAGCTGGACCCGATAGTGGTTAAGACAAGTGGATTTGGAGTCATCCAGATCTAAGTTCAAGTCCCAGTTCCAGCACATACGGGCAGTATGAACTTTCACTAACTTATTAACCCACTGAGCTTTGAGTTCCCCATGTGAAAAATGGGGAGACAATACCCAGAGCCAGAGGAAATCTCTCAAGCCCTCTAGGCAGTTATCTACATACATCAAAACATCATTGAAATGAAATGAGGTAAGAAAAAAGTATGTTCCAGAACTTCTTTCACAAAGAGTAAAACATGTGGCAGGAAGGAATATTTTAATCAATTATTGTCTGTGGGGGAGGCAATTAAGTAATAATAAGCAGTTGCTAAACCACCTTCTAAAGACAGGTGTGTCCGGTTAACAGGAGGACTTTTGTTTAGCAGAGTTCTTTATGAAATCTTTGGTCAGACCTTAATTATTTTGTAAACTAGAAGAATGGCTGGCATGGCAGGAATCCCCTTTATCTACTTCCCCCATCTTTCCTTTAGCCTTTCTATAAGTACTAGACATTTAAAGATGATCGATTTGAAAGGGCACAAATTATTCAGTTACCATGATGCCCATGTGCCTTGTTCTGGCCCGTCAAAGGTTTCACTCATAGAAACATTGTAAAGATTACGTGATATTAAGTGGAACCACAGAATTGCCAATATTTAACTGTTTTGACCTTCAAAAATCATAATTTTGTGTGGTTCAATCTAATATAAAGTATTGCAAATACTTCTACCCAGGACTTGGCCCAAGGTAATATCTTCATAAACAGTAACTAGTCTTATTGTCAATTGCCAAGAGGCCAGATAACTCAGGCATGCTTCTGGCAGGCAGCATTTGGGGTCCAATCTAATGAATGGGAACGTCTCAAACTCTGGTGAATACTGGCTTCACAGTTTGGAACTTTAGTCCCTTTGAAGCTGGATGTCTGTCCATGAGATGTCTGATACAAGACACAGCTCCCAGAAGGCAGTCCTAGCAAGAGTGAGAAAGATTGTCAGAGTTTTCAACCAGCAGACTGAGGTTCAGGCCTGCGTCTATACTTCATCATTAGACAGGAATGGACACAGGGAAACTGAGGCAGAAGTGGAGGCCTTGGACAAGGCCAACTTGAAAGGAAAAAAGAGGAATGGAAAAGGAATGCTTTGATTTCCCCTTCTGTTCTCATTCCTAAAATATTTTCCACAGTAAAATACTTCAAATGTAAGTTTCAAGGAAAGAAGCTCCGAAGTCAGAGAATCCTACCTCTACCTTGGAGATGTACAATGCACTTTTGTCCAATAAGCTTCATTTGACAAACATTTGTTCAGGGCTAAAAGATGCACATTAAATGCCCTAAAAGTCTTACAATAAAGAGCATGTCTGATTTTATTGAACCCCACATTTCTCAAATATTTGGTAACGTAACTTTTTTCTCCATAAATTAATATTCTATGGAGCCCAACTTTTCAAAAGATGCTTTGGGAAATATGTCTCTGGGTTATAAATTTCTTAAATAGATATTGTGTGCAAAGCTTTCTATCCTCTGTATTTAGCACAATGATTGGCATAGAATTGAGTTTAATTTATCCACAGATGGGGTGAACTGTGGAATAAGAGGATCCTCTCCAGCTGAAGACAGGAAAAAGCCTTGGAGGACTGGACTTTGCTAACACCTGCCAGATATTTTTTAATGAATGTGTAGCACGTGCTTTACACTGGCCATTTCACTGAACCCTCACAACCACCCTAGGAGGCAGGTAATGTTAATCCTTATTATGAGTAAAGAAAACAGAACTCAGACAATTACAGGTACTTGCCCAAGTCATATGCTTCTAGGGGTCAGAAGTACCATAGAGAGCCTCATCTTCAGTCTCCAAATCCAAACCCCCATATCCACTTCACGTTAAGAGTATGAAAACCCTGGATAGGGAGTTAAATTTGTAACCATGAAATCTAAACACAAGTATCCTGAAGCACTGATTTTTCGGACATAAATAAGGCAATAGTGAATTAGGTCTTGAGACAGGCAGAGACATTCACCACAAGCTGGGGGACTTGTTTTCTCCATTGTCTAAGTGCCCTTGGACCTCAGACAAACCTCATATTTCTTGGAAACGTGTATTCCTCTGAGAGCCAGGGAAGGCATGTGGTCCAGTAAATGCAATTAGCAGTCTCACCGCGCGTTTCCTCGTCTGTTGTCTCCCAGAGTACAGCCATCATAAAGCTCACATTTTCAAAACACTCTTCCAAATGACCAGAGTCTCCAGCAGATTTTAAGTGGGTCTGAGATGCCTATCTAGGGAGCCCTTAGGATATATGAAAAATTTTACTGAGCATCTCTAGGAACAAGACTCGACTCTAGGCACAGAGACATACAGGAATGATTGAAAGAGAGAGAGAGAGAGAGAGAGAAAGAAACACAGTTAGCCAGAGAGACATCATGTAAGATATAGGAGAGATTCCAGCAAGTTATTTAGCCTCATCGTCAATGTAAGATTAATAATAATGTGATGATACACAAAGTTATATCTCCAGCTCAGCCGCTCTTACAGCTCCAGACCTTTATATCCAAATGCCTACTTGAAATTTGCTCTCAGATGATTCACAGGGACCCAAGAATCAACATAATCAAAACTGAACTTAGGGCTACTCCCGCCAGCTCTGCACCTTCTCTGGTATTTCTATCTTTGTAAAGAGTTCCCAGAAATTCCATCCTAACAATTCTATCAAATTGAAGATCTTAAACATTAATATGGAAAACACATCAAAACATCTTCTCAGTTCTTTGAACTCCAAACCAAAGGCAATGTTATGCCCTTTTAGCCACCAACGGCAGAGGGGTGGGGACAAGTCTGTATTTTTAGTGTTTCTTGCATTTGACTGCCTGACCTCCCATCAGACAGGCATGCCTGGTGTCTGTGACTGGGTCTGGGACTCTGCAACACTTACTGCAATGGTCAGGCCATATGCCAAGAAACAGCCTGATTTTGAGGGGCAACTTCCTCTAAGAATAACTACAGCAGAGAACAGGACCAATGCAGGTCACAACTCAGAATTTCTTATGTTTTCTCTGCAGGGTGATAGTAACCAGGACTGACCTCTTGAATGTATTTCAAGTTCCTGGGAATTCTTGACTCAATGACAGTAGTGACTCTGAGTTGAGAAGAAAGGCCTCATTGCAATAAATGGAGCTGGGACTCAGAAATGTTTAATTTGTGCCTCCAATAGGAGTGGAACTCATCATGTTGTATCAGCAGATAGTGCCCTTGAATATCTCCCTCCCTAGACTGTGAGCTCCTTGAGGCCAGGAACAAGGTCTAAACCATGTCTGTTGTCCTCACAGAGCCTAACACTGTCAGCACACAGAATATGTGTATTGAATCACTTGATGCACTAAGCTTCCTATGGACAGCCATGCATTTTCCATTTCTTTCACTTCCATTATAAAATCAAGAGACACTTATTGAATTGAAGGTCTTGAGTCCATGGTTTTCAGTAATTAGATTTCTGAAATTTGTATCTTTTATGAAATAGGTAGTTGGGGGAATTCCCTGGAGGTCCAGTGGTTAGGACTTGGCATTTACACTGCAGGTGGCCCAGGTTCAATCCCTGGTTGGGGAACTAAGATCCTGCAAACCATGCAGCCAAAAAACAAAAAAATAAAAATAAAAAAGAAGAAAAGGAAAGAAAAAGCAAAAAGAAATAACTAGTTGGAATTGATTGTGGTAGATAGTTCACCAAGGTTGTAATGAACAAGTATAAGGCTTGCTTGCTCTTTGGCAACCATTTTGTAAGAATTTAAATCTTAAAAAGTAATATGGCATTGTGGTCCATCTGGGCTGAGAGAATGGACTTATTCTTTGGGTGGATATGCCAGCATTAATATGAGAGGAGACAGGAGAGCTGTGAGCTGAACTGTATGGAAACCATCCTTTTCTCGTTCGTGCTACAGCTCCATAATATGCGGCATATGTATGGGAGGGTCGAAGCCATAACAAGAGGGATGGAGGCTGCAGATTGGGATGGAGGTGTTTCTTGCATGGTACTGGAATCAATTTGGTCTTGCTCTCTCTTGTTTTCAGGGCTTGGGCATGTGTTTTCTATTTGATTTTTCATAGCTATCCCACAGGCTGAAATACCACACGGGAGAAGTACAGGCGTGGTAAGTCTGTGGGTTGAGGGGTTTTTTTTCTTTTTAAGTAAAATCAAATGAATGAGAAATAGATGTTGGAGAAAAATCATAAAAGGCATGACTGCCTGAGATATTTAATCTCTCCACAGATAGTACAATCCCACTCCAGAGAAGTTTCCAGGGGCTGGAAAGTATTATGGGGTGAAGGCAAACCCTATAAACAGGAGCCTTTTGTCTATATCTTCCATCCAGACTACTGGGATCTTTAAGGTGCTGCACCTGTCTCTACTTTATATGAGGCAACAGTTAAATGAGTTGTGTTGGTGGCTTCTTCCACTCACAACTTCCTTCCTTAACCATTTTCTATTTTCTGTAGCTCACATCTCACACTGTTCCAATATAGAGAGTCCTAGAAATGGTTTATCTTTTCATGTTTGCATCATGTCTCCCTCCACCCTTTTACTCATACTGTGTTTTTACAGTCTAGAACACAGACTACTTTGAAGATGGATTGCTCTCCTTCTCCCAAATGGGTACCTTGCTTCTGGCTGCACTGGGTAACCCACCCCTGCTCCCCAAGCCTAGACCTCTTTGCTACCCTGTGGAAAAGAACTCTATCAATCTCATCCTTTGATAGAGGGAAAGCCCTGACCCACCTTTGAACTCTTGAAACCTCATTCTGATAATACAGCACCAAAACGTCTGAGGCCAGGAAAAATCAATGGAGAGTAAATTAAAATTTAAAAAAATATCTGGAAAAGACCATAAAGATGATTAAGGACACATCAAGAACTAAAAATCCATCCAATGGTTTTCTAAAATTACAAATCCCTCCCAGAAAACAGACATGGCATATTCATGCCCACTACAGTCACCACATTTTTATGTTGACCAACTTAAATAACTTGGAGCTTCTCTCACCCTCTAGGAGGCATAAAGCATTCCCATCTCTGAATAAAGGAACAAAAATGAAGTGAGAGAAGTGAACAATCATCTCTAGGAGCTAAGTAAGTACAGCAATCCCCAGTGGTACTGTTAAAAAAAAAATGGCTTCATTAGAGTTGTATCTAACCTGTTCTACAAATCAATCAAAGAAGGTAAAGAAAGACTGAACAAATCCAAGTAAGAAGAGGATGTTGGAAGAAGGCCTGCTGAGAAAACCTCCCACCTCTGGAATTACCATAGATTCTCCTTCCAAAACACATACTACTGAGTTCAATTCCATTCACAAACACCAACTGAGAACCTTCGTTTTTTTAGGCACTCCATTCAAGAAGCCAAATGAAGTACAGCTCCTGACCTCGATGAGCTGACAGTAGATTAGGTAAACAGAGCTAATAATTTTAACATAATGTGACAAGCACCAGATGCTAGAGGACCCACCACATGGGCACCTAGCCCAACTTGAATGCCCAAAGGTTTCCTAAGGACACATCTCAACTGAGCCTTGAAGGCTGAGTAAGAATCATTGAGATGGGCCTGAAGCTACCCAAAAGATTTTTATTAGTCCCTCATTATTTTACTATAACCCAATCCAGTGCACACATTCTGGGTCATGGAGACTTGGACATTTTCATAATGTTTACAATATGCTCATAAAGAAAAGACTGCATGCACACAGAGCATTTATAGGCACCTCTCCAAGATTGTAGATACAGGCTAGACATTGTCATTCCAACTGTATGAGTTGTAGTTTAGCATTGATAAGAAAGAGGAAGCAGGGGCTGAAAGAGTCAAAGAAGATTATCTTTATCATTTTCATCAAGAACGTCTAAGCATCACAGAGCTAGAGACAGACTCCTACAAAGCTAGTGAATCTGATCGTCTTTGAGAAAACTGACTCAGCAGTTCAAGTTCACATGACCATGAAGTGATAGAGCAAGACAGAGAATTCCTTGAAAGTACATTCTGGTGAGTATTCCCAGTGCTTGGAATATAGTTAGTGCTCAGTAAATATTTGTTGGGTTAATCAACATCACTCTCTGTAGGACAATCTTGCGGCAATCCTAAAACACTGACTTCTATAGAGGCAACAAAAAATGATGATATCACAAGAGATCAGCGCATGAAAAAAAAAGGGCTTTGTCCCTTGAATGAACGCATATAGAGTCAGATTTCAGAGGCCAAATGAAACAGTCTACATCCAATGACATGACATAGTTAAGAACTGTATTCTTGGATACTGCGAACTTCATCTCAGCAAATCTTTTTCAAATACCTTCTCTGTGCCAAGCATTTGATTCATCTCTAAAACACAAAGATTACTAAACCCATCCTTGAACTCAGAACTCCACTTCCTAGGAAAGGAGAGAGAGTACCTCCACCTGAGACATTTCTCCAGTTTCGCAGAAGCAAACTTGAAATGTTAAGTGACCAAATGAGAGGGGGAGTTTGATTCTAACTTAGGTGGATCTGGGAAGGCTTCGTGGAAATGAGAACATTTCAACTTTGTCTTGAATTATAACTAAGGATACAGGGATATCCTAGGCAAAGGGAACAAAATGAAAAATCAAACAGAAACAAAACCATATTGTTCATATTTCAGAATTGGTGAGGAGTTTGGTGCAGCAAATCCAAGAGGAGTGTCTCCTGTAAGGAGAGGTGGCCCAGAGCCTGGGCTGTACTGGGAGAGATGTTTACCCAAAGCTATAAAAAATCCAGGTAGTCAGAAGATGAAGCTAAATCAAGTAGAGCCGAGGCCTCACTGTTGGGGCCCCACCTGTATTTCTTCATCATGTACCACTTCTGTCCAAGTCAGCCTAACTTGCAATTGTGGTAGCCTATGTTGCTCTAGCTGCTATAACCCACTCTACCTGCATGCTAAGCAAGCCAGAGTGCTGGAGAGTTGATAATTTCTCTCCCCCTTCCCCAAGCAATGATTAATGGTAGATAACACCCCTCTTCACTTACCTCAACTATGGAAACCCTGAGGCATGTTGTAGGCCAGCAGGATTAGGCTCCAGCTGCCCACATTTTTAACTTGTTTGATAATAATTCTCCATCTGCTTCCTTCTTTACACTGTCTTACTTCTCCACTCCCTTGCTTTGGTTTTCTAGGATCACCTTCAAAACACACCATTTACACCTGACTTAGTCTCACGGTCTGCTTCTGAGGGGAAGTCAAACTGAGACACTATCAGGAAATTATCATTAATGACAAACTAAGTCATTATCAAGAAAATAAAACCAACAGTCAGCTTTGATGATCAGGAAAAATGCTGTAAAAGGAAAAAGAAGAAATAAGTCAGTAAGTAGGAAGGTGAGAGAAGGTGCAAGATATGGGCTAAGAAGGCAGTAGGTAGGGGCACAGCAGGGAAAGAGGTTCAAAACTAAGTCTATAAAAATGAGTTTGATATGCCAGTTGTCTGATTCAAGGGCAAGCCTAATGGATTGATGTGTACTTAATCATTTTGATTGCTGAACATGTTTGAAAAACTAATGAAAGCTTGGGACTCTCTATCCAGGAAAAAAAAAAAGTATATACAAACAGTGCTGCTTGGAGCTTCAATGGATTCCCAAACCCCAGATTAAGAAGCCCTGATTAAAGGCTGTATGTGAGGCTGGACTTGGAGGGCCTTGATAGCCTGCAGAGTGCTTCAGCATTTATTCTGTAGGCAATGGGGAGCCAGCAAAGGTTTTTACTATCAGAGTTCCCAAGTGGTTATAGCTTTCCTTTCTAAATGGAACCCAAGAAATCTGGATGTTTTTAACAGATTGAAAGATAGATTGGAAAAAAAGTGCATAGATAATTGAGCTCCTTTTTGGCCAAAAACATTTTCAACCAGATGCACTGTAGGGCTTCAAAGGCTGCTAACTGCAGAATCCAGATGCACCTCAATGGATGCCATGGGGAGTCACTTCCACAGCCAAATGTTTTGGCCTCAAAAATTCCTCGAGTGGCATAGATGCTGAATGGATCTGGAAACAAACTCAGGGCAAACACAACTGTCTATATGACCACATATAAGGAGTCTGGGATTAAAAAAAAAAAAGACCCCTTTTGCAGAACCGACAGGGCAAGGGTGGGGTGTGGATAGAGACCAGAGACAGAGACAGAAATAGAGGGGCTAATAACAAAAGAATCTGTTTGGAGGGATAAACAATGCTGGAAGGGAAAGACAGAGAAAATATAGAGAAGGACCTATCAGAAATATAATTGTAGGAAATAGAGGATGGTTTGAGAAGAAATGAGACATCTATGGAGATGGGGAGGGACAATGATAGTAACTGACCTTGAAGGATCAGGGGTACTAATAGGGAGGAAGAAAAGTGATTTTTTTCTTTTTTTATAAATGAATTTAAGGAATGACTACAATTTTAAGTATCCATTATATGGGGCAACTATATTCAACATCACATGCCATAATCCTACAAGTAACATGTCATTCCCATGTCACAGGTAAGTAAACTGAGACCTAGAACTTGCACAAGGCCACCAAGTGAGTAGTGGTAGAGCCAAGGCTTGAACCTAGGCCTGTCTCACTTGGAGTCACACACACTAGTTCCTGCTGCCTTCATCCCAGAGCTCAAATTTGTAGACCAAACATGACTGAAGTGAACACAAATTACAAGACCTAGGCACCAAAACAAAAATGAAGAGTCATCCAGGCCTAGGTTTTCATGGAATAGGCTGATGGGGAAGGAAGAGGTCGCTGTTGCTGGTCACTATGATCATCTACATCATGACCTCTGAACCTTCATTATCCATGCCACTTTGGTACCAACCCTCTGCTCAGGCAGGGAAGGACCTGTGGGAAATGGGAGCTTTGGTATGCTTGAGGCAGAAGGGCCTCAGAGTAGGTCATCCAGATCGATGCCTTCAAGTTTCTGGAGAGGCCAATGGTGTGGCAGAAAGAGCATGGATGCTGAGCCAGGTGATGAAGGTCTGAATTCTGCTCTACCACCCTTCATCTCACCCATTAACGCACTGAACCTCTCACAGCTTCAGTTTCTTCATTGGTAAAAACCAAACCACTTGTTTTTCAGGGTTAATGTGATGATAATACAAAATAATGGATGTTGTGTCTAACACTGTGCCTGACACAAAAATAAGTCCTCAAAAGTGAGCAATTTTGCAATCCAACATCCTTTTTTACTCCCCTTTTCTATATGAAACCCTTCTTTGTTGTGTTCACTACAAACCCACCACCAAGGCCTGTTAGCACCCTGGTTAGCTCTTCCCCTATTTCACCTCAATACACATATAGTAGGTATCTAGTATAATAGCAAAATTAATTGGCTTGGAATTGTGCAATTTGCAAAACTCTTCTACTTCTGTCACAACATCTATCTTTACCATGGACCTAGGAAGTGAGCAAACAGGAATAATTACCCTTTGTTACCTATGTTGGAAAGAGACGCAGAGAGTAGGTGTGATGTGCCCCAGTCACACAGCAAGTAAGAATCAGTCCAGGTTAAAGAAACAGAGCCATGAAATATATAGGTGCTGACTTAGTTGACTCTAATCATTATAACAAAATACCAGAGACTGAGTAGCTTCAACAATAGGAATTTTGCACAGTTCTGCAAGATCATGGAGCTGGCTGATTCCATTTCTAGTGAGGACTCTCTTCCTCGCTGTGTGTTCACATGGTGGAGAGAGAGTGTGCTCTCTGATGAATCTTCTTATAAGGACACTAATCCTATTGGATCAGGGCTCCACCCTTATGACCTCATTTAACCTCACTCTATCTCCAAATACAGTCACATTAGGGATTGGGATTTCAACAGCTGAATTTGTGGGGGACACAAACATGAGTCCATAACAGGTGCCTTGCACACATTACTTGCCTTCTCTAGGCCTCTTTTCATCTTAAAAAAAAAAAACAGCTTGGGATAGCTGTGTTTAAGACCCCTTCCTGATCTGATAGTCAAGGATTTTACTCTAACTCCAAGTGGGGATTATGCAGCATAAATTTTTACTTGCCCACATTCAGTGTATCCTCAAGCTTTGATTTCAAACTGCCTCACAGACAAGAGTGTTGCATTTCCACTTTCAGTGAGTTTCCATGACAGAGCTGTTTTTCATTCAGTCAACAAACATTTGATGAGCACTCACTGTGTGTCAGTTATAATACTAGATGATGAGGATATATCTTTAAACAAGAAAAACATCTCGGGCTTCCCTGGTGGCGCAGTGGTTGAGAATCCACCTGCTGATGCAGGGGACACGGGTTCATGCCCTGGCCAGGGAGGACCCCACATGCCGCTGAGCCTGTGCGTCCAGAGCCTGTGCTCCACAACAGGAGAGGCCACGACAGTGAGAGACCCGTGTACCACAAAAAAAAAAAAAAGAAAAGAAAAAAATCTCTACCTTCCAAGGTAGAGACAGATCAAGAGACAGTTTCAAGGTGTCAGTTACAATGCTGTCAGCTACAAATACTGGGACTACATCAAGAATGGTTTATGCAATAGCTCAATACTGTTATAAAAACTTAGCTTCTTTCCACTTCCAGCACATTGGCATCACCACAGGCTAGCTCTTTTCATAGACACAACATGGTTGCCATAGTTCTAAGAACCTACACGTAGGGCAACATCACGCAGCAAGGGAAGCAGGGACACAGCTTCTAGCATGTCTTTTTGTCAGTGAAGAACCTTTTCCCAGAAGCCCTCAGGAGACTCACTGTGTCATCACTGTGTAATACACCCCTCCCTAAAACAATGACTAGAAAGCAGAATAGAGCTGCCATGAATAGACAATTATGACTTACTCCTAGAGTTGGAGTGGGTCACTTCTCCTGAGTCACATGGGAAAGAAGTAAGCAGTTGAACCAATCAGCGTGTTGCAACAAGGAGTAGGGGGTGGGCACCCAACAGTGTCTGCAGCACACAATTCACTGCTTTAAGGAATACAGAATAATTAAGCCTGAGATACCAAGGGAGCAGATAGGACAGGCTCCTAGGGCAGCCTGCATGAGCATGTGCCGAAAATAGAAAGCATTGTATTTAAAAGCTAGACTTTCAGATGCGGTTTGAGGCAGAACCAGAAATGCAATTGCTTTGGGGTGAAGCAGTGATATTTACAGACTCTCATGTGCCTCTGGCAGCATCTGACTTCAGCAGGATATGGCTAGTCCCTTGCAACAGAGTCCAAACTAGGGCTTGGGGCCAGGGGAGACAAGCTATCCCAAGGGAGCTTGGGGCCCATAAGAGACAAGCAAAGGTCAACTCCCTAATGATGAGACCAGAATGAGGATTTAATGTGCTATGATTTAGGGGATGTGGGTTTTGTCAGACAGCCTTGAGTTAAATCCAAGCTCTGTTATTTATTAGGAAAATTATGTAAACTCTTTGTATCTCAGTCTCCTTATCTGTAAAATGGGGATACCTACTTGGCTGGTAAGGATTAGAAATAATGTGTGTGAACAGTAACAAAGTGCCTGGCACATAGCAGCCACTCAGTAAATGGTAGCTATTATTATCACTAGAAGAAAATACAAGTGGGAATGGCTCAGAGATGAACAGGATGAGAAGGATGAACAAACCCTGGGAAAAAAATTCAAACAGAGCTCAAATTTTAAAATTAGATAATATTTTCATAGTTTTTTACAATCAGCAAAACCCCTTCTCACCCATTGTCTCATTGGATCCTCACAATCAAGGTATTACTAGGGCTCACCCATTTTACAGGTCAAAAAACTGAGATTCAGCAAGGCTTCATCTATGACATACTTGTTCATCTTTGATACCATGACAAAAGGAAGTAGCTACGAATTCAGTTTCTCAGGGAACTCAGGCTTCAAGAGAGACGTCTGCAGGTTATAAACTCAGAAACAGTGGGACTCTGAGACTAACCCTCTATGGAGTCACTAGCTCTGAGTATCCTTAAAGGTCTCCAGTGGAAAACAGTGTTTCTTCAACTTTATCAGGCATCAGAATCTCCTGCAGGGCTTGTTAAACCACAGATTACTGGGCGGGACCCCAGAGGATTCAATTCAGTGTGTCTGGGGTGGGGCCTGATCATCTGCATTTCTAACAAATTTCCAGATGATGCAAAAGCTAATGCTTTGGGACCACACATTGAAAACCCCTGGCCCAAAAAATGGATGCCAGAATTTAGATCAGGGCTCTCATATGTAAGTATGCATAAGAATCACCTGGATAACCTGAATACGCAGTCCCCATTTCCTCCTGTGATGCAGTTCAGATCCATATAGGGGACTCTGATGAGGGAGATGAACTCTTCCCTACTGGAGAAAAGCTGAGTGGTCAATTCTATCATGCTCTTTTTGACATGCACCCCTAATTGTGTGTATTTATTTACATATATTTACATATACTACTGTAATAATACATTATCTTATTTAATATTTAAAAATCAAAAATTTTTTAAATTTACTAAAAATATACATAAATGTTCAATTTTCATCCTGCACCGCAGTGGATTGCCTGCCACCACCCCTTTAGGGACCACTGAACTCACCAAGTGCTATTCAAAATGTGTTCTACAAAGTGACAGCATCCGAATCACTTGGGATCTTGTTAGAGGTCCAAGTTCACAGCCCCTGCCCCCCACCTACAGAATCAGAATCTCGGGGCTGAGGCAATTGGTGTTTTAAAAAGCTCCCTGCATGATTCTACAGGCAATAAGCTTTAAGAACCACTGATGGCTATATGCACAGATGGGGGCAGGGTGGTCTTGGCTCTAAGATGATGACTGATGGGGCAAAAGTACAATCACAAGACACAGCTCAGCTGGGTCAAGTTCTTGAACTCCAAGATATTGGAATTCCCCACCAGAATTAACTTTTTTTAGTGAATGATTTTGAGCCAACAATGATCACATTATTATTATTTAGAAATCTAGTGTTATTATGTTGCTATTTCCTTGCCTTGACATTGCTGAAGAAAATTAATGGTTTCTGGGAAATTCAAGAATATCTACCTGGCCAGGGGAACCAACCCTCCCAGTTTGCCCAGGGCTGAGGGTATTTACAGGACACAAGACTTCTGTGCTAACACCAGGAAAGGCCTGGGAAAATCAAGACAAGTTGGTCACCTCTCCTGGATTCCATTTGATGACTTTAAGAAATCAACTTCTTTCCTCTTGACACCTACAGAACTTCTGCAGAAGGTGGGCGTGGACAGGGCAAAGAATCCTAGACTTGAAGACCTGGGTCTGGCAGTCATTTGGTAGCAGCGTGACCCACGGCAAGTCAGATAATCTGTGAACCTCTGTTCATCATCTGCAAAATGGAGACCCAAACCCCTGCCTCCAACACCCCACAAGAGGATTATCAAGGCCAAGAGAGTTGGTGTTATGAAGGCACTTTATGCATTACAAAGTAGCCCAAGAATATAAGGTAGAGCTGCTTGACATCCTGGGAAGAGCTCAGGCTTTGGGACAGGCAGAGCCTAGTGTCAACCGAGCACCACATTGGGCATATTACTTTATCTCTCTGAGATGATTCCTATCTGTAAAATGGGGATTCAAATTACCTGTCTCCTAGAATATTGAGAAAATTAAAAGAGATGGTGGTCACTAAGCACCTGGCATATTTGGAGCTCCAAAGTATTAGTTCCCTTCCTCATGATTATAAGACAGTCAAAGACTTAATGATAGTTTTTTGCAGTTAATGCAATGAATAGCATCATTATGCTTGCTTCCTGAAGTGAAAAGCCACAATAACACTCCTCCCTGCTCCCAGGGCCCCTTTGATGTGGCAGGGGGTGGGAAAGGATGTTACTTCCACTTGGTATAACCAAGCCAGTTCCTAGCCAGAGAGGAGCGGACTGAACTAGTGGCTTAGAGAGGCCTGAGGTTGACATTCACAATGACCTTTGCCTGTTGGAATGCCAAATCTGTAACTTCTGCACCTGTTTAGGCATTTCTTCAGTGAATAATACCAAATGTGAATAGATATTTTTTTTCAAATCATCTCCAAAAATTGTAAAAAAAAAAAAGAAAGAAAAAAAAGTACAAGCCCAGCCTGTCTTCACAGAGGGAAAAAGTGCCTTTAGTTGAATATCTCTTTTCATGCAGGGATTTTGTAACATGTCATTTCTAAAGGATTTCACCTGTTCATCAAGCCTTTACTGAGCCAGATATCCTGTGTTTTGAGCATCTACTTTGTGCCAGCGTTGGCACATAATAAATATGAATAGTTTGTGCTTGGCAGGAAGCTCACCGATATGAATAAACAGAGTTACAATCCATGGTGAAAAAAGTATTAATAGACGTAAGTCCGACAGATGACAAAAAGAAGGTTTAGAAACCCCACCTGGGGCACTGTTAGAAATAAGCCGCATTCTGTAAATTAAGCATGCACACGGGATTGATGGCAAGTATCCCCTGGTGTCCATTGTCTTTGCCTTGGCACATACCCTCTTCCAGGGACCCTGAGAATAAATTGTGGCCAGTGGGATCTGAACACATGTGATGTATGTGATGTCCAGGCTCTGCCTTTAAAGGGAAAGTCATGTTCACTCCTTTCCCTCTCCCCCTTCTTTCTGGATGGAATCCAGGCTTGGTAGTGAGCCATCTTGGACCATGTGGCTGCGAATATCACCTAGGAATATCAGAGCAACAAAACAAAAGAGGCGTGGGTCCTTCCTGCATGAATTCATAAAGCAGAGTCACCGTAGCAGCTGGGCATTTATATGACAGATAATTGAATGTCCATCTTACATACGCCCCTATCATCGTGGGTTTCTGTTGCATACAGCCATATTTATATCCTTTTACACCTACCTGTAGTGAGAGTTATTTGTCCAGATAAATTCTGTATATTTCAGTTGATAAATATGCCAAACATAAGAGATCTACAAACACTAGCTATTATGAAATGATGAACTATAGTCAGAAGCCCAACTGAGCATTTCTGTGAATCCTCAGACAGCTTATATGTCACTCAAAGGTGGTAGCAGCCTGAAATCTGTAAAGTCTCTAACTAGGGAGGCCAGTGTTGGACTCTTCCTGGATCCCAGTCTCTACTGTTCTTTTCTCTTCCCAGCAGTAGCTGCTTGAGTTTCAAGTCCAAACCTCAAATCTTTCTGAGGTAGGTAAGTTTGAGTAGCCCCACAGCTTCCTCCTAGGTCTTGGCTTCAATTCTCTCGTGCCCATAGTTTGACTAGGATGTTTTCTTCCCATTCTATTGCTGGTTTTCTGCCTTAAATAATGTTCTTGAATTCCTCTTTCAAGTCTAAATTCTAGACTATGAACACCCAAAGGCAAAAACTCTGTTCATTCATATTTCCATCCCCAGCTATCATAGAGCCTAGCACAGCACAAACACTTGTTGAATATTAAAAGAAAAAAAAGGTGAATGAATGATATGTTATATTCTACCACTGCCCTCTTAGGATCTTTTCCTATTTTTCCAAGCCTGTCTCCAAAGATTAGAGCACTATCAAGGAATCCTATTGACTGCACCCTTCTGAGTACCCTTCTGCAACTCAACTAGACTCCGGGGCATCCATGCCTAACTTCCACCTGATGCAATATCCCACTTTCCAGCATTGAGTTTCATTTATAGTCTTGTCCACTTTCCCTTCCAGGCAAGAAGGGGTCCACTGATTTACCCAGGCTGGGATTCAAACACCCAAGGCTGGGAATAAGTCGGTTGGCTGAGACCATGGAGTACAGATGAAAGAAGAATCAGGATCTCTACCTTGAGCAAGGCTGGGCCTTTAATAACAGTATAGTCAAAACTATCAAGTTCCAGACAGTGATCAGAGATGAAATATGAGCTCTGAACTATTGAGTCTGCTCCAAGAGAAGAGGCAGGACAGAGTTAAAGGACACAGACGGCAAAGATTAGAAAGGTGAAGGGGAATAAATCTTTCATAGGATGTTTTCAGGAAGCTTATGGCTGAGAAGAGAGCTATGAAGGACTCTGAGATAAATAAAACAGGCCTGGTTGCCTGCTCAGACCATGACTTGCAGTCATATTCTTTGGAGATCCTAATTGTCCTTCATGAAGAACCTTCCCTCACATGTCAGTTCCTCCAAAACACAAATGCCAGGGTGGAATTAGAAGTGCAAGGGATTTATTGAGGATGGTGTTTGTCAAAGATAAAGGGAGAAGAGAAGAAGCAGGCAATGCTGCAATACAGATCTGACACTTGTGAAAGGAGATGGGGAGATAGAAGGATAGGATAGAAAGAGCCTCAGACTCTTCATGCAATGAATGGGAGCTTCATTGCAAAAATTGCTCATAGAGGAATCCTGGGAAGGGCAGAAATGGCCTCTGACTTCATCCCTGACACAGAGTAACTTTCTTTACAGTTCCCAAACTGACTCAGACAAAATCCAGGTTGGAAGATGCCTTAGAGATAATCTAGGCAGCATTGTTCAAAATACTTTTCTGCAATGATGGGCATCTTCCATATCTGCCCTGTGCAATATGGTAGCTACTAACCATGTGTAGCTATTGACCACTAGAAATGTGACTCGTGTGACTGAAGAACTAAATTTTTTCATATAGTTAATTTAAATTTAAAGTTAAATAATCATATGTGGCTACCATATTAGACAGCAAAGATCTAGAGCTCAATTTTTTAAACAAAGTAAAGGAGGCAAAACGGAACGTATCCAAGCACATATAAGAAGGGTAGACCTAGGACTTAACCCTAATCTTTTTAAATACAGCCTTCTCCATCTAAATCAACCCCTTCTGAATCGAGATATAGAACATAGTACTTTTATTTAGAAACTTGGGCCTTCACTTGCAAGTTGTCTCACATATTTAAGGGGTCATAGACTCTGATACTTCCTCAAGTACTTGGCAGCTAGTTTCATGCCAAAATATGTCTCTTTTTTTTATGACCAACCCCTTGGTCCTTCATTTCTGCTCTTGTCTATGTATTTAGACATGGCTTCCCTGAACTTGACTGTTTAAAAAGTCTCCTGCTCTCCTTCACTTCCAAACTCAGGTGTTCCTCTAGTATTGTTTAGACCCCCAGGGCTTGCCCTCCACACTGTACCCAATCATGCTGCTTTGGGGAGTTGAAAATTCCTCTGCCTGGCCATGACTGCAACCTTCATGTTAAACCAGCTAAAAATCCTGCCCAGCCCCAGGTCTTGGATCCCCTCTTGAGCCTTTCCCTCCTCCCTGATCTAATCCCACTCCATCACCTGCAGCCCAGATGGGGAGACCACAAATCCCCAGGAATGCATTCCTAGCAGAGGACATGTGATTGCTCCAAGGCTTACCATTCATTTCAAGACCTGGAATCTGGCTGCCTCAGAGAGTACACACTTCCTTTGGGCCCAAGATGGGAGAGCACTTTTCCTACATCATCTGAAACACAGAGGCTTCACTGTAGCTAGACATCTCAAAACAAAAAATAACCAAAAAGCACTTTTAGAGCCTCCACAAATCTTTCCCATCCTCTTCACCCTGAATACCCCTTCCTTTTTGATTAAAATGATTGTCACATATAAAGCCCTAATAGACATTTTTCTCATGTGCATTCTCTCCTCCTTTACCTTGGATTGATGCAGTTACAAACACTTATTACATCCAGACCTCTCGGTTCTTTGTTTTATGCAACAGCATCTCCTGTTATTAACACTCACTTCTCTTTATCTAAAAATGAGTTACAGAACTGGTAAGTAAGACAATCAGGCAATAGAAAATGTAAACAAGTTGGCTAGAGAAGTTTAGGATTTTACTTCCAAGTGGAATGTACGTACTGGGTCTTCCTTTAACATAGAGCTTGGCAGCTTTTTATTTGGTGTGTCATTCTGTGTCTTTTGGACACTGGGTGTGACACTACAGAACTGCTTCCACGGGACAGAGAACATTACATATGGAATGACAATATAATTTAACCATTCAAATCAGGACTACTTTTTAAGTGAAAGGGAATGTTATTAATAACTGTGCTGGGATAAGGAAGTAAACAAGGATCATTCTTGGCAAACCAGTACGTGGTCAGCTTAATCTTTATTAAAGCCCTCGTCCATCTTATCCTCCAGTTGTCAGGGAGCTGTGGAAATGTGGGAGCACTAACAGAGCCATTCACCACCACAGTACTAAGTGCTGAATGCTGGCATGGACAGCATCCAGTGAGGCCACTGCTAAGGAAACCTGGATGCAAGGAGATGAAAGAGTAAGTCGAGCCAGGACCTAGAGAAAACCTGAAGTATTAATGCTAAGGCTGGAGGGGCCACAGAGCTGAGTACATGAGGAAATCATTCAGTAAAGTCTAGACATGCAAGTATGTCTCCTAGGTCATGGCTTCAGTCACCTGCTGGTCTGTGAGGATGGTGTAAGCATACCTATGGGTGACTTAGCCACCAGAGATATCCTGGATGCCTAGGTGCATTGCTAATGTTTCCCAAAGTCATTTAGTTCTAAAATGAGGCAGGCTGTGTTATAAATAGAACAGGCATTTAGAAAAAAGGCCCTTAACCTTTGCTGGTACACAGAGTGTCCTCGAGGTTAGACACCATTTATCCAGGAATGTAGAAGGCAAATAGCCATAGCAAATGTGAGACAATTTTTATTTTCCTAGTTTTGCTGAATAAGTTTCTTGAGATTCTGTTGGTATTAATATATATGGCCCTACTTCAAGGGCAGGAGACCAGGAGCATTCTAAATCACATAAGTACATAAAGAATGCCAATACATCTTCAACACACTGGATTTCTATCTCAAGCTACCTGCACATATGAGGAAAGTAGAATTCTTTTTAAACATTTAAATTTTGACTTCAGACAGTTACTTAGAAGAGAAAACAAATATGACCCTCAGATGCCAGACTCAATTCCCAAGGATGTTCTTTCTGTGGTCCAATGTCTTTCATCAGATATTTAAGAAGGATGACCACTAGAGAAAATAGAGCCATATCCTTACACAGCACTGAGGCTATAAAGAGTGAGGAAACCGAGGCCCAGAGACGTAGCTAATACCACAAAGATAGACACTATCAGAGTGGGGATTCAAGTTTAGTTCTTTTGACTTACACATTGTTCAGTACAGATTTCCTGGCAATTTGGTATGGTATAGTCAGGCATGAGGCTTTAATGTTAGTTAGACACAAATTTCTATCTTGGTTCTACTTCTTCTAACTCTGGGACTTCAAATAATGCCCTCTATAATGAGTGTCCTAATATCTGTTTTATGACATGGTTATCAAGAAAAAATGACACTATACTGATAAATTGCCAAGTACCTTGCCTTAGATTCAGTAGGTCCCAGTGTAGCTAGCTCCCTTCCCCATTTCTCTGTCTGAGACAACTCCCACCCAATTGTTTGTTAGACTCAATTCAAATAACACAAATTTTCAACATCCATGGTCCATTCATAGAATATACTGTAATTCTCAAACTCCTTTAACATACGGGTCACCTAGTCAAGAGAATGAGAAGACAAGTTACATATCAGGAGAAAATATTGCCAAAGACACATCTGATAAAGGACTGATCCAAAATATACAAAGAACTCTTAAAATTCAACAATAAGGAAGTAAACCACCTAATTTTAAAATGGATCAAAGACCTTAACAGACACCTCAGTAAAGAAGATATATGGATGGCAAATAAGCATATGAAAAGATGTTTTGCATCCTATGTCATGAAGAAAGTGCATATTAAACAGATATAGAGAACAAACTAGTGGTTACCAGTGGGGAGAGGGAAGGGAGGAGGGGCAATATAGGGGTAGGGGAGTAAGAGGTACAAACTATCATGTATAATATAAGCTACAAGGATATATTGTACAACACAGGGAATATAGCCAATATTTTATAATAACTGTAAATAGAGTATAACCTTTGAAAATTGTGAATCACTATATTGCACACCTGTAACTTATATAATACTGTACAGCAACTATACTTCAATTTAAAAAAAGAAGGCTTAAAAAAATCATGACAAAAATATTGTACCTTGTCAAGTTTTCACCCATTGTCAAACAATCTGACCTAATTGTAGGCATAAATATTTGCAGAACTTTCTTGAAAATAAAATAGTATACATTTTTCAAAAAAACACAAAGATCATAGCAGGGAAATGAAGACAGTCCCACAGGTTTGAAAGAAGAACTGACTATTCAGAATGCCATATTTCACACTGTTCTCCAGTGACATTACAGATATGTTAAAATAGATCATATTATGTGTTTAAAGTTCATTGAAAATTCTATAAATATTATCAAGAAATAATTTCCTTTGAAGAATAGTTCTAATATAAGGAGCACAACAAATGAATTATCACCTGCCAATATTTTTCAGGGGAGTATCTTAATTTGTGATTGATTTATTCATGTATATTTAAGAGCATCTCTCCACAGTTCTTAGTGATATAACAATAACAGTTTTGAGGAAAATTTAAATAAGTCTTGCTTTACAAATAGCTTTAAAATTCTGTCAACTATAGCTTTAAGGTTTACTACAATCAGAAGGATAAAAATCATTGTGGAAAGTTTGCACATGGTTATGCTGTGGCATGCTCCTGAGTATCAGCTTTATCCTTGTTCTGTTAATAAAAGAATGTTTGTCCCCTCAGAAAAAAAAAACAGAAAATGTAGATGAAAACAACAACGAGATACCGCTACACACCTATTAGAATAGCCAAAATCCAGAGCACGGATAACACCAGATGCTGGCAAGAATATGGAGCAACCAGAGCTCTCATTCATTGCTGGTGGAAATGCAGAATAGCACAGCCAATTTGAAAGGCAGTTTGATGGTTCCTTATAAAGTTAAATATACTCTTACCACACACTCCAGCAATCACATTCTTTGGTATTTATCCAAAGGAGTTGAAACATATGACAACACAAAAACCAGCCTATGAATGTTTATAGAAGCTTTATTTATAATTGTCCAAACTTGGATTTGGCAAGATGTCCTTCAATAGGTGAATAAATAAAGTATGGTACCTACAGACAATGGAATATTATTCAGCCTTTTTAAAAGTGAACTATCAAGCCATGAAAAGACATGGAGGAAACTTCAATGCATATTACTAATCTGAAAGAGTACATCATTATATGATTCCAACTATATGACATTCTGGAAAAGACAAAACTATGGAGACAGTAAAAAGATCAGCAGTTGCCAGGGGTTGGGGATCAGGGAAGAGATGAATAGGTGGAGCGCGGAGGATTTTGGGGGCAGTGTAATACTCTGTATGATACCATAATGATGGGTACATGTCATTATACATGTCTAAACTCATAGAATGTGCGAAACCAAGAGCGAACTGTAATGTAAATTATGGACTTTGGGTGATTATGACGTGTTGACATAGGTTCACCAGTTGTAACAAATGGACCACTGTGTTGAGGGACGTTCATAATGGGGGAAGCAGGGAGAATATGGAAATCTCTGTACCTTTCCCTCAAGTTTGCTCTAAAACTCAAACTGCTCTAAAAAAAATTTCGCCTTTGACATTAGTTAGAAAGGCAGGATTGAAGTGCAGCCCAAGAATTTGTATTTTAACATGCATTTCTTTCTCACTTCCACTCTCACCTTTTCACTCCAAGACTCAGATGCAACTGAACTACAGACCACATTTGGACAAACCCTAAGAGAGAGAAATCATTTGGGTGCACTTCCCCAATAGTTATAAAGCTTTTCTGTGCTTCAGATTAAAATATAAAGAAAATTCATACTATAAATTTAGGAGTCTCTCATCCCAAGAAACTCTAATTCAGTGAGTGGGGTCTGTCAGCTGTATTTTAATAGGTTCACTGTTAACTCTGATGCTTAACCAGGTTTGAGAACCACTGCTTTATTTATGCTGTAGGATTGTGGTCCCATCCACTCTGATTTCAATTCTAATGGCTAATTTTGCATTAAATCATTCAAACTCATTCCACTCTGGACTTATTTTCCTACTAGAGTGGAAGGATTTTGCTATCTAACATTCCAATCAGAGGCTTTCATGCATAAGGCATTTCTCACAGGTGTTCATAATGATTGCTTTCCACAGCCAGTTGGGATATGAAGCCCGTCTTCATTTTTGTTTGTTTTTAAATAGACACTATGCATAGGTAATACCACAGTTTTAAACACAAATATGTTAACTTCATCATGGAGGAAAGGTGGAGAAAAAGAGGCACAATGGCATTTACAGATTGCAACTTGGTTTTTAGAGATGGCAAAGAGTGGTAGAATGGACATCCTTTAAATAAGCATAATAGCCACTGCATTCATTTCATGCCTAGACCATTAAATATAGCCCACCCTCCCAGATTCCAAGCTGAAGTACATCCTTGAAGACCAACAAAGACTCTAATGTCTGTTCCACATAAATGTCTATGATAACCCCTCACATATTCTCAACCTGCTGGTTTTCATTGGTCTCTACTCTTCTCCCAACATTTGGATAGTATTCCAGTTTCCAAGTATACAGAGACTTCTTTTACTAACTTTCTGGTCAAATCTAGCCTACATGTACTGCACTGCCAAGATTTTCAGCTTTAAGTGAGAAACTTCTTCCTGCAGCACCAGGCCTACCAACAAGGTCAACTCCTCGGACAAAGAAAGGTGCATTTAGACAATTTAATGGCGCTCCAATAAAATGCATACATTACAGAAGCCTCCACTGTGCAGATAACCAGCAGTGTATTCCAGAAACACTCTGAAACTCATCACCACTACATAAATTCTAGATTAAACCCCTAAATCCCCATTGTTGAAAACAATTGAATGCATCTTTCTGCGTTTGGATATTAAATCATGCAGAAATGTTTATATTTGTATCAAACAAGAATCCTAAAATATTGGCTTTTACTCTGCTTTGTAGGAACGCCTGGAGAAATAAGAGGGGAAGTCAATTTGCTAAAGATCACCAAACCTGTGAAATTTCTGTCTTTCTAACACACTCCTGGTCAATCCATTCTGTTCTCCATTGAAGAAAGGTGGGGCTTCCCTGGTGGCGCAGTGGTTGAGAGTCCGCCTGCCGATGCGGGGGACGCGGGCTCGCGCCCCGGTCCGTGAAGATCCCACGTGCCGCGGAGCGGCTGGGCCCGTGAGCCATGGCCGCTGCGCCTGCGCGTCCGGAGCCTGCGCGTCCGGAGCCTGCGCGTCCGGAGCCTGTGCTCCGCAACGGGAGAGGCCACACAACAGTGAGAGGCCCGCGTACCGCAAAAAAAAAAAAAAAAAAAAAAAAAGAAAGGTGACCATTTCCAAGGACAGTTTGATTTTATTTAGACTATTGGCCTTTATAGTATGTGTTGTACGGTTTCCTATGAATATTTACTTACCCTCAGTGATCTTGTTCTTCAAGATGCTATATTACCAAAGGGTCCTATCACTGGCAAGTCATTTGCTCAACATAAGCTTTTTTATTAGATCATTTTTAGGAACTCCTAAAAGAAATAGTTATTCAACACTTACTATGTGCCTGATATAATATGATATTAAACCACAGTATTTCTCATCCCTCTACAAATCTCTTTGCCCTGCAAATCACATTCTCGGATAACCTTCGACAATGAAGCCTAAGCAAGAAAGATCAACCCAGGAAAGAGTGAACAAACTACAAAAATATGAAGCTTTTGTCAACTCAAAGCTGACTCTCTTGAATCCTTAACAAGCCCACAGTCCTAAAAGTCAGGATTCGTAAAAAGAAAAAACATTCTAAATTATAATATTGCCCTTTAAACCTAATAAAATCCAGGACAACTTAGACCACAGAAAATACTATTTGTTCATTTTAAGATAATAACACCCCTTATTGATTTATCTTTTTATGACAAGCACTGTTTTGCATGTATTAACTCCTTTCAACCTTACAATAGTCTCCATTTCATTTGTTCACCAGTGTGCCCCAAGCTCCCAGGACATAGCCTGGTGTACAGTAGGCACTTAATAAATATGTATTAAGTGAATGAATGACTTCATGAGATATATACTGTTATCTACATTTTCCAATTAAGGAACAGAGGTACAGAGCACTTAAGTATCTTTTCCAATAATTTATAGTTAGTAGTAAGAACCAGGATTCAGGATAAGGAAACATTCCCATGAACATCAAGTGAGTTGCTCAAAGTCATTAGAGGTAAAGCAACTCTAGGCATTCTGATTTCAGTCCTGTGCATCCTTCATAGGAGTGGCAGGCAAATACAAATAAATTATGAGTTGAGTGCTATATATATATAATGTTTATGTATACACATATAATATTATATATAATATATATAAATTATACAACACACACACATGCACTTGCGAACATGCACACACACACATATAACACCTGACACATAATTAGCATCCATGAAATGCCAGCAGCTTTTCTTTTGAAATGTCCTAGAAACAAATGAAATCATAGGTGTAAAGCGTGCTTCAAAAGATGTGAAACATATTCATGCAAGATGTTATAAAAATAATAATGATGAACATTTATCACAATACTACCTGAGGTCATCCCCATAGGTCTGGATCTGTCTTCTTCACTCCTGCCCAGCTGCTTCCTGCCTTGAGTTTTGAATGATAGCCAGGTTCTTCTCACATCTATCAAATAAATCCTACCAGTGCCTAACCAAACTCCATCCATCCTACAACATCACCAGTTGGTTGGAAAGGGAAGGAACTTCCATTTATTATGAATTTTGTGTTTCAGGTGCTATTCTACTTAGTCACTAATTTAATTATCAAATATTTATTGAGCACCTACCGTGTGCCAGACATTGTGCCAAACAACTGGGAGTTTCCTGCAAGTGAGCAAGCCTCTGTCTCCACAGAGTCTCATAATGTGCTTTGTATGCATTATCTCATTCAATCCCATGAATAAGTCCTTAGTCCTCTTATTGCCATCCCCATGTTATGGATAAGAAAATGAGCCTAAGCAAGGTTAAGTTACTTGTTAGTTCACACAGCTACATGATGAGGTTGGATTTAAATATACAGTTGACCCCAGAGCCCATGTGAAGTTTCTCCTCTTTGTCAATTTTTGTCGTGCTTTGCCTGTTTTTACTGCAGCCTAAAATATAACTCAGTTCTTACTATTCCAAAGTCATGGAAAGACTTACAGAGAGTATGCAATAAGAAGTAAGTGTAAGTCAGAACAGAACGTGCCTAACCCCACCCACCTCAGTTCTTCTCAGTGCAGTGGGAGCAGCCTCTTGACCTATTTCACCTCCTTGGCCGAGAGCAAAGAAGATGTACAAAAGTGAGCAAATACTTCAGTGCCTGGAGCTTGCCAAAATAGATACAAGCCAGTGGTTGAATAATGACCTCCTATAAGTATCCTCCAAATTCATGTCTTTTCTGTAGTTCCTAAGGGTGCAAAATTCCATACATCTTCAACCTACTAATAAGTTATCTACTAAGTAAGATATTTAAGCCTATGAAATTTATTATTCAAAACTGTTATTAATATGTTACTAGAGTCTCCCAAGGATGGAAATCCATTTTCTACTAAGAAACGTGACTTCCTCAAAATGTTCTTCTATGTTGCACAGTTCCTACTGTAGCTCAAGCAGGTCATTGGAATGCCTGCAATTTACAGGAAAGAAATTTTGTCACCATTGCATCACCAGCATTGCTTTGATCATGGTTTTATTTCTGTCATTCTTGCTTTGTAATGACCATTTACTGCTACATTAACAGCAATATCAATCTCACTTACTGTGGGTTGTTTGGTTAACCTTGCAGTACATAATGATAGATATGTATGTATTTTTTATATACTGATTTTATACTAGACTTTGACATACATACATTATGTTTCAAATATGAATCACTTCATTGATAAAGCAGATGGATACATAATTATAATTTCTTTTAATGTATGATAACACTTGATTGGCATTGTCTGTGAATTTGAGCCATTCACACAGGGTTTTTCTTCTGGTTTAGCTAACTAAACTCCAACTGAATCAGCTATTGGGCAGATAAGTATATACTCTAGACAAATACAAAGAAAAAACTAAAGTTACTGGAAAATGAAACAAGGAGAAAGATTTTGGAGAGAAGGGAACAGCAGGGTAACTTTCACTTCTTTATAGACTTAACCCTAACAACAGGCTACAGTTGGCACCACTAAGTAAATAAAACTCCAATAGAAAATATATTCTTTTTATCCTGAAAACTAGAGAACAAAGTTTAGTATAACTGTAGCTGTTGTAAAGTGGGGGGGGCTCCTCAAAAAGGAGAGAATAAGAGTGGGTGGAAAACCCTAAATTCTGTACATAAACTCTGTCCAAATCTCTGGATGACCTCTGAATCATGCACACATGGGACAGATTATTAGAAGCTAAAATAAGAATAACAGAATTGAACTAAAATCTGAAATGCTTTCAAAAAGACATACTTTTCAATTTGAGCCCAATAAAGTTAACATTCTATTAGAAAAAAGAAAGAACACTCTCAGAGGAGTATGGAGAATTTATATATCTGTACAACATAATAGATAACAATTTCCAAGATACAATCCAAAATGTCCAAGATACAATGTCTAAGGTACAATCCAAAATCACTCAACGTAAAGGAAACAAGAAAATATAACCCATTCTCAAGAGAAAATATAATCAACAGAAACCAACCCCAAGATGACCCAGAATTTGGAATTAGCAGGAAAAGATTTTAAACAGTCATTATAAGTGTGCTCAATAATATAAAAGAAAATATGGTCATAATGAACAAAGAAATAAAAAATCTCAGAAAATTAACAGAAAATTATTTCTAAAGATCAAAAGGAAATTCTAGAAATGAAAATAAAATCTCTGAAATTTTTAAATTCACAGCATGGACTTAATGGCAGAGTGGAGAATACAGTAGACCAGCTAACTTGAAGATAGATAAATAGAAAGCATCTAATGTGAAAAAGAAAGATAATAAAGAGAGAAAAACTTAAAGCCTTGAGGACCTATAGGACCATATCAAATTGTTTAACATATATGTAATTACAGTTATAGGAGGAAACAATAGAAGCAGAAAAAGATTTGAAAAAAATGACAAAAACGTTCCTAACTCATGAAAGACATAGATTTACAAATTCAAGAAATTCAGTGAACTCCAAGCAAAATAAAATGAAGAAAAATCACACCTAAGCATGTCATAGTTAAATTACTGATAACCAAAGATGAAATCATCTGGAAATCAACCAAGGAAAAACACACATGGCATACAAGAGAAGAGCAATTCAGATGGTAATGGGGAAATAATGGAGTTCAGAAGACAGTGTGACAACGTCTTGAAAGTGCTGAAGGAAATTGTCAACCCAGAATTCTAACCTAGCAAAAATATCCTTCAAGAATAAAAGTGAAATAAAGATATATTTAGATAAAAGAGAACTAAAAGATTTTGTCATCTTATAAGAAAGTGATTTTTTAAATGCTTTAAACAGAAAGCAAGCAATAACATGAAAACTCAGATCTTCAGGAACTATGAAGATAATTGGAAGTATTAAATTCCTAGGTAAATATAAAATATAGTTTTCCTCCTAATTTCTTTTTACATAAGTATTTAAAGCAAAAATTATAATATTGTCTTGTGAGAATTACAATAGATAAATGGAAACCATAGCATATCAGGTAGCAGTATGGACTGCAATGTTTTTACATTTTGCATGAAGTGGTAAAATATTAAAATTAGGGAGTATACTCTAACACCATACACAAAAATAAACTCAAAATGGATTAAAGACCTAAATGTAAAGCCAGACACTATAAAAAGAGGAAAACATAGACAGAACACTCTATGACATAAATCATAGCAAGAACCTTTTTGACCCACCTCCTAGAGAAATGGAAATAAAAACAAAAAAGAACAAATGGGACCTAATGAACCTTAAAAGCTTTTGCGTAGCAAAGGAAACCATAAACAAGACGAAAAGACAACCCTCAGGGTAGGAGAAAATATTTGCAAACAAAGCAACTGACAAAAGATTCATCTCCAAAATATACAGGCAGCTCAGCTCGTGCAGCTCAATGTCAAAAAAACAAACAACCTAATCCCAAAATGGGAAGAAGATCTAAACTGACATTTCTCCAGAGAAGATATACAGATTGCCAACAAACACATGAAAGGATGCTCAACATTACTAATCATTAGAGAAATGCAAATCAAAACCACAATTAGGTATCACCTCACACCTCTCAGAATGGCCATCATCAAAAAAACTACAAACAATAAATGCTGGAGGAGATGTGGAGAAAAGGGAACCCTCTTGCACTGTTGGTGGGAATGTAAATTGATACAGCCACTATGGAGAACAGTATGGAGGTTCCTTAAAAAACTAAAGATAGAAATAACATATGACTCAGCAATCCCACTACTGGGCATATACCCTGAGAAAACCATAATTCAAAAAGAGTCAGGTACCACAATGTTCATTGCAGTTCTATTTACAATAGCCAGAACATGGAAGCAACCTAAGTGTCCATCAACAGATGAATGGATAAAGAAGATGTGGCACATATATACAATATTACTCAGTCATAAAAAGAAATGAAATTGAGTTATTTGTAGTGAGGTGGATGGACCTAGGGTGTGTCATACAGAGTGAAGTAAGCCAGAAAGAGAAAAACAAATACTGTATGCTAACACACATATACGGAATCTAAAAAAAAAGAAAAAGAAAATAGTTCTGATGAACCTAAGGGACAGACAGGAATAAAGACGCAGACGTAGAGAATGGACTTGAGGACATGGGGAGGGGGAAGGGTAAGCTGGGACGAAGTGAGAGAGTGGCATGGACATATATACACTACCAAATGTAAAACAGATAGCTAGTGGGAAGCAGCCGCATAGCACAGGGAGATCAGCTTGGTGCTTTGTGACCACCTAGAGGGGTGAGATAGGGAGGGTGGGAAGGAGATGCAAGAAGGAGGGGATATGGGGACATATGTATACGTATAGCTGATTCACTTTGTTATATAGCAGAAACTAACACAACATTGTAAAGCAATTATGCTCCAATAAAAATGTTAAAAATAAATAAATAAATAAATATTATATTAATTAATTAATTAAGGAGTGTATTTTAATCCCTAGGGCAGCCACTAAAAAAGATAATGCAAAGAGGTATAACTAAAAAACCAAGAAATAAATTGAAACTTAATTCTAAAAAAATCATCAAATAATCCAAAAGAAAAAAAAGGAACATACCATAGGGAACAAATAACAGTTTAATATATTATAATTATTGAGTTATCTTGAGGTCATTGGATATAGTCCTATAATATTAAAGCATGCATACATGTTTTTCACTAGAAATTAAATAATAACCTATTTTTGTACATTCCTCTCAGATTATTTACTAGCATTAAAATCTTGGAGAGTTGAGAAGTAGGAGTATGTGGAGTGAGTGGTCCACAGCTAGGACATTGATAGCCACTGTCCTAAAGACACTCAAAAAGCTCCTTATATATCAGCCCTCAGTATAATTTTCAGAGTTCTACACTATTTCTTCAACTTTTTCTTCCACTTCACTTACCCTTGTTTACCCATACTCCATTCATGGTCCATGATGCCCCCCCTTCCTGGAATATTCTCTATCTTCACCTCTTAATATTCTTATTCATTAATATCTCACTTACAATTACCCTCTTATTTCCCCCACTTGATTTTACATGTAGCAGCCTGACCAATACTGTTTTCTAAATATCACTCATTCAACAAATATTTATTGAATTAATACTATGTTCAATGTGTTAATGTTAGGTGCGTGGTATACAAAAAGATTTTGTCTTTTTTATAAAAGCAATAGGAAATCATGAAAGGTGTTTGAGCAGGGAAGTAACATGATAAGATTTGCGTTTGTAAAGCTCTCTCTGTGAGGAACTGGGTGGAGGAGCACAGAGCTGAATGCAAGGGGAAGACGACAGGGCTGTTGCTGTGATTTGGAAGAGAGGTAAAGATTTCTTGGAAATGGTTAACAAGACTGAAATTGGAGACCTTTCTCTGAAATTAAAAGATCTAAAAATATGTTAGAAAAAAATTGATAGGACTTAGTGATGAATTGTTTATAAGGAGTGAAGAAGAGGGCGATTTCACAGATGATTCCTGGTTTTCTTTTGCAGATAGCCACTTGGAGAGGATGCCATTTGCTGAAGCTAGGGGATACTGGTAAAAGTGAAGACCATGAGTTCATTTGGGGATATTTTAAGTTTGAGTGAAGCTAAAGCAGCTGATTGGAGATGTCAAGTGGGGAGGTTATGTTTTATTCAATGCAGTATCTAGTATTCAGTACAGTGTACATTTCAAAATACAAATTCAATACATATTTGTTAATTGACTAACTTGGAATCAGACGGAAAAAGCAATTATTCATTAAGCATTGACTCCACCAGGCATTCTGACAGACATTTTGTCTGCAGCATCTCATTTAATCCCATGGTAACCATTCAGCTTTAATATGGTGATTCCAATTTTATAGATTAGGGAACAGGCTCAGGAATTTTAAGTAAGAAAACAAGGAGATTGTAGAATCAAGATTAAAACTTAGATCTGCTATTTACAAGTCGCTTGCAAAGTCTTTGTTCCTTCCCACCACCTCCCGCTCACCCACCACCATGTAACTTTTATTTTATGGAAAATAAAGCAGCTTCTTCCCCTGTATCTTAAAAAACCTCTCCCTCTTTTTTTCCCCATACTTATTTCTTTTCTCTCACTCAGGCATGGGTACTTCAGAATGAAATTCGGAAATTTCTCCTTTGCTTCTACCCAAGATTAAAAGAAAGGAGTCTGCTGCCTTCTCTACCTGCAGTTTGCTGAGGAAAAATCAAAATAGAAAAATGGAAATGCTGTCATTGCTCCAAGATCATGGATGTACTCATTTCATGTGTATTCTTCAAAAATTCAAGAAAGCTGAAATCCAATTTAATCTATTACATGATTGTCCTAAATTAGTTAACCACATCAAAGCATCAATGGCCTCACACTCTGGCAAGGGACATTGTAAAATGGTTTTCAAATATATAATGCAGTCTCTCAGGTGCTTGAGACAGGGATGCCCAACTCTGAATATAAAGATTCCCTTACACTTCTGAGATCAAACAGCAGAGCCATCATTTGAGAGACTGGATGAAATACCAGAGCCATTTCTTATTAGCTTCAGTCATTAAAGAGAATTTAGTAGCCTGGCTATTTACGCATTTTTTTTTCTTCCTTTAAAAAAAAGGCAATCTTAATAGAATGAAAGGGCAGAAGATTTTGAAGATCAAGATTACATGTAAATTTCCTACTAATTACATTGTTTTCTGCTTTCAGAAAAGAAAACCCAAACCAGTTTTCCAATACTCCTCTCTATCTCATGTTAAACAGTTCAAGAACAAAAAAGAGATGTTAAGAGTATTGCCCTTTGCTAGGAGTGAGGAAAATTACTACCATACTACTGTCACTACTGTGAGTACTAGCAAAAAATATCCTTGTGTGAGTCTATCCTCTGGCATGTCGGCCATGTTTTCCCATAGCAACAATATTGTGAACAAAATTTGGATTCCCAGTAGGACCCTTAAAAGCCAAGTCAAGCCATGATGCTGATGTAAAAACATGCTACATCTAAGCACTAAGGCAAGATCCTACGAATCTCAGAAACATCAGAAATGTATCTCTTCTCCCTCTCTCTTGATAACAACTATTTATTTTGAAAGCCATATAATAGTGGGAATTCAGCCTTTGTATAAAGAGAATATCTGAGAAGGCACTACAGCTTAATATTTAATAGCATAGGCACTAGAACCAGATTATCTAGGTTTGACTCCTGTCTCCCAGCACGATGTAGCTCTGAATATTGGACAACTTACTTCCTTTATTCTGTGCCTCAGTTTCCACATCTATACTATGGGAATTTAAGGAGTATCCCTATTGTTGTTGTGATTAAATAAGTTACTACTTCAAAACACATGGAACAGTTCTAGGTACATAGTAAGTACTCAATAAATGTCAACCATTTTTAGTAACATGCTACAGATTTTATCTCATTTAATCCTTGCTATGACCCTTCAAGATAAATAAACCATTTATCTTCCATTTTATAGATGAAGAAACTGAAACCCACAGAGGTTAGGCAATTTGCTCAGGGAAACACAGTTATAAAAGATAATTTTTTAAATGTAGAGCCAGATTTCTAATCCAGTTCTGATTCTTAAATTCCAGGCTCTGAAATATACAACCACGATGCCTGCAAAGATGGAAGTTCTCAGGAACATTTCTCTTGCCCTGACTCCCAATCCCCTTCACTAATTCCTCTGCCACGGTCTCCACAGTAAGAAGACAATATGGACAACAGTTGGAACTCTTTCTACCTTTCCAGGGCCCAGCTCCCTGCCCAGCATGGGCCCAGGCTTCACGGATATTTGACCTTTGTAAATTGGGTATTCAGAGGTCAAGGAATGCTTGTGTTTTGAATTTCCATTGTAGCTTTCTGGCAAATCTGTGAGTTTGAGCTCTTTGAAAATGCCACAGGCCTGTGGAAATATTGATCTTGGCCTTGGAAATCCTGATGGATGTAATTAGTTAGAGAAAGAAAAGATGACTGACCATATACAGTCAGAATCATAACAAATTGAAGTATTACAGAAACTATGAAGTCAAAACCCAGGAAGGGCTGGGGTCCAAAAGCAAGCTGGAGGTAGAGACATTTTCCAGAAATCAATTGTGAAAGAACTAAGAAGGTGTTCTCCTCACAGGCTTGACAGTTTTTCCCTTCCCATTCAGAGAGGCATGCTGAAGAAAATAGAGCAAAGACAGATGAGGAACAAAAATTTTCCAAGGCCTGAAAAACAGGTCTAGGGGCAATGGGGTTTCCTTAGTGAGAAGGTAGGAAAGGATAGGTTTGCCTTCACATTATCTTGATTTCTGTAAGCCTCCCAGAGCACCCAAAATTCTTCTTGATTATTTTGAAAATATATTTTTGATTATTAGGAAGATTCCTTTAAGAAAGTATAGAATCCCAAAACCGGAAAAGGCTTTGGCCTTTTTGGAGCACTTACCATCTCAGGTATTGTGTCCTCACCCTAAATGCTCCCAGCAACCAGGTAATTATTGTCCTCACATTACGGTTGAGACTCGGAGAGGGTTAAGTAACGCCCAAGGTCATGGGGCCAGGACAGGGCACACTGGCTCCCAGCCTGCCCATCCCACGAGCAGAGTTCTTATTCACTCAGTGTTCACTGACTGCCCTTGAAGCCATCTTGTCCAACCTTCATCACTCTGTGGAGCTGCCTGGGCAGCATCCCCACTGAGTGGGTTTTCAGTGTCCGTCTGAATACCTGTTACAAAAGGAATCTCACTATTTCCTTTTTAATTATGGAAAAACACACATACATAAAATTTGCCATTTTAACCATTTAAAAACACGCAATTCAGTAGCGTCTAGTACATTCATGATGTCGTACCACCATTGCCACATTCTAGCTGCAGAAAGTTTGCATCTCCCCAAATGGCAACCCCCTTCCCCATTAAGCAGTCACTCCCACCCCTGCTCCCCCACTGCCTCTAATTAGCTTTCTGTCTCTATCATCTGCCTACTCTGGATAATTCATATAAATGTAATCATACAAAATGGGCCTTTGTATCTGGCTTCTTTCACTCAGTACATTTTCAATGTTCATCCATGTATTAACATGTATCTGTACTTCATTCCTTTTTAAGGCTGAATAATATTGCAATGTAATGGATATATCATATCTTATTTATCCATTCATCAGTTGCTGGCCATTTGTGTTACTTCTACTTTTGGCTATTGTGAATAGTGCTGCTGTGAATAGTCTTATACACATTTTTTGAACATCTGTTTTCAATTATTTGGGGTATATACCTAAGGGTAGAATTGCTGGTTCATATGGTAATTTTGTTTAACTTATTGAGCAACCATCAAAGTGTTTTCCACCATGGCTGTACCATTTTACATTTACACCAGCAACATGTGAAGTTTCCAATTTCTCCACATCCTTGTCAAGGCTTGTTATTTTCTGTTGTTTTTAATAACAGCCATCCCAGTGGGTGTGAAGAGGTAACCCATTATGCTTTTGATTTGCATTTCCCTAATAATTGACACTGAGCACCTTTTCATGTGTTTGTTGGCCATTTACATGTTTCCTTGGATATATGTCTATTCAAGTCCTTTGCCCACTTTTTAACTGAGCTGTTTGTCTTTTTGCTGTTGAGTTGTAAGAATTTTTTATATATTATGGATACTAGACTATAGGTGGATATATGATTTGTAAATATTTTTTCCCATTCTGTTTTTTCACTCTTTTGACAGTGTCCTTTAATGCAATAAAGTTTTTAATTTTGATGAAGCCCAACTTATCTATTTTTTCTTTTGTTGCTTGTGCTGTTGGTGTCATGTCAAACAAACCTTTGCCAAAGCCAAAGTCATGAAGATTATTCCTATGTTTTCTTCTAAGAGGTTTATAGTTTTAGCTCTTGTAAGTAGGTCTTTGATCCATTTTGAATTAATTTTTCTACACGATGTGAGGTAAGGGTCCAAATTCATTCTTCTGCATGTGTATCCAATTGTTCAAGCCAATTGTTGAAGAAACTATTCTTTCTCCATTAAATGACCATGGCACCCTCGTCAAAAATCAATTGACCATATGTGTATGGTTTTATTTCTGGACTCTCAGTTTTATTTCATTGACCTATATGTCTATCTTTATGCCATTGCCACACTGTTTTGATTACTGTAATTCACAACATTTTTAGGCAGCCTATTCAGACTTCAGATATCCTCAGTTACTTATTAGAAAATTCTTCCTCACCTTGTGTTGAAATATACCTCGTGTTGCTACTAACCTCTGATCCCAATTCTGCCCTCTGGAGTCTTATCATTATCATCAGCAACATGATCAGGAAACTTGTTAAGGTCTCATTATTTTTCAGGAATATTCTAGGTGTTTTGCTCCTATTGTGTATCACATTATGTCTTCAAACAATATAGATACCATCATTATCCCCAGTTTATAGATGAGGAAACTGTGGCATGGAGATGTTAAGCAACTAACCCACTCACAGTTACATAGCAAGTGGCAGATCCAGGATGCAAACCTAAGACAGTTCAACATTCCAACTCACACTCCTTTTTTTTTTTTCTAACATCTTTATTGGAGCATAATTGCTTTACAATGTTGTGTTAGTTTCTGCTATATAACAAAGTGAATCAGCTATATGTATACATATGTCCCCATATCCCCTCCCTCTCGCATCTCCCTCCCACCCTCCCTATGCCACCCCTCTAGGTGATAACAAAACACCGAGCTGATCTCCCCATGCGATGTAGCTGCTTCCCACTAGCTATCTATTTTACATTTGGTAGTGTATATATGTCCATGCCACTCTCTCACTTCATCCCAGCTTACCCTTCCCCCTCCCCGTGTCCTCAAGTCCATTCTCTACATCTGCATCTTTATTCCTGTGCTGCCCCTAGGTTCATTAGAACCTTTTTTTTTTTTTTTTTTTAGATTCCATATATGTGTGTTAGCATATGGCATTTGTTTTTCTCTTTCTGGCTTACTTCACTCTGTATGACACACTCTAGGTCCATCCACCTCACTACAAATAACTCAATTTCATTTCTTTTTATGACTAAGTAATATTCCATTGTATATTTTCTTTATCCATTCATCTGTCGATGGACACTTAGATTGCTTCCATGTTCTGGCTATTGTAAATAGAGCTGCAATGAACATTGTGGTACCTGACTCTTTTTGAATTATGGTTTTCTCAGGGTATATGCCCAGTAGTGGGATTGCTGGGTCATATGGTACTTCTATTTTAAGTTTTTTAAGGAACTTCCGTACTGTTCTCCATAGTGGCTGTATCAATTTACATTCCCACCAACAGTGCAAAAGGGTTCCCTTTTCTCCACACCCTCTCCAGAATTTATTGTTTGTAGATTTTTTGATGATGGCCATTCTGAGGGGTGTGAGGTGATACCTAATTGTGGTTTTGATTTGCATTTCTCTAATGATTAGTAATGTTGAGCATCCTTTGATGTGTTTGTTGGCAATCTGTATATCTTCTCTGGAGAAATGTCAGTTTAGATCTTCTGCCCATTTTGGGATGGATTGTTTGTTTTTCTTATACTGAGCTGCATGACCAGCTCACACTCAATCTGCAGAGTGGTTGAGCAAACATTCATTGAGTGCCTCTGGGTCAGGCACTGTGTTAAGAGCTATAAGTACAAAAGTAACTGGACCCCCCTCCCTACTTTCACGGAGTTCATATATTAAGACAACAGTCAATATCAAGTCTCCTCTGGAGAGTGTTGTAATTCAGGAACACCATGGATAGATGTTCTTCCTGGGAAAGTAGAAAACTTCACTAAGTTCACAACAACTCTTGCCTCTCACCACTCCACTTCCCTATCCAATCTAACCCATGTTTATGGTATCACTGCTGATATAAATACACCCGTCCCTCAGCAGAGAACTAGACTCTGTGGACCACTGATGCCCTCCTGAGCTTCACATGACCCCACATTGACCTGGACCATTGAGAGGGATCATTCTCCAATTTGTATGAATTTCAATTCATACACCGGTGTTCATATTACCATTCCCAAAATGATTCCCCACTCATTTCCCATAGTATTTGAAATCTCTTCAACTATAAATTCTTTCCATTGGTAAAGGTGTTTTCTCTTCCAAAGATCAACTATCTATGTCTCTAAAAAAGTAAGCAAGTAGAGAACTACATTTATTGAGGACCTATCATATACTAGGCATTTTATATGGACTATCTCACTTCTTCCCTAGAACAACACAGTGAGGTAAGCATTATTAGCCCTATTTGACACAGGCAGAAGCTAAGACTCAGAGTTTAGAGAATGAAGTGGCAGGTTAATATTTAAACTCAGGACTGTCTAATCTCTGTGCAGGAATCCCTTTGATGGCTTCCCTGAAAAGGGAACATTTAGTTCATGCTTAACCACTTTCTGGGACTAAGAGCTCATAATCCACATTTGACCCAACCCATCATGGACCATCTCCGATGTTAGAAAGTGTTTGCTTCTAAAAATGAAAACATTCCGGAAATGAAATGGGCTGCTTCGGGGTGGGCAATGATCTTCTCATCTCAGGGCTTTCTCAGTTGCCAAAAGGCCTTTGTTTTGTTTTGAATAAAGATTCTCAGTCCCTTTAGCCAACTCATTCCCAAATTCAACATGCCAAAGATGACAATCCACCACCAGATACAATCTGAATTCCTACATCATTCCCTTAAAGCAGAAAAGACAAAACTGATAAGAAAAGCCATGTTTATGTTGCCACTTTTCCAAAGGCAAAGGCATTGCAGGCAGTGGAGAGTAAGAGGAAAATTAAACTGTAAAGAAATATTTGACAGTGTTTCCTTAATCATGGTCTATATCTGCTGATCCAGCCAAAAGCAAGGGGGCAGAGGTGATTTTTGCTATGCTACAGTGAATAACGCAATCATATTTTTGATACCAAACTACATTTAACTACCATATAAATCCTGCCTGCCTCCATACCACAGCTCATTATCTCAAAGGAAATGTACAACTTCTGGAAAGTCAAATGTGGTCAGACCTGTGTCTCTGAAGCTGGGATGGAGACACAAAGCTGAGAGGCAGATGCTTGCTGCACAACAGTCCATCTTCTTGAGTGCAAACAAGGAGCCTCACCCAGGTATCTTTGGCACTAAATTGCTCTGGAACATTAAGAAAATATTCCACCTTCCTGGGATTCAATGTTTCATCTTTAAAATGGGATTAGGGGGGTATCATTATCCCCATTTTGCAAATGATGAAAGTCAGGTACAGAGACGTTAGAAAATTGCTCAAGGTCAAAGTCAAATATCTAGTCAAAGGGAATCCAGGCATTAAGCCCAAGTGTGTCTGTCCTGACTCATAAGTATGCTCTTCCGTAAGTGAAAAAGCTCTAACACTGTGACTCAGTGGAAGTTTGCTGGACTGTTAGGGTCAAAAACCCTTAACAATAGCTTCCACAGTTTGGAGCATCTTATTGTCAACATCTGAACTTCCCAGATTCCCAGAGGACGAAAAATGTGTGCAATAAGCACAATGATAAATGTTCAAGCTTGATTTCGGGGAAAGTTGTGGGGATAACAGAAATGATTGGTACAGAGAAGCAGGGAGAGTTCTTTCTCAATCTCTTTGGAGTGCAAGAGGAGGAGGATGCCACTCTGCCTGACCTGGGAAGAAGAAAAGAGCACACTGGGTCATTTTTGCCCTGTTTCCAGCTACATGAGTTGAAAAGCCAAGTCCAGGTTCAATGCATCATTCTTGAGGCAGGAAACAAAATCCCTCTTTGTTCCCCAGTGAAACTTATCTCTGAAGAGCTGCACAACTTCCTGTGAGATACAGCCCTGCAGATGTGCCTCGAGAGACCCGCCCGGCTGTGCTACCATCACTCAAAGTGCAAGAATGGGCACTTTGTACCGCTGGGCTGAAAATAACACTCACTCCTCTGATCCCCACTGGGGTTCCCAAGTGGACAAAACTTCCTGCTTAGGGGAGGGGTCATGGGCAGTGGATGTGTGTGTGATTTTGTTTTGTTCCTTTGTGAATTTGTTTAGCTATTTATAGAGCCAGAAGAGAAAGCAAGGGGGCAGAGTGTAGCACGGTGTTTTGCAAACTGTATTCCATGGAACCCTTCCAAGGGTTGGAGACCCCGAGGGTTAGAAGTAGAGGATGGGGTGGGTAGGAAGAGCAGTCATGGCTCCAGGCATTTATATCTGCCTCCTTCTCCCCCTGACAACACCACCAACAATAACAATCACAGCAGTTCTATTTCTAACAATACGATGTAGTGGGCTAGATATGATTTTATTTCAACAAAGAGTTTTATAGTTTAAAAAGTGTTTGAAAACCACAGTTGCTGTAGATAAATTCTATTCTCAATTCTGCTAAAATGTAGCTCTGTGACTTTGATTAGTTCTTTTCAATGCTGGTTTCAGTTTCTCCATCTATAGAACAAGGAAAAGCATCAAGTCCCCTACTACACTCTAGGTCAAAGGAGGAATTTGTTACAATAAAATAGGCACAGCTTTCTCCCAGAGAAAGTGAAAAAAGACAGAAACCCTCCTTGTAAGATGGTTTAATTTTCAATTAATATAGGGTAAGAAGCTCTTTCTGACATTCCTATTATGGGCCCAGAATTAAATGAGTACCAACAGACTGTACATGGTACACAGAAAACCACTATTGGTGCTACTAAAATTAAAGGACTATTTAAACAGCGCTTTTATAAGGACATTAATTTTTCTCTGGTGGAAAACATGAGCTATACTAAATTCATGTATAGATAACCAAAAAGGGGGAAAAGACAATGCAGTTGGACAAAAAGAAAAGGGAAGCATCAAAATCTTCTCATTGTGTGTGCATGTAGGAACTATTGATAGCATAAGATAGGAAGGAGTTTATGCTGGATTGTTGTTGTCAACTTGATTAAACTGGAATTCCCTTCCATATATGATTCTGTAGAGTTGGCCAAGAGAGGAAGTTGTGTGAGATCAGAGGACCAGAAGTGGAACAGTGGCCATGACTCTCTGAAGGTCTTATTGTGGTCAGTGACAGACAGACACAGAGGTTCCCAGTGATTTCCAGCTTGTCCTCACTTCTCTTCTACATGTTGAGCTCTTCTTCTGGACCTTGTGCTCTGCTGAACAACAGCAGGTCCCAGACTCATCACCAGACACTTGAAGGCAGTAGCTACTCAAAGACAACAACTTCCCATTGGTTTCATTCATTTCAAGCTGCTCCCTCAAGGTCTCACTCTAGCAGCTGAACATACTTGACTCCTCAGGTACCCCTGCAATCTCCAACTGGTTCTTTTGCACCAACGTTTCAAAAAGATTTGTTTGCAACATATTTCTCAGATACTTCAAAACTCCTTTTGGACCATCACTTCATCGGGTCCTTCCATAATTGCACCAGGTCTAATTCATCCAATCAATCCCTTATCTGAACACCCACAGGATCTCTGCTTCCCTGACTGATCCCTGAGAGATACAGAAAATTCTGCATGGAAATCAAAAGGTACCATAGCATAAAATCTACAATATGTGGCATTGACTTTGAAATGGCAGCAAGCAGAGGTTGGAAAGGCAATTAGGACGTTGTTTGTAGAGGCTAAAAAAGCAGTGAGTAAATTGGAGACCAGATAAAGGGCAATCAGTATTATACAATGGTGAAACAATTGGCAAAGCTCTCACTTGTGGTGATTTGAAGATAGAAAATGTCCTGAATAACCTTGTTGATCTGCCTAAAAGCATTTCCAAGCAGGATGTTGAAAGTGTCAATTGGCATCTTTTATCTACATCCAACAAGTTGCAGGTAAAGAAAAATGAGCTAAAAAGAGAAATGACCAATTTTCAAGCAGAATTGTTAAAATTATATATGCAAATCAGACTGCTATGAGCAAACACTTATGTGTGTGTATGTGTGTGTGTGTGTGTGTGTGTTATATATATGCAATTTAGGATTTGCTGAGTTAGAAAATAAAATTAATTTCCCATTCCCTAGTCTCTATAGCCAGCAAAAACTTCTTAAATTAAGAATCAGCCTCTGAGTAAAGGTTAAATTAAATGTGTGGCTGTAAGAGGCTTTATTAAGAGCTCAGGAAATTTTAAATTAGTGACTAATGGATCTTCTCAGTAAGCAAAAAGGAGTTAAAAGTCTTAAAGGTGTCACCCATAACAGTCTGACTTGCAGCATAAGGCAAAGGGAAGTGTTTCTCAAAAAGACTTACTGATATGGATTAGACATGAACTGAACCCCAGGGAGATATATAGAAACCCACAAAATTTTTAGGAAACTTGTACTAACAAAAACACCATCAAATTGGATGAAAAGGAGTAGAAACCATTCAAAATGAAAAAAATCCCTCTGGGTGCCAAACTTTCTCTGGGCAAAAAGTAGGCTGATAATGCACTTAGCTGCAAACACAGGCCAGCTCTTTTCCAAAAATGAAAGAAAGAAAAAGAAAAAAAAGCTCAGAGAGTTCTATCAAAACAGAAGAGAATCAAGAGTAAAGGAGAACAGTGGGTTAGAGAATTACACACAGGTTCAAAACTGAACCCTTGTCAATGAACATGCCCCATCACTAGAGTAGGGACCTCTGACAACATGTGCCCTGCTGGATTTCAGAATTTCTATGGAAATTCTTTACTCTTAACTTCGCAATCCTCCCCTTTTTGAATGTGTCTTTTGCAGTTATCCTTTCTCTATCTCATCATTGTATCCTGGATGTGTGAAAGACAGACAACTTGTTTGTTTGTTTGTTTGTTTTTGCGGTGCACGGGCCTCTCACCGTTGTGGCCTCTCCCGTTGCAGAGCACAGGCTCCGGATGCGCAGGCTCAGCGGCCATGGCTCACAGGCCTCCTGGACCGGGGCACGAACCCGCGTCCCCTGCATCGGCAGGCGGACTCTCAACCACTGCGCCACCAGGGAAGCCCCTGACAACTTGTTTTTTAATTAATAGTTCTCTGAATCAAGAGCAGCTATCCCCAAAAAGCTACATTAGAGGAACTTCATCTCCATCTAGATCTGATGCAGAGAGTGAGATAATAATTTCAGGCCTTTACCATAATGGGATGAGGCTTTGGGGGTTTTTATCCTGTAATGAGAGGATAAATTTATTTTGTATGTGGGAATAATGTAAATAAGTATGACCAGAATATATACTGTGGAGTGGGGGTGGAGGGAGGAAAAATGGCTATGAATTCTTTGAAGTTCCTACCATCAAGGCAGAGAGTCAATTTCCCCACCTCTTTCATCTGGGGTGGCCATGTGACTTGCTCTGACAATAGAAAGCAAGAGAAGTGATGTTGTATGGCTTCTTAGTGCTTCTATTCTCACCCTTGTGCATGTACCGCTTCCATTCTTAGTCTATTGGGTCATTGCCATTTTACGAACAAGCCCAGGCTAGTCTCCTTGAGGATTCAACACCACCTGGTGAGAGAGACCATGAAGAAGTATACAAGATCAGGCATCCCAAATGCTGTAGCCATCCCAGCGGAGTCCCAGCTTAGTCCTAGATGTATAAGTGAGGTCATCTAGACCAGCCACTCCCTAGAAAACCAACCGAGTTTAAATGCATGCGTGAGCCCAGTAAAACATGGATGAGCCCCGTCAAAATTGCCAGTCCACAGAATCACCAGTAAAAAAAATGACTAATTTTGTAGGTGTGTTTTTGTGCAGCAATAGAAAGTTGAAGCGGTTTCAGGGAAAGAAAACCTTAAAGGTGAAAATCCGGAATTGATTCTTTGTAGTACAGGGACCAGGGTGAGGCAAGCAAGTTATCTAGAATGCAAATATGAAAAAGGCATTCACTCTCAGGGTTGTGCAAGTGCCCCCTTAAATTTTTCACCCTATGCATCTCTCTCCCCCAGCTCTAGACCCGGGTTCTCCTATCTGACTAAATAAAAAGGCATTAAGGACCCAGCCACCAGTGGTAAAAGGGACACTGCTCATTCACAACATGAAGTGGAAAAATCATTACCTAAATTATCATCTGTAGCACCTGGAATCAAGTCGCCATACCAGAGAAGTCCTTGAGTGGCCAACTAGCTGCTGTCATTGAATATTTTAGTAAAAATAAGGAGTTGGTAAGTTGTTCCTAAGAGTGATGGAGAACTTGGGAAGAGAATGATGAGCTTAGTGCTTTAAATTCCCAGTTCAAAGTTTGATTGAGGAACCAGAAATCTTCTATGACCATACTACAAGAAACCATTAGCTCTCATAGCCATGGGTAGAGATTTCAAAAAAAACAGACCAAAAATCTAATCCTAAAGGTAGCTGATTTATAACATAGAATGTATCACAAGCTTATAGGGTCTTATATTAAAGTTAAGGTACTGAATGGGAAGGGGTACGGTCTCTTGAAATAGGGGTGGTGCATATGAGCAGATTCCAGTGAAGCTGAGGACCTTGAACTCCAGTTCCTCTGGGCATCCTTTGCCAGTAGAAGCAATACTTCCTCCTTAATAGTGTTAGGAAAAAGGATAGTGAAGAGACTGAAAAACATCAAAGAATATGGCTGGAAAAAGGATTGCTTTGCCTAGGAAAGAATATACAGCAGGAACATGCGATATGACTCTAATTATGCAAAGAGCTAGCTATTATAGAAGGCTTAGATTTGTTTCATCTAGCCTACAAGAGCAAATCAAGAACCAGTTAGTAGACATGGTGTGTATACCACTGTTTCCATGTCAGAATTCTTTCCTGGCATTTCTTGATAAAATTATGCTTTTCCAAATCCTAAATGCCAAGAAAACCTGTCAAGAAATTAGGAAAATGGAAAAGGTAAGAAATCCATTCACAGTGTGTACATATATCAAATCATTGCATTGTACACTTCAAATATCTTACAATTTTGTTAATTATACCCCAATAAATTCTAAAAAGCTGAAGCTATTCCTGAAAAACATCATCTTAACAGCTTAGTATCTCCAGCTACACCAAATATCTTCCATTTACCCCTTAAAACCCATTCTCCACCTTTATCCACCCTACTCTGCACCCTAGAAGACTGTCTGGTATGGACTACATCAAAACTTTCCTATGTCCTCTTTTGGGTAGATTTGGCTTTGGGGTAGATTTGGCCAATAGTAAGCCATGGAAGGAGGACAGAGGAAAGAGAATGTGTGCAGCTGGCTCCCTCCCTAAAAGGTCACCTTGAATTGTCTGTGTCCCATGACCAAAGTAGTCTATTTTACACGACTCTGTCTAATTACTTATAAATGCTCCTTCCCCTCATCCTTTTGACTCAGGGAGATGGCTCTTCTACTCTTACTAACCTCAAGATATTGAAGTATTTCTTATAGTGCTCTTGTTAAAAGTCACTTTGTAAATAGACATTCCTTGAGTCATCTAATTTGACTGTGTCATTTATTTCTTGTCGAGACACAGACTTATAGACCAATGGAAGGATAACTTCCTTTTCTCAATAGTTCTAGCAAAAGTCTCAGGGCTGATGCTCATTGGCTTCCATGTCATAGCTTTAGCTATCTGATCACCAATAATTGTGGCTCTAAAAATGCAATATTTTAATTAGCCAGACCTGGTTCATGCATCTATCCCTGGGAGTAAGGTCATTCCCACTGGAATCACATAGACTTAGAGTTTGAGAGAGATATTTCCCCAAAGAAAAATCTGAATGAGCATGGATCTTAAAGAAAAGTCATCTGATATCTACAAAACCAGACAAGCACAAATGTTTAGAATCCCAGTTCACCTATGAAGTAGTAATAATACATTAACTAAATTGGGTAAATGGACCAGGTTCTCCTTTAAGTTTTCTTATATCTTTACAAGCTATGGCTCTAACTCCAACAGTGCACCCTGGTAAAACTGAACAAATTTAATTCTATTTCCTGTGCTACCAACAAATATCTATATGACCTTGAACAAGTCAGTTCTTTTCTAGGTTTCTATTTCTTTGTCTGTAAAAGGAGCAGGTTGGATTAAATGATCTCTTGGGTTTTTTCTAGATATAAAACCTCTATGAATCTATGATTATCTCCAAAATTCCAAGTTCTGTTAAGGTTCTTGGATTGCAACATCACAAACAGGCTCAGTATAACATCAAACTCTGCCCTCCAGATAAGAGGAATGTATTGAAAAGATATGAAAAGACAAGGTCTAAGGCAAACATTAAGAACAAGACCTTGGAAACATCAGAAACCAGACTATTTGAGAATCTAAGCAGAAGTGTGGTCTCTTTAGGCATTGCCTACACAATGAATCAGCTCCATTTTTGATCCCTCCATCCCACTCATTATTCAAATTCCCAAGCATAAGATTGGAAATGGATTAGGATGAGTGGTCTTCTCATCTTCTGACTCGGGATGGCAGAGCATCTTGCTGACTTTCCCACCAGGACAGTACATCATGGGGGGAGAATGACTACCAGAAGGTAGAAAGGATAATGAGCAAGCAAAAATTACTGATACCTTTTACACAAGCCAGCAACAGCATCAGAAGCTGGGTACAATATTCCTTTGCTCATATTTACAATATAGCTCTATGTAAATTCCTTTTCAAATTTTCTTGGAATTATACATGTTATGCCTAAGTCACAGTCCCAGAATCTTAAAAAAAAAAAAAAAAAAAAAGTCTCAACCTCCAAAATTCAAATGACTTGGTTAGGTCACCAAAAGATCTAGAGATTAGAAATGACAATTTTAAAATAAGATTCAAGAACATTGTAAAGCAAAGACCAATAACTTGGTTTTGTTTTCATTAGACTCTATTATTTTTCAGCCCCAGGCAAATAGACACAAAATGAGATAATACTTGAATATATGAATGCAAAATCAAGAACTTCAGCAGAACAGGTGAATAATTTATAAGTGTACAAAATGAACTCAGACCTCCTTTAGCCAATATCAGTGTGTATAGAAACCAAAAGCCACATAATTTCACAGTAATTATCCAATTCCTAACTTGAGGCTTCAATATCAGTGCTGAAAATTATGTACCAGTTATACTTGGAACTGTAGGTTTTAGAGTGGGATGAAACTACCATGAATTAGCAACTTGTTGACATCTTTAAAGAGAATTTTAATGTCTGGTGTTGAAATGGACATTTTACAAGGGTCTGGATATGCATTAGCAGCACAGATCATATGTGCATGTGCCTAATGTTTATAGTTCTGTGTTTACATGAATCCTGGATCTATTTACTTTGCATTTGTAAACATTTGCAAAGATTACATTTTTCTATTTCAGGTATGTTTCAATTTTTTAAATGTGTTTAATCTGTATAATTTAGCTAAATAAAGTGGAGGGGAAAACTTTGTAAGGAATTACTATTACTCTCTACACTCCCGTTCTGAAAGTTGTAGGCAATTAGCTAGCAGACAGGCCCTACTGAGGCTTCATGGGGCCTGAAGCAGAGTTGGCAAACAAGGTACTCACAAATGAGTTATGAAGAGATGAATGAATCAATATCAAAATTGTTCACATGAGTTTGGGGTTAGAGTTAAGATTCCTTTCCCAAGAAAGGGAACATCAACAGACGTTTAGAAGATACCAAAGGAGATCTAGAAACAAGAGGTACGTTTCCAAGCTATGCTCTAGTCCAGGCCCCCACCATGGCAGGGATTTTTGGTTTAAGCTGTTTGTCATTATGCAGAACACTGTGCCTGATCTAACACCTCACCATGGCATGGAAGAGGGAGAAAGATGATAAAATGGAAAACCCTACCAATACAGGTAGGATCCTTCCTAAAAGCCTGGACTCTCACCTTCACTCTAAATATGCCTCAAATTGAAAGAAAAAATAGAGATGAATGAAAATTTGGGTTCCTTTGGTTCCTCACTACCTCCACAAAGTGGAATCTGTCCACCTTCCCTAAGGAAAGCACAATCAGCAACAGCAAGCATTTTCTAAAAACCTGCCATGGGTAGACACTGCTTGTGATGGGATATAGAGATGGATACAGCATTGTTCCTGCTCTCATTGATGGGTATATGTGTTAAAATTAGAGGAAATTACAGAAGAAGCAGTCACTGAAAACTAGGGCAATAAAAGCAAGATTTGAAGACAAAATAAGTCATCAGCTCGATGATAAAGGTTGAGATGGTTTATTTAAAAAGGCAGAAAAGGTAACTGTGCAATCTATGAGAACCACAGACTTAAAGTGATGAATGAGTATGGACACTGGTCACCAAGAATATCAGTGTGACTGAAGAAACAGAAGCAGGGAAATAATTGGAAATCAATTCTTGCACTTTTCCTTTCCACCAATTTTTCTAACTTTTGCTACTCATTAAAATAATCTGAGAAACTTAAAAAAAAAAAAAACAGGCATTTTATGGGCCCTATCTCCGGAGATTGATTTAATTGTTCTGGGTTGAGGCCCAGGTACATTTATTTGTTTTATTGTTTTCTCTTTCTTAAGCTCTCTAGGTGATTCTAATGTACAGCCAGGGTTGAAAACCACTGTTTAGGTCATCAGGACCCACCAGTATTATGCAAATGACATCATTAAAAGAGGGCTGTAAGTACACCTAAACGTTTTGCAATCCAAGTCCCAAGTCACTGGATGTAATGCAAATAACAACATATAAACCTTAAACCAATGTCATTCAATTCCTCACTTCGTAGTACTCTACTAGAAGGCTTAGCAATGAAACTTGGAGCCTAAGAATGCAATAACTGTATAGAAAAATTTTAAATAACTGTATAGAAAAATTCACTAGAGGGATTCAGTGTCAGCCTTGATTGCAAAGAAAACATCAGTGAACTTGAAGACCAGCCATTTTAAATTGCCCAGTGATATGAGCAAAAAGTAAAAAGAATAAAAAAGAATGAAGGAAGTTTAAGGGGTTTATGGGACACCACTGAGTGGACCAATATATTGACTTTCATAGAAGTCTCATAAGAGGAAGAGAGAAAAAAAGGAAGAAAGCTTATTTGAAGAAATAATGGCTAAAAACTTCCCAAATCTAGAGAAAGAAATACACATCCAGATTCAAGAAGTCCATCTGATCTCAACTAGGATCAATCCAAAGAAAGTCACGCAGAGGCACATTGTAATCAAATTGTCAAAAGTCAAAGACAAAGACATATTTTGAAAGCAGCAAGAGAAAAATGAATCATCATGTACAAAGAAGGCTTCATAAGACTATCAACAAATTTCAAAGAAGAAACTTTGAAGGTCAGAAGGAATGGAATGATATATTTAAAGTACTGAAAGAAAGATACTTCCAACCAAAAATATATATTCAGGAAAATTCTCTTTCAAAAAAGAAGAAAAAATTAAGCATTTCCCAGATAAACAAAATCTGAAGTAGTTCATTACCACTAGACCCACCTTTACAAGAAATGCTAAGGGGAGTCCTTCAAAAAAGATGTTATACAGCAACATGAAAGTACATGAAACTATAAAGTTCTCTGGTAAAGGTATAGACAAATATGGAATATTATAATACTGTAGTGGTGGTGGTAAATCACTTTTAATAATAGTACAGGAGTTAAAAGATAAAATTATAAAAATATAACTATAAAATTATGTTAATGGAGAGGTACACAATATAAAAAAGATGTTATTTGTGACATCAATAACACAAGGGGGACAAAAGAGTAGAATTTTCATTTGTGATTAAAATTAAGTTGACATCAACTTAAAGTAGATAACATGTTTTATATATCCCATGATAACCACAATAAAAAACTAATAGAAGATACACAAAATAAGATAAATAGGAATCACTACAAAAAAAAAAAAATACCAAAGACAAACAACAAAAATAAAAACAATGAAACACAAAGGAAGATATCAAAAGAGAAAGAGTAAAAAAGGGACAAAAAGCCACAAGAGAGATAGAGAAGAATTAACAAAATGGCAATAGTATGTCCTTCTCTATCAGAAATTATTTTACATACAAATGGATTGAGCTCCCCAGTCAAAAGACATAGAGTAGCTAAATGGACTTTTTAAAGATCCAGTTATGTGCTGTCTAAAAGAGAATCAATTTAGATTTAATGACATACATACATATGCTGACAGATAGAAGTAAACAGATAGAAAAAGACATTCCATGCTAATGGTAACCAAGAAAGAGCAAGAGTGGCCAAATTTATACCAGAAAATAGACTTCAAGTCAAAGACTGTCACAAGAAACTAAGAACAGCATTGTATAATGTTAACAAGGTCAATTCACCAGGAAAGTACAACTTAAATATATACACACCCAACATCAGGGTACCCAAATGTGTGAAGCAAACACTGACAGAAATGCAGGGAGAAACAGACCTCAACACAATAATAATTGGTGATTTCAAAACCCCCCTTTCAATAATGGAAAGAACATCCAGATAAAGATCAATAAGGAAACAGAGGACTTGAACAATGTTCTAGACCAGATGGACTTAATAGACATATATAGAACATTCTAACCAACAGCACCAGCATACACATTCTCAACTGCATTCAGAACATTCTCTAGGATAGATCACATATTAGGTCACAAAACAAGTCTTAACAAATTTAAGAAGACTGAAACCATGCCAAGTATTTTTTTTCCACCCACAATGGAATGAAACTAGAAATTGATAACAGAAGGAAAACTGGAAAATTTACAAATATGTTAAAATTAAGCAACACATTCTTGAACAACCAATGAGTCAAAGAAGAAATCAAAAAGGAAATTAAAAATTATATTGAGACAAACAAAAATGAAAATACAACATACCAAAACTTATGAGATGCAACAAAAGCAATATTTAGAGGAAAGTTTATGGGGGAAAACACATATATTAAAAAAGAAAAAAAATGTCAAATAACCTAAATTTATACCTCAATGAACTAGAAAAGAACAAACTAAGCCCAAAGTTGACAGAAGGAGATAGCAAAAACTAAAGCAGAAATAAAATAGAAAAGAATAGAAAAACAAGAGAAAATTCAGCAAAACTAAGAGTTGGGTGTTTTGAAAAAGTCAACAAAATTTACAAAGCTTTGACTAAACTAAAAAAAGAAATAAAATAAAATCATAAATTAAAGAAGAGGCATTATAATTGATGCCACAGAAACAAAAGCGATTACAAGAGACTATTATGCCAACATATTGGATAACCTAGAAGAAATGGATAAATTCATAAAAACATACAATTTGCAAAGACTGAATCATGAGGAAATAGAAAATCTGAACAGACCTGTAACTATAAAAGGACAAATACTGCATGATTCCTCTTATGTGGAATATCTAAAGTAGTCAAACTTTTAGTAGTAAGAATTTTGAATAAGTTATCAAATCCTTCCAACAAAGAAAAGCCCAGGACCAGGTGGCTTCACTGGAGAATTCTACCAAACATTCAAAGAAGGATTAGCACCAAATCTCTTCAAACTCTTCCAAAAAATTGAAGAAGAGGAAACACTTCCAAATTCATTTATGAAGCCAGCATTACCCTGATAGCAAAGACAGACAAAAACATAACAAAAAGAAAACTACAGGCCAACCCTGTTGACTATAGATGCCAAAATCCTCAAAAAAATACTAGCAAACCAAACTAACAGTATATTAAAACGATCATTCACCATGACAAAATGGAATTTATACCTGGGATGCAAGAATGATTCAACATAGAAAAATTAATCAATATGATACAATACATTAACATAACAAGAATAAATATCACATGATCATCTCAATAGTGAAGAAAAAATATTTGACAAGATTCAACATCCATTCATGATAAAACTCTTACCAAAGTGGGTATCAGGAGAACATATCTCAACATAATAAAAGCTATTTACAATAAACCCACAGCAGATATAATACTCAATGGTGGAAAACTGAAAGCCTTCCCACTAAAATCTGGAACAAGACAAGGATGCCCACTCTCACCTCTTCTATTCAACATAGTATTGGAAGTGCTAGCCACAACAATCAGACAAGAAAAAGAAACAAAACATATCCAAATGGAAAGGGAAGAGTTAAAACTGTCATTATATGCAGATGACATGATACTAAATATAAAAGACCCTAAAGACTCCACACAAAAACTACTAGAACTGATCAACAAATTCAGCAAGGTAGCAGGATACAAGATTAACATACAGAAATTGATAGCATTTCTTTACACTAACAATGAAATATCAGAAAGGGAATGTAAAAAAATACAATAAAATACCTTTTAAAATCGCACCCCCAAAAGTAAAATACTTACGAATAAACCTGACCAAGGAGGTGAAAGACTTATACACTGAGAACTCTAAAACATTAATAAAGGAAATTGAAGCTGATTCAAAGAAATGGGAAGGTATCCCATGCTCTTGGATTGGAAGAATTAATATTGCTGAAATGGCCATACTAACCAAAGCAATCTACAGATTTAATTCAATCCCTATCAAATTTTTCACAGAACTAGCACAAATAATCCTAAAATGTATATGGAACCATAAAAGACCCAAAATTGCCAAAGCAATCCTGAAGAAAAAGAACAAAGCAGGAGGCATAATCCTCCCAGACTTCAGACAATACTACAGAGCTACAGTAATCAAAACAGTGTGATGGGGCTTCCCTGGTGGCGCGGTGGTTGAGAGTCTGCCTGCCGATGTAGGGCACACGGGTTCGTGCCCTGGTCCGGGAGGATCCCACATGCCATGGAGCGGCTGGGCCCATTGGCCATGGCTGCTGAGCCTGCGCATCCGGAGCCTGTGCTCCACAACGGGAGAGGCCATAACAGTGAGAAGCCCACATACCGCAAAAAAAACAAAAAACAGTGTGGTACTGGCACAAAAACAGACATATGGATCAATGGAACAGAACAGAGAGCCCAGAAATACACCCACACACCTACAGTCAATTAATCTTCAACAAAAGAGGCAAGAATATACAATGGGAAAAAAATGGTCTCTTCAGCAAGTGGTGTTGGGAAGTTTGGACACCTGCAAGTACATCAATGAAATCAAGACCCTGAAGAGATATTTGCACTCCCATCTTTATTGCAGCAATATTTATAATAGCTAAGAGGTGGGAAAAAAACCTAAAAGTCTATCAAAAAAATGAATGGACAATAATATATAATATATACATACAATGAAATATTACTCAGCCTTAAAAAAGAAGGAAATTCTGTCATATGTTACAACATGGATGAACCTTGAGGACATTATGCTAAGTGAAATAAACCAGTCACAGTAGGATAAATACTGCATGATTCCACTTACTTGAGATGTCTAAAGTAGTCAAACTCGTAGAAGCAGAAAGAAGAATGGGGGTTGCCAGTGGTTAGGGGGAGGGAGAAAGGGTGAGTTGTTGTTCAATGAGTATAGAGTTTCAGTCATGAAAGATGAAAAAGTTCTAGAGATCTGCTATACAACAATGTGTAGATGGTTAACAATACTGTACTATACACTTAAACTGTTAAGAATGCTGATTTCATGTTATACGTTTTTACCACTATTTTTAAAATTTAAATTTAAAAAGAGAGACATGAACAGCAGCTACACTCTGTAAGAAGTTACTAAGCTAGACATAGACAATCTAGATTGTCCAGTCCAATGGTTTTGAAACTTTTATTAACATTGAAATCATTGTTCACTCAAAATTTTTCTTGTAAACTCAGTGAGGAAACTATAAAAGCAGAACTGTTTGTGTTGAGTTGAGTTGGAGGGAAGGAATCCAGATTTTTGATAGCACACACTGTCACTGAGACCTCTCTCTCTCTTTCAGCCCAATCCCCAGGTACCCCTGATCTCATCTAAGCTCTCCTCATTTTATAGATAAAGAACCTGAAGCCCTGGGAAGAAAAGGGACTCACTCAGGAGTATTCAGTAAATTAGCAGCATGGCCCTGGCTAGAATCCACATCTCCTAGTTCCCAGCTTGGTATACTCGTTAAGCTCCTTATAACTAACCTGGGAAGTATCCAGCTGACCAAAGAGGAAACAGAGAAGCAGTCGGCTGTGGAGGAAGGGGGGGGATCTTTAAAACTAATCAGCAGTAGACACAGATTTCCAATTTCAACAGGTTTTTATGCCTATTTGTTTCCATTATAGAAATAACATCCATTCATTAGAGGAACTTTCGAAATCACAGAGAAGAAGAAAAAAAGAAAAAATTATAATTCCACCAATTATATACACAGCCATTAACACTTGAATGTGTTTTCTTTCTGTCTTTTAATGAATAGATTGTTGAGTTTTCACTGATCCGTGTTCATTCTGTATATTCAGTTTTGTATCCTGCTTATTTACAATATTATAAGCATTCCCCGTTTGTAAACATTTTCGTTCATAGCTACATAATATGCTTGAAAGTAGTTGTGCCGTGCAGAACATTTTTTCTAATTTTTTCACTATTTCAAATAATGCTAAAATGAACAGGTATCTGTGTATATGATGGTTGATCCACATTTATCAACCACTGATCCACCTTGATAGTGTACCAAGGTGAAATTATGGCATTAAAGAAATTGAAGATTTTTAAAGTGTTTTGGTACATAGTTCCACATCACTTATAATACTTATATATTTTCTTATTTATGCACAATTATACAAACATTGTTTTAGAATTCTGGAAATAGAAAGAACCCAGGGGCAGACAACTACTGAATATCCTGGCATATTCCTTCCCCATTTTTTGAAAGCATATACCTATACACACACAATTACCAAACTGAAATCATTGTGCTTAGGTTTGGTTTTGGTAGAATAATTTATGGACATATTTCCATGTCAATAAATAATACTTGAAGACCAAACAGATTTTATTAATCACAGCATTTTATCCCAGTCATACAGCCAAACGTACTCCCATTCATCCGCTCCCAGTGCAGCCATACCCACATTCACAGACCCAAGTAACAGAGAACATACAGGGCAACCCCTAATAGGACAACTCTCAAGGAATCACCCTGGTTGTAGTTCTCATGGGAAACCTCTGAGAAACTGCCTCTAGAATGGATGTAGGAAGTTGCAACATTTTCCTAAATTGGCACTTCTGCAGAACTCAACTCAGAGTGATGCTCCAACATGGCAGTCACCAGGAACAGCTGTGGGCCCTGAAACTTGGGTCCCTTGCTCTCATCAGATGTTCCCAAAATCACAGCAGTTAAGGCAGAAACTCTGGCATCAGACATTCCAGGTCCATCATGACTCTGCCTTCTACTGGCTGTGTGGCTTGGATTAACTTACATAACTTCTCTAAACCTCAGTCTCCTCAAATGCAAAATTGAGTGACAATGGTTGCTACCTCATAGGTTGAAATGATGATCAGATAAGACAGAGCATGTAAAGTACTTAGCAGCATAGTATAGCAGATATTCAATCAATTTTACCTATAATTATTAAATTATTTGAGGAATTCTGGCAACACTTGTCTCTGATCCCTCACAGCTTTCTCTTCTCAGTCACAAATATGATTTTCTCTTTCCCCATTTATCTACTAACTATCTGCTTTTTAAACTGATAATTCCCAAAGCAGTCATTCTGGCAATAAATATGGCAGGTCACAATGTTATCATATTTATCTTATCACAAATGTTATTAGTAGCTCGAAATGGTTGAAACTGTCATTAACCATTTTTAATAAATAATTTTACTTCAGGCTTACTATTTCCAGTAAGTAACTTATATGACAGTTTCTCCTTCAATCTTTATAAGCCCATGATGTATTATTATGACCATTGTTCAAGTGAGCAAACTGACATAGAGGCAGTTTAAGAAATTTGTTGAAGGTCACACCCTTAGATGTTGAAGACTCAGCATTTGAATCCAAGCCTGTTGGACTACAGACCCTAAGCCCCATTCACTTGGCCAGGGGTCAGCAACCTTTTTTCTGTAATGAGCCAGATAGTAAATATTTTAGGCTTCTCAGGTTACATGGTCTCCATCAAAACTACTCTCCTCTGCCACTGTAGAGTGAAAGCAGGCATAAACAGCATGGAAGCTTGTTGGATGTTGAAATTTGAATTTCATATCATTTCTGTATGTCACGATATAAGATTCTTCTTTTCATTTTTTTCCAAACATTTAAAAGGTAAAAACTATTCTTAGCTCGTGGGCCCTATAAAAACGGATGGTAAGATGTAGTTCTGTCTACAGAAAGAATATGGTGATCAGGGGACTTAAGACTCTCCAGGCATATTAGGTTATTTTTAGGTTACCAGACTCTCCCTCAGGTCTTTGCTGTGTTATTCTTTTGGACTACAAACTCCTGCCACCATCTGCCTTCTCAACATCTGCCTTTGTCGATCATACTCTTTGTCATACTTTAAGCCAAACTTTGCTGTTACTTCTTGCAGGAAATCCAACCCACCCATCCCTACCTCCAATCCCATACTAATTTTGGTGCCCTTTTTGGGTTCACCCTCAACACCCTATATGTTTCCATCATAGTGTCTATCACACTGGATTGGAATGGCTTGCTTACCTGGTCCAAGGACAAGTGCCATGAAAGCAGGTTCCTGTCTTGACTATAACTGTACCTGCTTAGTAACTAACACAGTGTTTGGAATATAAGAGGAGCTAAACACATGTCAAAATAAGGGACAAGAGGGAGGAAGGAAAGTAGGGAAGGGGAAAAGAAAAATGATAGAAGTACGTAACTATAAACACAGGTTCTGAGTGGGATATAGAGAGGCAGGAGAGAAGGGCGGCGGGGAGCCTACACCAAACCATTAGGAGAAAAATGGAAGAAAAATTGCCCGAAGTGGTTGTGAATATCCTATTATTTCCACTTTTCGTGAGGGGTAGTCCGTGACCCCCAGTAAAAGTTGTTTCCCAAAAAAAAAAAAAAAAGTTGTTTCCCATTGTGTTGGGACAGTGAAGAAATGCAGAAACATGTCTCTTGGATTTGTCCCATCAAGACCCAGGGAAAACATACCAACTTAGATATTCTGGGTGTCCCATGGATTCCCAAGTCATTTATGTCATGCTCCCTGCTGGTGGAATGTTAGAAATGGCAACGGCTCAGAAAACAAAAGGGTAGGGGCTTCCCTGGTGGCACAGGGGTTGGGAATCTGCCTGCCAGTGCAGGGGACACGGGTTTGAGCCCTGGTCTGGGAAGATCCCACATGCTGCGGAGCAACAAAGCCTGTGAGCCACAACTACGGAACCTGCACTCTAGAGCCATAATAAATTAATTAATTAATTTTTTGTTTTAAAGGACAGTCTCAAAAAAATGGTGTCTTCTAAATATGTTATATTTTTATATTTTTAAAAAAATGTTATAACAGATAAAAGAATCCAACTGAAGACATAAAAGAAAAAAGAAATTTAAAAGTCAGGGGTGAGATGGGGAAGTGGATATCTAAAAGCCTTCTTTCAGCTTTAAACAAATTTGCTCTTTTTAAGAGATGATCAGAGCTTGGATTTGTTCTCCAAAACTCTCCTTTGAAGCTGAGAGTTTAATCCTCCCACACCATTAATGCTACAGGTTTGGGGGGAGGGCGTGTTTTGGTTTGGTTTTTGTTGTTGTTGTTTTCTTCTCTTGATAAGGTGCTCTATGGGAGAGTTTCTTTGAGATGAAAATATAGAAACAAGAAACACCAATTTTTCACTCCATTGCTGCTCTTTGCTTCCCCCTCCCCTCACCCAAATTCTCTTCTTCACTGGTGCAGTAATCCAGGGAGATGCCAGCACATGCTTCTACCAAGGGACTCTTTGGAGGTGCAAACAGAGATCTGATTGCATGGTTTAGAGTCACACTCCAACCTCTCTTTCATTCTTTCTCTGAACTCTCATATATTCCAAGAAAGATGCCAGTCACTGGAGAGCTAGAGAAAAAGCCAAGAAATGCCCAAAATTCTTCTCATTGCCTTGGCTTCCTTTCCCTGCTCCCTATTATGTCTCAATGAGAAGAGGTGCTCCTGGATGTACACTGGCAAGAGTTTGTCTCTGATCCCTCACAGCTTTCTCTTCTCACTCACAAATATGACCTTCTCTTTCCCCATTTATCTATTAACAGACAATGCTTTTGTGTGTGTGTGTGTGTGTGTGTGTGTGTGTGTGTGTGGTCCGCGGGCCTCTCACTGTTGTGGCCTCTCCCGTTGCGGAGCACAGGCTCCGGACGCGCAGGCTCAGCGGCCATGGCTCACGGGCCCAGCCGCTCCGCGGCATGTGGGATCTTCCTGGACCGGGGCATGAACCCGTGTCCCCTGCATCGGCAGGCGGATTCTCAACCACTGTGCCACCAGGGAAGCCCAACAATGCTTTTTTTAACTGATAATTCCCAGAGCAGTCATTCTGGCAATGAATATGGCAAGTTCACAATGTTCTCTTAAAGAGGTGTATCACTCTTAAAAGGAAGAGGTGTACTGGGTAGATTCTGCTCAAATAAGGCATGAAGCTTTCTCCCTGCCTTTTGGGAAATGAATAAAGCTATGGACTGAGACTTCTGAATTCCAGACCCAAGTCTGTCACTAACTTGGCAGGTGTCCTTAAGTAAGCCATTTGACTTCTCTGAGTTCAGATAGATCCTATGGCACACCATCCAGATGCCCGGCATCTACTGGGAATATTGGAAGTCAACAGTTCTCAGCTGAAAACCCCTCTGGATTTTGTCTTAGCTGAAATATTCATGTAGCCCAAAGCTGCATTTAATGACTGGTTGGTCATTGCAAGAGTACCAAGGTCTGGCCCCCTTGACTAATTTGGAACAGTTCTACAGGGCCATCCCAGCTTCTGGGTTCCCTGTAGGACGAACTATGCCTTTGTTGAGACTGCATGGATTTTTAACTCCTCCCTCTTCCCAGCTCTCCAGTTTTCCTTCCCTGCAGGTGCTGATCCTGACAGCCACTCCAATAAAATTATTGCACAGAAATCTCCACAAGCCTTACCCAAGATTCAAATTTGGCCCCCCACCTGGGACACTGGTCCTTAGTTTTCCCGTCAATCCAATAAGGGGGCTATGCTAGATGTCTCCATTCCTGTCTGGAAACAGGTGTAAAGTACAGTGGTCCAACTGCCAGATGTATAATGTAATCCACAGAGGGAGCAGAGGCTGGACCTCATGTGCCTCTGAATCCATCTGAATTACAGAATCCAGGACACAGCTCTTCAGACTCTAGGAAGCAAGTGGTATAGTGGCAACAGAGACACTGAATATTAGGGTCTCTGGGTTGGAGCCCTGTCTCTGCCACTAACTTGCTGGGTGATCCAGGTGATTCTCTCTGCTGGGCCTCATTATCTTAATCTACAAAATAAGAGGCTTGGGGCTTCCCTGGTGGCGCAGTGGTTGAGAGTCTGCCTGCCGATGCAGGGGACGCGGGTTCGTGCCCCGGTCCGGGAAGATCCCACATGCTGTGGAGCGGCTGGGCCCGTGAGCCATGGTCGCTGAGCCTGCGCGTCCGGAGCCTGTGCTCCACAACGGGAGAGGCCACAACAGTCAGAGGCCCACGTACCAAAAATAATAATAAGAGGCTTTGTCATATTCTACCCTTCTCCTCATTTTAAATAAATTCATGTGATCTCTGCTTCGAAAAGAAAACACAAAAAGGTCATTTTTGGCAAAATCAGTCTCTCATTCAATATCAACCAAAAGCACACATTAGGTTCCTAATTTTTCACGATACTGTATGGTGCCTTCTGCAGGCCTGGTCCTCAGAAACCTTTGATCTGAGGCTGGCTGACGTTTACAGGGAGCCACAACCCTGCCAAAGAGGCAGTCTCCCTGGATTCAACGTGCTGCTCAACCAAAAAGCAGAAATCTGCTAGAAGTTCACTCTTCAATGTATAAGGTTGTTGTGCATTCAGAGGATAACTAGAAAGGAATGGAAATTAACATATATTGAGAAACCGCTAAGTTCCTATCACTGACTTTCATCCTTTTACGTAGTTAGTTCATTTAATTTCAAAAACACTCCCTGAAAGTAAGCCATTGCTCGCTCCATGTTACAGGTGAAGCCTACAGAGGACAAGTGACAAACCACAGTCATGCACAGAGAACGTGGAAGAATGAAGGCTAGAAGCCACCATGGTTCCATCACATCATAATAGAGGTACTTGATCCTTTGTCTCCTCAACTAGAGTTGGGGGGCTCCTTGACAGCAGGTCCCATGTTTCTCTTATTTGTATCCTGAGCACCTAGCACAGTGGCAAGCATCTGTTGTTACTAAATGCATATGTATAACATTAATTAATGAAGACCTCCTGACTTCTCCTCTTGTTATTTCTATTATACTGTCTCACAATCAGCTTTGCTTCTTCACCTCTGAATTTTTCTAAAAATGACTTATCTTGAGACGGAAGATCAACCCCGAATCCCAAGGATATAACTTATTACAATCTCCCAATTTACACAGGGACACTAGTCATTTGGCCCCTTGGGGATTCAATAGCTGACTAACTAGCCTCCACTCTTTGTCTACCTGCATAAGATTGGCTCACTTGGGCCAGCCGAACAAGGGCTTCCATTGATTGTTCCTAAGAAGCCATTATGCTTCTGAAAGCCATTACATTTTAAGATGGTTTAAATACAACCATCTTGTCATTTTTAACCATGCCCACAAAAAGCATCCTAAAGATATTTGATCATTCAATTAGACTAAATGAGGCCAATGTATATGCTGCCACTTCAGAGGTTATCATGCTTAGTAAAACATACTTTAAAAATCCCATGAAGACTGTAGTTAAATTTACAGGAGCCCTCCACACAACCTGAACAAAAGATGTCTGAACGTTTTTTTTTGTGTGTGTATGTGGGTGTGTGTTTTGTGAGTGCTTGTGTGTGCTGTAAAGTCCTGTTCCATAGGGATTATAGCTCCCCTGCTGTTTGGAAAAGATAATTTCACTTGTAACACTAATAACTTGAGCAGGGGAGAAGCTGGCCTGGTGAATGGAATGCACTTCACTGCACATCTTGGCTCAACTAGAAATCGGAAACAGATGGTCCTTGCGGCTGGTTTCCCACTCGAGCCCGCTCACTGCCAGCCTGTGGTCTTCAGTGAGCTGCTGCTGGCAGTCTGTGACTTGAACATAGTAGGACAGTGGCAAAAGAAATCAAATCTTTTCCAATGAGCAGCAAGTTATAATGAAATTTGACAGATCTGACATTCTATACCCAACATCTAGTTAGAATATATTAACCTTTTAGTTTTCTTAAGCGCCTGCGTCGAAGTTGTGAATATACTTATTAGAGGGCTGTGTTGTATGCATTTTTTTTCTTTTTTTCCTTTTTAACAGGGGACAGAGGGTTTAGTCCGATCTTGGGTGGCAGCTGGTTAACAGAAACTGCAGGGCAAGTATAAGTCAGAGAATTTCTAAATGGCAATGAAGCACAAGAACTGCCACTAAAGACAATTCTTTGCAGGGCACAGAAAAAAATTATCAATATTTTTCTCGAGAAAAAAATACATATCCTAGATCAAAAATCTGGGCAATCTCTGGGCATATCATTAAAATGGATGGTGCTGTCTGGACCCCTTGGCATTTTCTTCAATTCTGCCCTTTTCAGCTTTGCAGCATTTGCTTCTGCCATACGGTGAGAAAATCATGCCAGGTGACTTGGGACACTGGTTTTTTTAAGTCACCACACTCATGCCCTATAATATGAGTACCTGTGCAGAAGACTTTGCTACTTTCATCAAAAAGGGCTAAATTTCCCACCAGAGACTTCGGCATTTTTTCTAGGCTTTGGCGGAACTGGACTCTCTCTCCTTTTGTGTAGATTCTTCCTCTGATTCCAAAGCTTACATGTGAGTACACACTTATTTTCAATGTTAGACAGTAATGTCCTGAACATCATTTTAGGATTTTCCACCTGATTAAGGTTAGAAAAAGACCTAGGTCTGTAAATAGTAGATAATCCCTCTTCAATACAAGCCTTTTTTTAAAGTCTTAGACACCCATTGCCCTAAACTGAACTTCTCTACAGTTTCAGCAACAGGGTACATTTCTAATTTCATTATTTCCAAGAGCCTGGAGAGTCAAGGCCATACATATTCATTAAGCCCAACATCCAATGATACAAAAGAAATTTTTTTAAAATATTCTGAGAGCTAGCTAATTGGAACAGGAAAAGCATGGGCTTTTTTGTCAAGTAGATATCAGGTTGACTTGGCTCTTTCTGCTTTAGTATGTGTCCTTAGGCAAGACTATTACCTTTTTGACCTTGACCTGCAAATTGAAAATAATGATACCAACCTCCTAGGGTTGTTGTGGAGGTTAAATGGTATATCATATCTGAAAGCACCTTAACAAGCACATAGCAGGTGCTAAGTCCTTTCGTGGTTTGGAGGCAACACCACCCTGTGAAGCTCTGGGTCATAATTCCTAGGCTTGAATCCTTCTTCCATCTCTAATTCCAGGATCCTAAACAAGTCTCTTCAACTCTTAGAGCCTGTTTTCTTGTATGTAAAGTGGGGTTAATAATAGATCCTACCTCATAAGGACCTATCTGAAAAAAAAAAAAGGATCTTAGAACAGTGCCTGGCTAAGGGGAAGCGCTCAGTACACGTTAGCTGTTATTACATGTTGCATTCAAAATCAAGTTTTTCTTCTAGAGTTTCAGATTTCCCATGGCGGTAGAAATAAAGCTTGAAAAGGGGGGAAATATTTAGTTGCCTACATTGCGGAAGTTTCCGTTAAATGAGTAAACGAATGAATGAATGACATATGTTCATTAAAGACAAATAATAATATAATCCATCTATGTGAGGTACCAATGGATCATACAGATAAGGAAGGCAACAGGAATTCAAAGCTGCTGGAGATCACTGCAAACCAGAGCTTGAAGAAGGGTGTTAACTGGTAAAGGCAGATGTGGTACTAGAAGGAGCAGTAGTTCAAACCAAGGTAAATGAAAAGGCTGTGTAAATATGAGAAGAATGCCATCAAATTTCAAGTCATCTAATGTTCTGTGCCTTTTTACTATCTTTCTGTCACAATTTAGGGAACCCCTACTGTTTGTCCAGCTCTGAGCTTGACCTCATAGCTACTGAGACGAACAAGACACAACCCCTGCCCTCAAGCATCGGAAGGTCCAGGAGGGAAGGCTGACTGAGAAACAGATAGTTCCAGGAAAGTGTGCTAAGAGCTGAAATGGAGCAAGGCAGAAATTATTATGGAAGAACAGAGTGAAGGGACCTAACCCAGCCTCACAGGGCAGGACCAGAAGGGGGAAGAAAGGGGGTTTCCCTCAACAAAGGAATAATAACAAAACATCAATAACAAAATAATAGCTTTGCTTGAAAACTCGTTACATATCAGGAACCATTGACTTTATGCATATTTTTGCTTCAAACTATATATATATTTAATAACAATGGTTATCCTCATTTTTCCGATTAACATTCAGAGAATCAGAGAGGTTAAGTAACTAGAAAGTGGTCACACAGTTAGTAACCAACCAAGCCAGAACATGGGTAATTGGACTTCAGAAACTATCTCTTCAATGACTCTACTAGCCAGCCTCTGAAAATCAATAATATTGCATTTCATGCTAACTTTTAGCAACATATAACAAACACCAAAAACTCGCCTTGGTATTGTACACCTGTTGGCATCAGAGCCTTCGAGGCCTTTATCCAAATGCACTGCAGCAAAGACACAGATGAGAATCCCCCATGCCCTCAACTCGCCCATTCAGAGAGGAGGGGAAGATCCCCTCAGGTTCCTCCCATTCAACCAAGGCGGATGGGTAGCTGATTTGGGTAGCACTGGCCACAAAAGCCAGAAAGAGGCTGCAAAGTGACTTGCTCTTTGCCCCAGGGATCTCATGTTATAAGAAAACAATTCCCGTCCTAATGTTCCCTCAGAGTCACCCGGACCATATTCCTCATCCGTGCCCAGCAGTTTAACCCATCACTTGACTTCACAGCTAAGGGGATTCCTACTTCTTAGAAAACAAGTTCAAAGGAAGTAAGAAAGTCCACATCCTGATGGGCTTATTTCTTGATGAGAGTGCTGTTTTTGCCTCAGATTCATTCACGTGCAGTGGGAAGAAGTATTCAAATGACAAGAGTTAAATTCAAAACATGTAGCCGCTTTCTGTTATATTTTTTTTCTGACTGAAAGCAAACCATTTAGATGTTTGTTTCCAAAAAGGCATCTGTCAGCAATCAAAGGGGAAAAATGCATAAAGCAAATGCAATTGTTTGGAGTAGAATTTCCTGGATCATGTTAAATGCTTGAATTGCTCCCCATTATGCCCACCAAATAATTTTATTTCCCACAATAATTGCAATATTTAACATGTTTTATTTAATCTTGTTTTAAGGCTATTAACAACAGGCCACACAGTGAAAAGATTGATTGCTATATGGGAAAGGACAGTTTCCACCAGCCTCTTAGAGAACAATGTTAAAGTTAAATGCACCTAATTGTTCTGGATTTAAAACACTATTATCCAATAATATTTCTCATTTCTTTGTTCAAAACTACTGTGCCATCTCCTGTAAAATCCTCCTGGGTATTCCATCATTCACAAAGTGAAATCTGGACTCCAGTTTACCTTATGCCCCATTCATTCATAAATAATGGGCATGCATAGGGTGTTCTGAGTCTCAGAAATGCAGCGGCTCAGACCAGAGACACCTCCAACTTCAGAGTCTGCTGCGGGACAAATTTACAAACTGTACCCACAGACTTGGACCCATGAATCCAAAATATCCTTGTGCCTTTTTGCTCTACGAGAAGGCTGAGGAGACTAAGGCAAGGAAATTTGGTTTTGTCTGCTTGTCAGAGGCAAGTTGGAAAGGATGAGGACGGAACAAGAGGTTGATTCAAAGACGGAATGCTACTTCATTTCTTTTCTTTTTCCCTTTTCCCTTTTGTTTCTGGTTTATGCTATTTTACATTTATATAGGATTTTCAACTTTTTCCTCTTTCTTTCTCTAAATGGTAAGCTGAAGAAAGACTAGGTCATTTTAATGGCGCTGCAGCTACACAAGGCAACAACTGTTTTGACCAGCAAGCTCAGGGCAAGGTCCGTTTGCCTGTGGACACCAAAGGTAGCTTAGCATTTCCCGTGCTATCGACTGTTTTTCTGAATAGAGAGGTGACGCCAAACTAATAAAGACTACAAAGATGTTTCTAAAGAGTAATGACAATGTCCGTATTTATGATCATTCCCGATACCAGCTCCTACCCCCATATTATTAGAAGAAATCCCATTAAATGAGAGATGAGAAGGAGAAAAATGCCTCATTTATTGTATTTGTGTTTCATTCTGTAGAAGCAGTCTGTGGATTGTGCTTTAAATGATAAAACATTTCAGGTGCAACTTGATAAAATTTGCTTTGCTGGAATGATTTTTGTCAAAATAGCCACTTCCCTGATGCTAAATGGTTAAAATAACACCAACTAAGGAAGAGCTCAGAAATAGGAAAGCAAAAGCCGCCAAATTTCACCTCTTAGGAACTTATAATGTGTCCTGAATAAGTTCCTCTAAATATTATTCACTCGAAAATGTGACTAGAAAAAACTCCACTGGAGAGTTGGGCTGTCAATGCACAACTTTTTAAATAATTACAGTTCAGTTGACCTGAAAAATACCGGAGATAAATTCTCCCATGCGCCAGAGTGCCTATATAGGAGCCGTGCTGTGTAAAGAATTGTAATATCACTGCTAGGTTCTTGGAGATCAAGGTATCATTTATATTCTGGAAAAAAAAATTGGGCTGTGTTTGGTACAGTACTCTTATAAAGGTATTTCTGCAGTTCCTAATTTCACACAGTTAGCAAGAATAAAATATAACAAATATAAGACATTTTCCTTACTTCTTTCTCCCCTCTTAGTCCTGAAGTCAAATGACTTGAAATTCAGCAGTTGCTTGGACTTCTCAGTTAAATTTTTTAAAAAATTATATTTACAGCCATTCTTATTGGTAGGTCCATGTTGTGGTTTATTTTTCCTGCTAAAGAAAGGGTGTGTGGTTAAAAACCCCTGTGAAGAAAATGGCTTGGTTACAGTAAGGAAATCAGAAGTGATTTTCCCTGAATAAGGAAGTCATCATGTCAAGTTTAGCCTGAACTGTGTTAAACTGGATTGATAATGACTGATCACTTTATTTACAAACAATGGAAAAGCCCAGAATTAATTTTTTTTCAAAAAAAAGGTACACCAAAAGATAGAGATGGCGCCTAGCCTAGATGAGAACTTGTGAAACCAGTAATGTATTCCCTCCCAGAAAAACACACATGTAAATACAACACCAGCCAAACCAAAAATCAAGGGACTTGAACGCTGTCCTCACATGTTTACGTTCCTTCACAACCAAATTAACTAAATAATCATTTTTTTTAATAAGGTAAGGAAGGAAAAAAAAATATTATTTCCCGATTTTTTTTTACTCCTTGGAAAACCTGTTCAGCTGTTCCCAGATTTAGTTTTAGACTTTTCGCTTTGCTTCCAACGAGATGTGTAAGACAAGAAAACTGAACTAAACACTTTTTAAAATGCACAGCTCACGTTCCTGAGAAAAGTGGCTGTGAAAAACAGATACTGAATCAGACTTAAAGTCGAAGAAGGGGGGTAGAAAGAAAAAAAAAAGCCCAAAACATCGCATGATAGTCTCTAAGCAGTTCCATCTGTCAAGCAGAAATTTTAGGCTAATAGCCTGTGGCGATCTCCCTCCGCAGTCCACTACCTGCCTTTGTCCTATTAAATCTCTTTATTCTCCTTAAAAAAAAAAAAAAAAAAAAAAGAGGGGGGATTGGTTGTTGGAAGGAAAGGAAAAACCTTGCAGACCAAAATCATCTGAGTGATGAAGCCCTAATTTTAACCGCCTCTCTTTGATGTGTAGCAGTGGGTTCTTGTTTTTTAAAAAGGAGAGAGAAGACAGTGCTAGGAGCAGACTTTTCATCTCCACTTCACCTTGCCACTGGGTCTGTGAGAGATTGGTTCATTGTCAAGGAGATTTTTTTTTTTTACCCATGATTCCATATGGTATGGACCGGACTACATGTTGCCCCACATGCCACTGCAAATGTTTTCTCAATTAGGTGTCTTATCTCCCGTGAGTTAGCATCAGATGAAGCTTGCTGACAGCGTAATGGCAGGGAAAGCTTCCGACGGCTCCATCAAATGGCAGCTCTGCTACGACATCTCGGCCAGAACTTGGTGGATGGTGAGTTGGCAGCCGGGGCTGCTTTTTTTTTTTTTTCCCTTTTCTATTTTCCCTCCCTCTTTGACAAAATGTCCCAGACCTCACATTCATCAAATTCACATTTGATTTTTTTCACACTCTTCAGTGAGGCAGCCTCACACTGCTTCCTCTTGCCATCCTCTCTCTGCCACTCTGCGACTTGAGTTCCCAGGAATGCTTGTCCTGGTTTTCCATGGGACAGTGTATGGGAGTTGTTGTTTTTTGTTTTTTGGTTTTGTCATATTTTTTTAAAGAGTATCAGAAGTTTTAAGGTAGAGGTGGGTATTTTAACCAAGCCAATCTTGGAGTAAAAAATGAGACATTTGTCCTGGCCCTCAGGTTTTACTCCTTCTCTCTAGCTTTACATCCCCTTTAACTATTGTTTTCAGGGACTATGGGATGCATGGTTTTTCCTTGACTGTGGTATTTTCTGAGGACGCATGTTGGATGCTGGGGAGAAGCGAACCCTGGGAGAATTCCAGTTTTGCCCCATTAATTGGATTGCCTGAAGTCACCTGTGGGAGAACTCGGAGTCCCCACTCCCTGTTTTCCATCCGGGAACCCACAGCTCTCATCTAACGTTTCCCCATTTGTTTATGTCAGAGCAGGTCTTAAGTCTCCCCGCACACACTATCTTTTCAATATTCTGGGTACAAATAAAGTTTAAGTAAAGTTCCACGCTGCGGCCGCAGAATGAGTTAACTCACATGTCACGGTCACCCAGGCCAGACAACCTTTGACATCCTGGATCTATAAGAGGTAGAGCAAGTTGGGAGGATGCACAATAGCTTATTGTCACAAGAGATGCAAGTCCTGTGAGGAAGAGAGTCCTCAAATCATTACCGCCCTTGTTAGGGTGGTGTCCGTTAAGGATTAATTCATTAGCAGTGCATTTCTAGTTTTCCGTAATTATTATTCTTGCGGCAAGCGTGAATTCTTCCAGGGAGTGAAAAAAAAGTTTGCTGCCAGGACAATGAATGTATTATCCGTTCCTAACTGGACCGTGAACTTCAGCTCATTTCACATAGATATCAGTTTAAGAAAAAAAAAAAAAAAAAAGAGAGGGAGAGAGTGGTGTTGAAGGGGGAGGCTGGCGAATCGAACTACAAGACGGGACATGTCGGTTTCATTGTAAGAACTGCGGGAAGAGTTCTCTTTTCCCCTTCCTGGACCAGTGGTGGTATCATTTTGACATGTTTTAGGAATTCTGAGGACTGAGAGACTATTAAAAGTGAACTTCTGAGGATTCTATTCGGCTGCTTCTTGGGGTACAGGATGTCCATCCCAAGGACTCTTGAGTTAAGGTGTTTGTGGGTATGTGTGTACATGTGTGTTTCAACTTGCAATTTCTTAACTAGACCTTAGAAACTTTACCGATGATTTCAGGACAATGTTACTTGCAGCTTTTGGTTAATTAAACTAGCAGCAGACTATTAACTTCGATCCTGAACTTTTATTCAGGGCACTTATTTTCCCATAAGAGTTTCTGCCAGCAAGAACAAGGTTTGCTTGTATGTGGTGATGTTGTCTATTGCTTTTGCCTTATACAGTTTGCTAAACACTAGAAATGAATATACTGATTGGTTTAGCTATTATTTTCTAAGCTAAGTTGTAAGTTTTTTTAAAAACTGCGCGCTGATGTCATATTCTGGGTGACATTCTACTTCCTTGTATTTCAAGGGTTCATAGACTTTGTAGACTGTAACTTTTTATAGCAAATTGTGTCTTTTTTGTTCTTTCTTGCAAAGATCACCAAATGCTCCTCTTTTTTGTAACTTGGAAAACTGTCATTTCTTTTATGTAAAGTTTACTTGGAAGTTGCTTTTCATTTAGAATTATTTTACAGATGTTTTACTGCCGGGAATATAAAATATAAAAGTGGTGGAAACATTTAGCAATGCAGTTGACTAAGTATAAACAATGCTGTAAGCTCACATGCTGCTGTTTAGGCTGTATACTACAGGAAGTTTCTCCACTTCAGTACTTCTAGATCTTCGATTTGTAAAGGCGTGAGAAATCAGAGTGCTCTTTAAAGAAGTTGTAGAAGTTACCATAGAGAATAAATCGATTTTTTTATTTCCCTCAGAGGTGACCACAGACCACAGCATTTTAGATCTGCCAGTTACAAATAATTCTAATGTAAACTTCCCATTATTTATGGGAAATTGAGGACTTTGATGAAGGGGGAGAGGATTAATTAAAATTAAGACAAATTTTGCATTTTCTCTTAGCTCTTGTCTGTCCTTGAATAGCATTCACTTCCTCTCCCTCCACAACCCCCTCACTACCCCAAACAATTTTCCCCAACTCAAAAAAAAAAAAAAAAATTTTAGACTTGCCCCTAGCTGATATGCTTCTTTAACCAAAGAACAGTACAAGATCTGAGTTTCACACTAAAGGCAAATAAAGCTTTAAAATTACCTCATGCGTCATCTGGCTGCACAGACTCCCGGGCTGCATAGTGGGAACCTCCGGCTTGGTCCTCTCAGCATACAAAGGCAACTCAGTGAATGCCCCCTCCGCCTCGGCCTCAGCTGCCAGTACCGGGATATGCAATTTTGCTTTTTAATGAATCGTAAACAATTTGTATGGCAAATGAGTTTGTTTGTTTTAGTGTGCAGTCATATGTTGGACCAGGTTGTAGACAGCCATTACCTACTCCAAATTTTGGGGTGAGAATGGAGAGATCCCCAGATCATTTTTATTTTTCTAAATAATAAAGACCCCACTAGAATGAAAGAAACCGGTTAATCAAAGACTGAGAATAACAACCTCTCTCCCTTTCCTCTCTCTCCTCTTTCCCTCTCCATCCTCCCCCCCACCCCACCCAGCCTCATAATGCACCCAGGCTTACAGTAGGGCTTTAGCTGCACTTTTTGATAACTAATTGGAGGGCAGTTAACTAAATTAATCAGGGGCTTTTTAAGTATAAATTTTAGCTTTGTCTTTAAAAAGCTAGTTTTGCTTAAGAAACAAGTGTTTTAAAATGAGAAATATTTGGAAGGGCCTTCTCTATCTTCTATCGCTTTTTTTTTTTTTTTTTTTTTTTTTTTTTTTTGCTGAAGCTAATGTTATCTTGAAGGACATAGGGTATAAGAAACGCTAAATACACTTTTGATATCAACATGGAGCAAGAAAGTGGTCTTGATATGCAAAAGTCAAATAAAAACTTTTATTCCAACCCAAGAAGTTGTAAGTAACTTAGAAGTTAACAAACGACCAGGGTTCGAGCATGTACATTTTAACAGTAATTACCTTTGGCGCTGCCACTTATGAGAAATCTTTTGATATCTGAGCCACTTCTCTAATGCTTTAATCATGCAAATCAAGAAATAAATATTACGTATCAACTTAATCTAGCTATGTTGTGACATCTCTATTTGAAACCTTCCGGCATAAAACTAAGGAAAACCCTTGTGAAATTTTCCTTCACTCCAAATGACATGGAAGTGCCCTGAATGTCTGTATATACTTCAAAATATAATTCTATCCAGTGAAATTACCTTCATTCTACACACATGGAATTAAAATAAAGGCAGAATAAATCTCCTCTTCCTAATGAGTTGCTGATAACAAGACATTATGGGACTATTTTTATGTGAATTACAAAATACATGTGTCTTGCTTCTGCAATCAAATTTTAAAACTCATAGTGACTATGAAATAAAGGGTATTAAATCATCCTGCAACTCCCTCACCCCATGCTATGTTCCCATGTACTTATTTTGGAAGCATTCTCTTTAGAAATTGCCATACAATTTTTCAGTCAAGAACTATCAGTTCCATCACTAATCCAAATTTTTACAGCTCAGACTTTGTATGCCAGGAAAATACTTGGGCTTGAAGGACATGCTATGCCTTATAATGTAAATGCCTTTTAAAAAGACATGTATACATATATAGACAGATATATAAATAGAAATTAGCAAGGTACTTCTATGAAATACTGTCTTACTGTGTTCAACAATTTTAAAAAACTGTCAACTCCAGCCTACTTCCCAAATGACTGGCAGCCCTAACCGCTGCAGACAGGAGAACTCTTTTATTTTTTGCTTTTACGAAGGACTTATATTGTGCTTTTATACATGTGACTGTAATTTAACAAATATGAGTACCCACGATGTACAGAGCCCTTTCTAGGTTCTGTGGGAAATACAAGGTAAATAAGACAGTTCCCTTATTTATTTGGACAGGCGTCAAAGGAATTTATATCTGGAAAGGAATTCAGACAGATACACGGGGGTAAACTCCAAGTAACAAGGAAATGCTGAAGGGGAACATTTACACAACAGTGTAACAGTGTAAGTAAGAAGGGCTTTACTATAAGGAAATGGGAAATGGGAATTTCAAAGAGGGTGAGTGACTTACCTAGTTTCATTGAACCAGGAATCACACCTGGGCCCTCCAGCTCAGGTCTGGGCTCCTTCCCCACATACTCACCATGTGTAACCATGGGCAGCATCCTGCAACCCCAAAGAGAAGCATGCACATGGTAAACACTTGGTGAAGTGACAAGAAGGGGACATGGAAGAGGGTTATCAGAGTGACCAGAATTACTGAAAAACAGAAGAATTAATCTAAAGAAGATTTATAGAAAAGGGAGAAGAACTCATATTTCATGCAAATCTTTTGTTGTTATTTGCTTGGATTCACATCTTCAGTTGTATTTATCATTTAAATTTTTTAAATGTTAATTCTCAATGGAACAACTTTTGTTAGTTATTGGCTTCTATATTCCTCAGAAGACATTGCCTAATGAAAATTTTTCTCTGCATCTGTTCTAGGTCTTTCATGATGATGATTAAAATAACTTGGAATTCACTACAATGGCTATAAATGAAAAGAATTAAAATGAGGGAATTCAGTAAATAATAAATCTTATCATATTCTCAGCATCCAGTATTTTTTCAAAAGAAAGTGTCCATGATTAACAGATTAACAGATGTACACACGTTCTATTTCAAGCATTTACACACTCTACGTGAGCTTATTTTTAAATGCACGATTGTCTTATTTTTATCCACCATTATAAATATGTGCAACTCTATTAATATCTAAGAATATGCATTAACGTCAAAGGTTCCTATACACCCCAAACATTATTTTCTCACAGTATTATCAATTGAATGAAGCAGAATTTTTTTTCTCCAACATACAGTAAGAAATTATCCTTACCATTTCCTTTTTGGTTAGTCTTATACAACATTTTTCAAAGTACCATTTACTATACTTAGGGAGAAACAGATACATTAAGCTATGTTCCTATTTTTTTCTTTAAATCAAATTATGATCCAAATGTACTTCATCCAGAAATGTGACTGGTTACTTAAGCTAGCCTATGTACTTTTACTATCTTTTTTAAAATCTTGATTTCCTGTTATTATGCTCATATTTCTCCTATGAACTTTAAACAGTAAAATAAGTGCTTTGTCCTTACTTATTTTCTAGTTGATTTTCCTTCACCTGTCCCAAATATCGTCAGGAATGTTTCTAATTTAAAACCAAAAGAATCAGGGGCTGATTAGAAGACAGGAAATTGGAGGATTAAACTGTCTGGTTGAACTTCCTTTACTTATCAGCACTCAGTAACTCTCACTGGATTACAAACTCACCAGGACAATTTTTACAATGCATTGTTCCTTCTGGATGTTTACATATATACAGTACATATGAGGGAGTGTGTGTGCGCGTATGTGTGTGTGTGTACACGTGTGTACTATATGTGTCTCTGTATGCATTCATGAGTGTGAAGAGAAAAGAGCCAGCAGCTGGTAGTTATAAGTTGATGCCTTTAAGTGGGATAGTTTTAAACCAAAGGGGCTTATACTATGGGTATGAAAGTTCATTCAAAGACTATAATCCCAGGATATTCTTGAAACTTTCTCATTAAAACAGTTCGGTGAAGCCAAGCAAATAAGGAGATACTATAAGGAAAGCAAGATGCACTATTTTGGAAGTGGAAAAAAGTTGGTGGTCCCTTACGCAGTTCATCTCTCCTTAGTTCTGCTCCAAATTCCCAACACCCATATTATTGAGTGAGTAGAGAAGGATATTGAGAGAGTTAACCTAAGAGGCTTCCCATTTTGAGATCGCCTTGACACCAACTGAGAAAGGACTCTCTCTTACTGGGACAGCAGGTCTGAATGTTCCAGGTGATCTTATATAGTGAAATGAGTGTTTGGTAGGGAATGAAATAGCAAATCAGGGCAAGAGGGTTAGGACTCATCTCATGCCATTAGATCATTTAAATTTGAAAATAAATAAGAAATAAACCACTGACCTCAATTTTGACCGTGTCATTTATATTTGCAGAGCTGTGTTCTAGAAACCATGCTGAGAATTCTTTTTCCTGACTCCACTCTGCTCACCTGTCTTGCCCTCAATAAATATTTGTTGATTTGGCTTAAGAAAGCTCCAGAATAATATCTAACAGTTTTTCCTGCTTCTGATTGAAATGGTGGGTTCTACAGAGAAAAATAGATGTAAAAATGTGGAATATGTGATCTGGCCAAATGAGTCGGTCAATTAGACTGGTAGGTCTGGGAGTTAAAATTTAGGAGCTTGTTCTGGTGGTCCTTCATTCATTGACCAAATATGTACTGAGCCCCTACTGAGAGCCTGGGGCAGAGCAGGGAAGAGAATCAGCTGCTGCTTCTGCCAGATGCCATCATTCAAGTTTTAAAGGCTCTAGGCCAACCTCTCTTACCTAACTGAAAATTTCATCCTAACAGCTAGCATTGACTGAGTACAAACTGTCTGCTAGAATCTGTCCTAGGTGCTTTACATATATTTTTTTCGTTTAATCCTCACCACAAATTATGAAGTGCTATTGCTCCCACTTTACTTACAAGGGAATCAAGACTTAGGAAAGGTGGCACACTGCCCAAGGCTGGGCACACACCTAGAATGAGCTGCTCAGAGTGCACGCCCTCCAGCTTCATCTTGGACCAAACTTGTCATAAACAAGTCAATTCTTTTAGCACTAGAAGGTAATGGAATTCAGAACTTTACAGGATTAGGATCATCCAACCATTTGTTGGATGTATTGGGGAGGCACAAGTCTGCTTGCTATGAAAATAGAGGCAGAGAAATTACAATGTGTCAAAAGCAAGATAGGACACTGGTCTTAGGATGCCCAGTCCCTGTTCTGAAAGAGTTGTGCAAAAAAAATTTCCTATTATGCAACAGAAACATTTTGTACCATCACAGACTAAAGAAACTCATGAAAGACATGAGAGTCTGATGCAATGAATACACTTAGTCTTATTAAAATACACCTTTTCATCAGAAGATGGATGGCTCAGGGAAACCCAGTGTGTTTAAGTTCTTGCTGAATATTAGGGACATTATTTTCTCTAAGTAATGTAATCTATATTTAGCGAATATTTCACTTGCAGTTTTAAATGGAACATACCATTTTTAAAAGGCCATCTTTCCAAAGAAATGTTCCTGGTGCTTCTCTCTCTCTCTCTCTCTCTCTCTCTCTCTCTCTCTGTCTCTGTCTCTAATAAGCAGAAACACCAACATAGAACAGTATTGCTGTTTAATATTTTTCCTTATCACAAGAATCGCTAACTAAAGGTTTATTCCACCATAGTTTTCTGTAAGAGAAGGTACAATGCAGGATATATATTGCCTAATGGCAAAGATCTTAATACACTCCCTGTAAGTAAACATCTATTTTCCAGACAACTGCTGACTACAAACAATGTCTCAGCCAGAGCTCTTTAATGGTGCCACATGTTAGACAGATTTTTCTATTCCTCATAATCCAAGTTTCTTTTGTGATCCTTGATGCGCACATGCTATTGCCCTGCTGACTGTTTGAAATGGATGATAATAGGGAATAATGACCAGGTCAGAGGTGGGGAAGCATGATCCTGGGCAGAGCAGCCCTCTACCAAGTCACAGTGCTCCGGAGGGTTGGTGGGGCAGTCATAGCAGAGAGTCAGCGCTTGTGAGCTGAATCAGACATTCAATGAATGCAGCTGACACTTCTCGCCTCAGTAGGCGCACCATCTCCCCACGTGACCTAGGTGTAGACAAAGTCCATACTCATCGAGGGTTGAGAACACTCTTCCAGGGATGGCCCCATCCACCTCCTCCCACCCCCAAAACCCCCAAATCATCCTCAGCCACGCTCTCCCCCCGAGATGCACGATTCTAGTCTGCTGATGAAATGCCTTAGCAGCTGGGTTTGCTAAGCTCCCTTCACATGTTGAAAAGCTAAACTTTGTGGGCTAAATAATTGATCTCACCCGTTCAGTTAAGAATCAATTAAAATCATGATAAATTGTTCTGTTGTGTTTTATTTTAAGAAAAACAGCAGCCTCGATTCTCATTTTTGTAAGTGTTTGAGAAACAACTTAGTAACAGGTGCTAAAGTCTGGACTCTTCACTAGGAGGGAATCCTGACGCACTTGTAATTCATTGCCCAACCCTGGGGTACAAATCGATACAGCACTGTTGGTAGAACTGCCTAAGAAAGGAAAGAACTGAGGGGGAAATTACTATAGGAGGGCCTGATGTAATTTCTCAATTGAAAAGTCAAGAAATAACAAAGTTTCATACAGGGGGCCACATACACAAATATCTTCAGACCAGGCGGGTCAGCCAAGTGTAAGACAATGAGGATGTAATAAATTAGTAGGGGATGCTGGTGTCTGTGAGAAACTGGAGAGTGATACCTATTTACCACTAAACAACACTGAAAACGACACTGCACTAACCAAACAAAACGCATCCGCTATCCAGGGACCTAAAGTGATTGAGCACAGACTGTGGATCAGAAGATAGAGTGGGATTCCAGCATCAAAGTGTTTCATTCCACAAAAAGCAAGGAACTTAAAGGCAAATACCCCTGGGAAAAGATCGCAGCAACGTAAACCACATAAACTATACTGCAGCTTCAGCCATTCACCTCTGATTCTCTTCTCCTGGCAGGCTTTTGTGGATGGGGGAGGGGAAGCAGAGGACCCTGTAAGTATCCAAAATAGTGGGAGGGACCCTCAAGCAGGAAAGGCAGTTAGCAGAAAGGGGAGCCTGGAGATATGGGAGGATGTGGAGAAGATGTGGAGGAGATGGGAGCTAGGTGGTTGCACTAGACATGCTTACTGAGCCTCACCTGCTCACCCCAATTCCCTCTAATCTAGCCCCAGATTTCTCAAAGTGGCCTTGGCATCTGTAGGCTCTCATGGGCATTCCAGAAAAGGATTCTTCACTAGCGCACAGGAGGGTATTCATGGCCTTTGTCTCTACCCAGCAAATTTCTACCATCCTGCTAGGTCCAGGACAAATGAAGCCTTCCCAGGTCCCCAGAGGCACAATGAGTCACTTCTCCACCCTCTCCTGGTCCCACAGCCCGTTGCTCATAGTATTAGGACATTGATGAAACTGTGTTGGCATTTTTCTGTTTACTATCAAGCTGCACTATGTGGCTTGTTCCTTAAGAATGAAGTCTAGGGCTTCCCTGGTGGCACAGCGGTTAAGAGTCAGCCTGCCGATGCAGGGGACGTGGGTTCGTGCCCCGGTCCGGGAGGATCCCACATGCCGCGGAGTGGCTGGGCCCGTGAGCCATGGCCGCTGAGCCTGCGCGTCCGGAGCCTGCGCTCCGCAACGGGAGAGGCCACAGCAGTGAGAGGCCCGCGTACCGCAAAAAAAAAAAAAAAAAAAAAAAAAACGAAGTCTAGGTCTTACAGTTCTTTTTATCTCCAGTAAAAGAGATTAAAAGCCTGTGGCCAGTACCCCAAGAAAGGGCTTCTCTGCAGCTCAGTCAGCAGCTGGAGCAGCGAGAGCAATTAGAATTAGTGGGACTTCCCTGACTCTGCCGCCCCCGACCCAGAGCCGGGGGCCATCATTCAGCACTGCTGCCTGACCATGTTGTTGTGGAGATCTTTCACTGCTGTGTGTTCGCTGCTTGCCATGCCCAGGGACTGGGCCCAGCAAGCACTCTGCACACGCGTGAGCTAATCCTCAAAACGTCCTGTGACACCAGTATCATTACCTCCATGCCACCAATGAGGAAACAGAGTAGAAGTGAAGAAGCCAGTTAAATAGTTGAATAGTGCTGCACTGTGGTGACACCAATTCACCCAGCACTGCCACACTCAGGCTCAAAAAAACACTGTGATCATTAAGTGGCGACATAGTTTCACACCATTTTACAAAGGAGAAGGGGAAGCCCCAGAGTCTAAAGTCCCCCAGATGTCAAAATCATCAGAAAAGTCTGGATAGAGAACTGGGGTCTCTAGTGATCTTTCTACTAAATACCTGTGGTGGTTAATCATAGTGTATGGCATTGTTTAATTAAAAGCAAGCAAGTATTTTCTAGCCACTCTGAGGATTACAGGAGATTTTCATTGTTTTTCTTTCTGTTTGTATTTTTGTATTTTTCTATAACGAACATGTATTTTTTATTTATAAAAACGATGTTTAACAAAATCATACTCACTAAAGATATTAGTCCTGTTCTCGTTGATCTCACGAAAGTAGAAGTAGCACCAGCTGCAAACATGCATGGACTTCACGGGAGCTTGGGCTTTAAGGATGTGCATATTTTCAAAGTTGAGTGATGCCCACTAACTTCCATACTTAACTGCTGTTTTTAAGATTCCCTTTCCTATAATGGGTCTTGTGGTTCTACCATCCCCCAGTGTAGCATAGCAGTCAAGAGCACAGAGTTCAGATTCAGATGGACCTGAGCGAATCTTGGCTCTGCTTTGGATGGACAGTATGACTATGGACAGTGACTAAAAAATTCTGAATCAGGTTCCTGAAACTTGGAAGTGTAATCATCATAGTGCTGTTGTGAGCATTAAATGGAACAAGGCATTTTGCACAAGCCAGAAACCTGGGAGGCATTCTAACACCTTCTTCTTGTTTACTCCATGTATCTAACACAAAATAAATCCCGTTGAATTTACCGCCTAAATAGTTTCTAAATCCATCTCCACCACCCTCCTGCAGTCCAAGCTATCAACTTGTCTAGCCCATATTGCCACAGAAGCCTCCTAACTGGTCTCGTTGTGAGCATGTTTGCCCCCTGTAATTTATTCTTAACACTTAAGGCTACAGGATCTTTTCAAACACAAGTAATCTGTGATTTCAATGGATTACTCTTTCTCTTAGATAAAGGGAAAGTCCTTAATAAGGACTGCATGGCATTGCCTCTCCAAGCGTGTCTGGGGCCATTCTTCTCCCTAAACATACTCCAGCTAGTTAGTTAACCTTCTTTTAGTTCCTCAAAATCCCCCAAATATCAGATCCTACAAACAGTCTTCTCCTTTCCCTAGAACACATTCTCTTGTAGTTAACATTTCCACACCTACCACTCTCAATACAAACATGGCTTTTTCAGGAAGCCACCCCTGTCCCCAGAGAGTGTCAGAGAACTCTACTGATAGACTCTCAGAGCACTCCAGACTTTCCAGCAGGGCACTGTTTATAGTCATAGAGTCATAAGTGTATGTGATTATTTGATTACTTTCTGTTTCTCCCAAAAGACTGTAAGCTCCATGAAGGATAATGCTTTGCTTATATATGTTTTCTTGTACCCAGAACAGTACCTGGCACATGGTAGGTGGTAAGTCAAAACTTCATTCAATGAGCAAATAGATGGTACAGTGCCCTCCATAGCGAGCACTGAGATAGTCTTAATTATTATCATAATTAATATTTTACACATACAGATAGGTATTTAAAAGTAGATAGAATGTCCTTTAAAGAAAACTCATTAGAGAAGTGGAGACTTAAATTAAGACCTGAGAGCCTCAACCTAGGCTTGATTCCTGGCTCTGTCATGCCTTAGGAGTGAAACTTGGCCATGTCATTTCCCATCTTTGATTGTTGAGGGTTAAATGAGTTAATGACATTGATGTGATTAGCATGGTGCTTTGCATACAGTAAATATTTAGTAAATGGTTTGTTATTACTATCATTATTATAGATAATCCCAAATCTTCCTCTAATAATCTACGTGGCCTTTAGAAAGCCCCTTAACCTCTCTGGTTGTCAATGTCATCATCTTTAGAATAATTATATCATCCTCACATGGTTCACAGGGCTGTTTTGGGGATAAAATAAATCAGCAGGTGGGAAAGTTTCTCTGAAAATTATAAAGGGCAAAAGATATGTAATACACCACTCTCGACAAACCTAAGAAACACAAGTTCCAAACAAACACATTCAACCAAAATTTTCATGGCCTTTTCTGTATCTTCTCTTATGAGAGTGGGGTTCAACACACCTACTCAACAGTGACTTCAGGTAGTTGATAACTGAAGGTACATGTAAGTATAGAGACAGTTTAGTTTAAGAACATACTTTCTAGAATGAGAACGCCTATATCTAATCCCTCCTCTGCAACTTCTCATCAGTGTGACCTCAGGCAAATTGACTAATCTGTTCATCTGCAAAGTGGGACAAATGATAATACCTGCATCGTGGATTGCTATAAGGATTAAATTGTGTATTCTGTATAAATCATTGAGAATAGTGCCTTGACACGTTATACACAGAATAAACATGTTATACACAGAATAAACATCAGCCATCATTAAGATTGTAATTATTTTTGTTGTTACTATCATCATCATCATGTTAGCTATTGCTTTTTAGGAGATCAATATTCAGGAGTGCAGGAAGATAGCAAGGCAGTCAAACAATATCTAACAGACTCATTCTTCCAAGATGGTACATTTGGATTTAGAGGCAAAGAAATTGCTCCCCTAATGTGTTCGATTACCTGCCCTATCAACTCAGTTTGGGCAACACAAGGACCATGTGGTTTAGACGCCTCAGAAACAGAGAGAATACATGAAAGAACATCCTACGAATGATAGCCTCATCCCATGCTGTGGAAATAACACATTTTGTGATAAAATTTCATGTAAGCAAATGTGCTCCTCTTCTCAATATAATTCCATTTCCCAAGATATTTAATGAGAGAGGCCCACAGAAGAATTCCTGTGTCACTGAGATTCATGCTGAATTACAAGCATGCTTCTACACTTGGAATTGTCACATGTTCAATTCAGCTTAACAACCTATATGCAGCAGTTTCCATGGAATATCAGTGACCTTTTATTCCCCTGAGAGAGAGAACCATGGCCTGTGTACAACTAACTCGTGAGTTGTATCTATTACTGCAGGCCACAGTAAAAAAAAAAAAAACAGTAACTGTCTCTTTATTTAAGAAAAGTATATTAGGAAACTATAAGAGTATAGCTTTTAAAATATAATAATAATAAAATGTTATAATGTATTTTTATATAATGTATTTTTTATATAATGAAAATAATAATAATAGACAACATGTATTGAGTACATCCCTATGTCAGGCCCTCTACCAACTACTTTACTTGCCTTATATAACTTTGTTCCCACAATAGCCCTGTGTAATATTCCCATTTTACAGATTATAAACTGAGATGTTAAGTAACTTACCTAAATTTAATTCCAAAAGTCAGGAAGTGATTGATCTGGGATTTGAATGCTTGTCCAAAACTCATGTTCTCAACCACCTGACTTCAGTGTGTAATTTAATGTGTTGTAACATTAATGTTTGCTGTTTAAACTTTGTATTAGCTATTAATCATATTAATATTTTTCCACATGGGGAATAATAACCACAAAGTTGGCATTGAGATCCAGGGTTCAAGGTTGCAGCACTAAAGACCTTCTGGAAAATATAATAATTAAGCCCCTTTATGAACCCTCTTGGTGGTGAGTCAGTGGAAAGAATTGGTAAGCTCTGATTTAAAAGGGCTTCTAACTAGGAGTCCCTAATGCAATCCTTGCCAATGTTCCAATACTTAAGATACCAAAGAAGGCAAGACTTCTTAAAAATACTGACAACTGGTACTAAGAAATTTCCCACTGACATTTCTGGTAGGAAGTTCCACTAACTACACATCTATGGCATTGAATAGAAACATACAATTAGTGGCCCGTGACTGCTATGCTTCAAAAATAGAAGTCCCACGAGTACATGACAATAGGTAGGAAGATCTTTGGTCACCTTCCACACCTCTTTCTACTCATTCAGAAACTCAAATTCTACAATACGTGGAAATAGCCGTTCCTCTTTTGCCACTAATATTTCTATACTCATTGAGATAATGTAACTACTGCAAAACAACTGAGTAGGAGTTGGGGGGAAGCTGGTAGTGATACAATGCATCCTCGGAAGTGCGGTCCCACTGGTAAAACCCAAAAGACAGTGGAAGAAATGGAGAAAACTGCAGTGTCCTTGCATGCTGGGAATTGTGCTTTTATGTATTTCATCTGCTCTGAATATTAGGGAGTCAGCCATTCGGATAAGAAATACTTCTTATCACAGACCAGCAAAATAGCAGAAAGATGCTAATACACTGTAAGTCAGGCCAAGACATCAATCTGATATACAATTAGAGATGTGGGAAGAGGATTTCAGCTGAGCACAATTGGAGAGCAAGTGGTGCCTAGAGCAATACATTTACCTTATATGTAAAAAAAAAAACAGATCCAGCTAGGTCTCTTCCTATTTGAAGATGGACACATAAAAATAACATACAAAACAGAAAGCATTAAATGCCGCTGAGCAGAAGCAAAGGGAGACTTGGAAGAAAAAAACATCTGAAAACCATAAAGGATAGAAACAGAGAGAAAAACGTGGAACAATGTCTGCTCTCGAAGACAAGAGTAGAAAGAAAATATATGATGAAATAAAAGCTGGAGGAATAAAGATTTTTAAAAACTGGAGGAGAAAATTTTAAAAGAAATTGACAAAATCAGGCAGTAATTCGAGAAAATTAGCAGTGTTAAGTCTGCTGCAAGGCAGAATTAATACTGTGAAAATTGATCCAGTAATTTCAAAGTCAAACTTTGAATAACTCTCCCAGACACACACAAATCACGCAAAATGTAAAACTCATATGACAGAGAATGACACCTATCCCAGAAACTGAAGATCCAAGTCAAGGATTACACAGGTATTCCCAAAGAAAGAGAGCAATTGAACAGCAAAAGGAAGCAATAATCAAAGACATAACAGAAAAAAAACAACAACAACTTTGTGAACTAGAGGCATTTATAGACTGAGCCACTATATTCCAGGCAAAGATCAATGAGAGAGCCTACCTAGCTCACCTGCTGTTCAGGATGGGAAAAAAGATTATAAAATCCAGTGGGAGAGGAATAAAAATTCACTAAAGGCATGATCTCACATAGAAGAGACTCTAAATTCTATTTAGACTTCAAATTGTTGACTCTGAGAATTAGAAAAATATAAACCAAAGTCTGGTTTTTGGAAATTACAAGTTAGGTTGAAAAGAGAATAGATACATTCTCAATTACTAAGGAAACAAAAAACACACACACAATTCCATATTTTCAAGGCCCAAAAGCAAAAGAAATAGCAAAAAATCAAAAAGAAAATAAATTATGTAGAACTGAATGACAGAAGTTAACAAAGCCATCTGTACAACAATAAATATATGTGGTTAAATCCAACTATTAGAAAACAAAGATTTTCAGACTGGAGTAAAAAAATTAAATCCAAATATCTGCTGCCTCTAAGAGACATACGTAAGACAGAAATGTCCATGTTAAAATAAAAGGAGAGGCAAATAGTTATTAAATAGGATGAACTTAAAAATAGGAGAGGTGGTATTAATTTCTGGCAAAGTAGGCTTCAAGGCAAAAGTAATTAAATAGGGAAAAATAGATTACTTAGTTATGTTTACAAACTGGAAAATAACATAATGAATCTACAGTAGTAATTAATCCCTTTATGCAGCAATTAACCTAATATCAAATGATATAAAACAAAAATGCTCAGAAAATTAAGGAGAAACTGACAAGAACACAATTTGTATATATAATTTTAACACAGATTTATCCACTCTTTCTAGTTCAATTAGACAAGCCAGAAATAATAATATGGAGAATTTAAATAAGTATAATTAATAATATTAAGTCTACTAGACAATGTTGACCTCTTACAAACACAATATATGTTGTCCTTAAAAGCACTCATAAAAGCACTGCAAAAATGTATTATGTCATGTAGGTGCATGGACATGCACACGCACACACAGAAATAAATTCTAAAAATAGAAATTGCACAGGCTTTCTTGTCTAGCCATGTGTAATGACGCTAGAAAATAATATCAAAGAATGGTCAACAACATACTTAATGGCAAACAAGAAGCATTTCCATTAAAATCAGTAGCAACGTAAGAAAGCCCCAAATTATCATTATTCTTTAATGTTGTCCTGGAAGTTGTGACCAGTTCAAAAGATATAAAACAGAAATACAAGGTATAATTATTGAAGGAAGATAAAAGCATTGTTATTTTCAGGTGACCTAATTAAATACTTAGAAAATCCAAAAGAACCAAATGAAAAACTGTTGCAATTAAATGATAGATTACTTGGGGCTTCCCTGGTGGCACAGTGGTTGAGAGTCCGCCTGCCGATGCAGGGGACACAAGTTCGTGCCCCGGTCTGGGAAGACCCCACATGCCGCGGAGCGGCTAGGCCCGTAAGCCAGGCCGCTGAGCCTGCGCATCCAGAGCCTGTGCTCCGCAACGGGAGAGGCCACAACAGTGAGAGGCCCGCGTACCGCAAAAAAAAAAAAACTTAAGTAGTGGCCACAAGCTAATTATATACAACAATGGCACATAAAAGACATAATGGGGGGCTTCCCTGGTGGCGCAGTGGTTGGGAGTCCGCCTGCCGATGCAGGGGTCACGGGTTCGTGCCCTGGTCCGGGAAGATCCCACATGCCGCGGAGCAACTAAGCCCGTGAGCCGTGGCCGCTGGGCCTGCGCGTCCGGAGCCTGTGCTCCGCAGCGGGAGAGGCCACAGCAGTGAGAGGCCCGCATACCACAAAAAAAAAAAAAAAAAAAAAAAAAAAAAAAAAAAAAGACATAATGGGAAATGACTCCGTTCCCAAAAGTAACAAAAACAAAATCATGAAACACCTAGAAGTAACCCCAACAAGTAGTATGTACAACCTAAATGAATAAACTATAAATCATTACCAAGAAGACTTTATAAATATATCCCCAGTGTGGGGCTATAACACGATATATCCTAAAACTGCAAATATAACAGTTTTCTCCCAAATTAATTTTAGCTTCAATACCATTCTTGTCAAAATCCTAAGGTATTGCAGTAGTTTTTTTTTTTTCTTTGTTGGAAGTTATTGGAATTTAAATATCAGAGAATAAATGTTTTTACTTCAAATTTCTACATAAATGTAAGAGAGGAAGATTACCATCTTCTTCATTAGAATGAGGTATTTTTACACCAAGTTTCAAAGACAACATTATCACCAAATAAAATGTATTAGGTTTCTAACGTGGAAGATACATTGCTCACTGAGGGTAGGGACTCCTAAGAGGTATCAGAAGAGACCGAGGCCTCAGAGAAAACCCAGGATCCTGGCGGAGGCCAACTCATAATCTTCCCAGGGCCTATCGTGTTCTTTGGTACTTGGATCATGTTGTAGTCATTGGAAATCTGTAACATAAATTTAATTTTCTTCATTTTATGGATGACTTTGTTGAGACCCAAAGAGATTTGGTAATTTACCAAATGTTTTCAAATCACAAATAAAAGGTACAGGTGGATTTATTTCAAACTAGAGAAGCTGCACATCCTGGTAAGTCAGCAGGAGCACTTCCTCACTGGGAGCGAGCTCAGTATTGAATGCTGACTCTCCATACTGCCTTCTTCTCAAGAGCCACATGCATTGTATTTCAGGAAAGGGATCCTTGGCTGGCCAATTCAGAGTCAGGGTTGGGGTCAGGGGTGAGGCTTGGGATGGAGTTTAAGCTAGGTTTAAGATTAGATTGAAGTTAGGGTTACAATTAGCATGGCAGTTGAAGCTGCATTTAGTGTAGGGCCAAGGTTTGGGTCCAACTTAGTTTTAGGCTTAGGTTTAGGGTAAGTAAAGGCTGGGGAGAGGGTTAAAAGAAAGTTCTAAGTCTGGAAAAACTTTGGAGAACAAGTGGCAATTACTGCTGAATTTTGAAGGCTGATGAGTTATATGAATTTTGCCTTGGGGGTAGTGGACCCCAAGTGGCTTTGTGGGTAGAGGAAAAAGAACACACACAGTGCCAGATGAGGGAAACAAACCAGGGTATTGCAAGAGTGGTTCATTCAGTGTGGCTAGCATGAGGCACACAGGGAGTGTGACAGGTCTGAGAGATTTGCATTGGCATGCACCTGAAGATGGTTTGTAAGTGCTGAGGAATCATTTTAAACTTTTAAAGGGGAAAGTGACGTGATGAGATTTATGTTTTGAACAATTGCTCTGGCTGCTCTGTGGAGGATGGATGGAAAGGAGGTAAGACTGTGGGCACAGAAGCCAATTGGACACCTCACATCCCCTCTCTGACTGACCTCAAGTCCAGCTACAATTCTCACTCACTATTCTGCACAGCCATACCACCCTCCTTGCTATTCTGTCATCAGGACAAGTACACACTTGCCTCAGGGCCTTTGCACTTGCTTTTCCCTCTGCCCAGAATGTTTTTCCTCCAGATAGCCACTGTTTCCTTAATTCTTTGAGATTTCTGCTCAAATGCCATGTGACATGTGCCTTCCCTGACCACCCTAGCTAGATTAGCTCTACTGCACATACAAAAACATACTTCCTTTCTTCCTTACCAATTTTATTTTTCTTCCTCACACTTTTCACCATTTATTTAGTGTCTGTCTATCCCTACTGAAATAAAAGCTTTAGAAAATCAGGAACATAATCGGCTTGACTGCTACATCTCTTATATATAGAAAAGGGCTTGGAACACAGTAGATGCTTAATAAATATTTGTAGAATAAATGAATTTTGTAAATGTTTATTGAATGATTATGATATGCCAGTTACCTTCTAGTACAGGACACAGACAAGAGAACAGACCATTACAGTTCAATGCACAGGATACTGAAAAAGAAGCCAAAAACCCAGTCTGGGGACAATCAGAGAACACTTAAGAAGAGAGGGATGTGAGATGAGTCATGAAGACCAAACAGAAATTCACCAGACAGAAGTAGGAACATGGTAGAGAAGAAAACAGAACCTGTAGAAGAGTCAAGATGAAAGAAGAGTGGAAAAACCATCCAATGTGATTAGAGCAAGAGTTCAAGGACTTGGCAAGAGATAAGCTGATGGGGTAGTCAGAGGATAGAGAATGTTAAGGAAATACTCTTTATTTTTAATTGGTATTTAACGAGTGGAAGTTTCTGGGTTCCATCCCCCTGTACTCTTCAGTCTTTAAACCAACCAATTATAAGGTCTCTAAGGAGACTGCTGTGAAAAGAAACAAAGGGTTGAATAGTTTCTTTAAATGAAACTTCTTCCCCACCCACCCTTTCCGTTGAAAATGTACTTGCTTTGCAAGTTCAACCCTTAAAGCATTGACTTCTCTTTTCTAAAAAGAAGGGCACACTCCAGTCTTGGAAAGGGTAAAATCTGGAGAACTTTAATATTATTTATCAACCGTTGGCCTTTCCTGAACCAAATTGTTCCCTTTGGTTGATCTTCTGGGCACTCATCAAATCTACAAATATATCTGTCAATCAGTATTTTTGGAGAAGTGGTAGTGTACTTGATTTTACTTTCTAGTTAGCTGACAGTTGACCCTTTTGGTTCCCACTCTGGGGGCTAAGATTTCTTCTAAAATATAATAGCATACTTTTCTGCCTCAACAGGACATTATGCTGAATCTTTATTTAATGCCTGAGGATTTACAGAGCTCACAGGCATTGTTCCAAACATAAGTTTATGACTTGAAATTTAGAAACATTGTTCCAAACATAAACTTATGACTTTAAATTTAGAGGAATTTTGCATTGATTGAGCACTATACTCTGTGCCAGGCACTGACCTGACATTTTCAAACACATGGACCTACACTCTTTCAAACATAGGTATGGTTATCCCCATTTTCCAAACAAAAGAACTGAGGCTTCAAAGAGTTAATAAATTGTTCCATGTCATAAAACTACTCCAAGATGGTCCCAAATCCCATGGTCTTTCTTTTTAACCTGAACTGGGGACTAACCCCCTAAAAGTGGTTCTAAAACAGGGTGTTATCAGCACACCTGATAGTTGGGGATTTCCTTTAACAAACACCCTGAGACCCCGGATTCAGACCAGTCAGGAGCAAGCAGGCATGCTTTGAAATGTCTTCCCTGTTCATTTTGATATACCAAGTAACACTTTTGAAAAAAACTCTGATTTCAATTTCTGTCCTTATGGCTGCCTATTATCCTATTATCATAATTAGAAAGCAAGAGAAAAATGCACATTTCCACTTAATATAGTTCAGAATAATAAGGTGTTTACTTTGCTTTTGAATGAATTCTCTTGTTGCAACAGGTTCTGTGGATTAAATGGAGTCTGCAATGAGCTAACTTGAAATAAGATTCACAAATATGAATTTAAGCTACAACAATCTCTGTAAAACTTATGACAAGTGTTGTAATCTCTCATCTACTTAGACTGATGATCTAACTCTTCTCTACCTCCCACTATGCTATGCTTTATGTGCTATGATACAGTGGTGGACTAAGTGATCATTCACTTCTTCCTTCCCCCCTTCATTCATGTATTGAGTGCCTGTGATGTTGGGCTTTGGTATCAGTGAAGACTATAGATCTCTTTACCACCACATCATGCTCCTTTCTGAATACTGTTCTTTCCCTTTACCATTGTCTGCAAGACTTGAGAATGTGCCATACCTCTCTTGACCATCAGAGTTCAGAGTTGAAGGTGCCCAAAACTCCCCTCCTAAAAATTGGGCGATTATTCTATTTGACCTTCTTGTTTCCCTACCTCTTTCCTTTTGAGTCCCATGGCAGTAAAAACTAAATAATCTGCCATTTTAGCTTGTTCATGTTATTTTCTCACTCATCACACACAGGTGGGGTAGGCAGTCACCTACACACTATCATCTAAGATGCAGAATCTAAATTCTTTCTATTTCAAGATATCACATGGCTGAAATGCCATGAATGGGCCCATGTGTCCCATGTGAGTGAATTAGTTTACCAGATCATCAACCTTCTTTCTTGGGTTCCAGTAGAGTCCCAGGGTTGACTGAGCATGTGTGAATGTTTGGGTTGGTTCACTCATTTCCCACTCATCAGGGAAGAAAATAGAAGACTAAAAGAAAAAGGAAGAAGTAATTGGAAAACAGAGATATATGGCTCCAAATTAACTATTTCACACTTCAAAGACCCACCCATAGATTCTGTTATCGAAAGCACTTTAAATATTACAGAATATTGTTCTTGTCTCCCAGTCCCTGGTACATGTGTTAGGTAACCAGCCAGCACCTTTCAAATCTGGTGCCTGCTAACTTTTTGCCACTAACTAATAAAAATCCCTTCCCCAATTCCTGTGTTACTGTGGTACCTCAGGACATGGTGGAGCCTGTCTACTGGCGAAGCTACCGAGAGCAACTTTATAATCACTTTCAACTGGGTGAGAGAGAGAGAGAGAGAGAGAGAGAGAGAGATACTGTCTGGGACTATTATCAATCATGATAACAATAAAAACTGTAGCTCCTTTTGTTCTTGCCCATACTTACAACTGTAGCGGTGATCTTTATCTGAAATTACAAACATTTTCTGTGACAATTTGCTTCCACCCAGCACATCTGGTATCTGGCCAGAAACTGTAAATTGATGCTCCCCACTCTAGTGTCTGACTTGGGGAAGGGGATGGGGGAATGGGGGGAGCAGTGCAACTGTGGCTGCAGAGACAGACACTGCTGAGACATTTAAAATGCACGCTCCCCTAATAGGAAACAGAGCAGGCTGTGATAGAAAGAAGGGAGAAGGGGGATGAGAGAAGCAGCTCCTTGTGAGTCAGGGCCGAGGCGGGGGGTGCAGGGGGGCCGGGGGGTTGGGAGCCTTGGTGCCCAGCTACCGAAGGCTCAGGACTCAGCAGGGAGGCCTGCAAGGATGGAACAGGAGCGGGGTTGCCTGATAAGATAGCGATAGAAAACCACAAGATAAAGGAAGTCTGGCCTGGAGCAGCTAGTCTAGAAAACAAGCAAGGAATCACCTGACACGGACTGCAAAGGGTGACAGAAGCCAGGCAACCAGAGAGCTCAGTACCAGAGGAGGGGCTGTGAGGTGCAGGGTGGCTTGGGGAGGTCGGATAGGCGTGCTGCTGCCTTGCCAGCTTCCAATCAAGATGTGCATCTTTTACTTAAGGGGAAACCACTGAGGCATTCAGCCCACCAAGCTAGTGGCTGGTTGGCTAAGATGTATTTAACCTTCCAGGTGGACAGATTCTCCAGAAGGAATTTGGCGCAGGAAGTATTGCTGTTTAAATTAAGGTGTTGCTATAGAAAACGAAATCAGAAGGAATTCCAGCCCCTGCTCTCATTACTATAGAACCTTATGCAGTTAACGAAAAGTTTTCCATATTTTCATTGTCATTCAGCAAGAACTTAGGGAAAACCTATTGTGTTCGAAGCTCGTGTGGAAAGGCCAACATACTGAGGACACGTATCGAGGAACAAGACGCAGGTCCTGGTGTTAGGGAACTTCTAGCAATTTCATCATGTCTAGACTACACAAAATTTCTGCCTTGCTTCCTTCGCAGGTTTATTGTGAGGATCTTAATGGCAATAGTGGATGCGAAAGCAATGCTGTAAAATATTGAAGACAATACAAACAGGAAGAGACTAATATCGTTATCCATGTATTGAATGATTTGAAGGTCTAATAATTTAGATAGGATAGATAAACAACAAGATCCTACTGCATAGCACAGGGAACTATGTTCAGTATCCTGTGATAAACCATAATGGAAAAGAATATATGTATAACTGAGTCACTTTGCTGTACAGCAGAAATTAATACAACATTGGGGGTCAACTATACTTCAATAAAATTTAAAAATAAAAAATAAAGTTCTAATAATTTAGATCTGAGGTAACCAAAATTCAATTCTGCACCTTTGTTCCAGATTCCTACATTTTCTAGGCTCCTTAAACAATCACATGGAGTACCACTTAGCATGAAAGGAATTAGTCTACGTCTTCAAAAAATCATTAGGCATCGATTCTCATGTCCTGTATTGAGGCCCTCATTGTAACTAGGGAGGAACTAGCCTAAGGGCAGTGTCCTTTAAGTCAGCCTAGGACGAAAGGTATTTATTTCTCTGCCTGGCACGGAAATGATGGTAAAAACGACAGGCAGTGGTGAAATGGAAGCACCTCTCCAACCCAGACTTTATGCTCTGTACCAGAAACCCACTCAAATTCAAAAGGTGTTCAAGACAGAGATTGGGAACTCATGGCCCAGTGTGCCAGAGGGTGGGACCTACCAGCAGGCTCAGAAACCCCACACCCTTGGGGCTACGCACCTGCCACATACTTCTCCATCCTGGGGAGCTGGCCAAGGGGCCATCAGCATCCTCACCAAGTACACTTTTACTATGACAGTGGATGCTGGGAATTTATTAAAGTCTCCTGTAAGATTAGGCCTGTCCCAAGCTTATAATTATTTTCACTTCCAGCCCACTGTCCCCTAACCTTGATAACAGGGTTTTTAATTGTGGTAAAATATATTTGATATGTATAACAAGAAAATTATCATCTTAGCCTTTTTGAGTACACAATTCAGTGGCATTAAGTACATTCACACTGTTGTGCAGCCATCGGCACTATCCATCTCCAGAACTTTTTCATCTAAAACGTATGTGATCCAGCAGTTCCACTCCTGTTTATTCATCCAAAGAAAACAAAAGCACTTGTTCAAAAAGATACTTGCAACCCAATGTTCATAGCAGCATTATTTACAATATCCATGATATGGAACCAAGCTAAGTGTCCATCCACAGATGAATGGATAAAGAAGATGTGGTATAATATGGATGAGTAGTATATATATATATGTGTGTGTGTGTATATATATACATATATATATATACACATGCATGCATACATACATATACATATATATAGTTGAATATTACTCAGCCATAAAAGAATGAAACTTTGCCATTTGCAACAACATGGATGGACCTGGGTTATCATGCTTAATGAAGTAATTTAGACAGAGAAAGACAAATACTATATGTTTTCATTTATATGTGGAATCTGAAAAATAAAACAAATGAAAAATTATAACAAACCAGAAACAGACTCACAGATACAGAGAACGAACTAGTGATTACCAGTGGGGAAAGGGTTTGGGGAAGAGGCAAAATAGGTGAAGGGAATTAAGAGGTTCAAACTACCAAGCATAAAATAAACAAGATACAAGGATATAATGTACAGCACTAGGAATATAGTTGATATTTTATAATTTTGTATGGAATATAATCTATAATAAATATTGAATTACTATGTTTTACACCTGAACCCAATATAATATTGCTAAGTCAACTGTACTCAATGTTTAAAAAAACCTTCAATCCCATTAAACAATAATTTCCCATTCTTCCCTTTCCTCAACCCCTGGTAACCACCATTTTACTTTCTGTTTTTATGAATTTGACTGTTCTAGGTACCTCATCTAAGTAGGATCATATGATATTTTTCCTTTTGTGTCTGCCTTATTTCATTGAGCATAGTGTTATCAGGGTTTATCCATATTGTAGCACGCAACAGAATTTCCTTTCTTTTTGAGGAAAAATAATATCCCATTGCATGGATATGCCATAGTTTATCCATTTATCTGTCAATATACATTTGGGTAGTAGTACTTTTTGGCTAAATAATACTGCTATGAACATAGGTGTACAAATATCTGTTTAAGTCCCTACTTTTGATTCTTTGGGGTATATACTTAGAGGTGGAATTGCTGGATCATATGGTAATCCTGTTTTTAATTTTTTGAGGAACAACCATAGTGTCTTCCATAGAGGCTACACCATTTTACAATCCCAACAGCAATGCACGAAGATTCCAAATTCTCCATATCTTCACCAACACTGTTACTTTCTGGGGTTTTTTTGGATAATGGTCAACCTAATGTGTGTGAGTTGTTATGATTTGATTTGCATTTTCCTAATGATTAGTGACATTGAGGACCTTTCCCTGTGTTTTCAGAGGATAGATTTTGAATGAGTCTTCAGTCTTCAGAACTTCTACCACTCACTGCCAGCTCTTTTAAATGAGCAGCAAGTCTCCCCTGAGTTCCTCCTGTAGCTGCTAGTAGCATGACTTTCCCTGGTGTCATCTCTCACCATGGGGCACTATCTCTGGACCTAATCATGGTTTACTCAGGTTAATATCAATGTGTATGCATGCCATGAGTACACGCAGACTAGAGAGGAAGGGGAGGCTGGCTCAGTGCCCGGGAAAACTAACCACTATTTTTAAAGTTGCCACCAATAATCCATTGACAGGTCAATGTGTTTTCAGAGAACCTAGAGTCATTTCATTTATTTATTCATTCAGTAAACTTTTATTGGGCATGTACTTGGGACCAGCACTGTCCTAGCCACTAAGAAGACAAAGGCAATTATGATATAGTCCCTTAGGCTTTTGGAGGGCTTGGTGAAAGTTGACATGAGATCAATCCAGAGGAACAAAGGCAACCTCGGATAGCCATGTGCTGTGTATAATCACCCAGCACAGCAGTTCTTCATGAAGAAATGATTTTATAAGTCACTCTTTTACCTACTACCTCATTCTCTTCCTATTTTATTAGGTCATAGCAATCCACATAAATAATATTTTGTCCTTGGACAGTATAAGCGATGATTAAGAGCATGGACTCTAGAGACTAATAAATCTAGTACCCAGAAGTATTTCCTGTATGACTATGAGTGAGTTAAACTCTCTAAGCCTCTGTTTTCTCATAATTTTTAAATAGTGTGAGCTTATAGCGCTTAACACAGTGCATGCGTGGTGCGTAACAAACAAGCAAAAATGTTAGCTATTATTGTTAGATAAATGAATCCTCTTATTCCTTTGTTTTCATTTTTTTTAAATTTTTGTTTCTGTTTTTGACAGGGGAGGGGAGGAGGGAGGTCTGATTCATGTTATTTTTCTCCTATGGCTATAAGTGATCCTCCTAAAAAGAAAAAAACAAGGACTTCCTGGGCCTTCCTCCAGTGTCTCTATGTATTTCATACTGGGCAGGGTCTCATCAGGAATATAAGAACAGTCAGTCCCAGAGACATATATTTTTATAAATGTGATTTCAGCAAAAACTGAATGTTTCCCCCTTAGATACATGACCTGAAAAGCAACATGATTTTTTTTTTTTAATTTCTAAAACCTTTTTTTCCCAAGAATCCATCGTGTCGAATTAGAAAGGGTATGATTTTCCAGTTGTAGCAAATTGAAGCCCTACTTCAGAGGACTTGAACCTGGCAGGAAGTGAATGATTCTTAAGGAACACCCCAAGCTGGAGCTAGCTTTCTGACTTGAGAGGTCCACTTTCACCAGGCAGCCTGCTCATTACCTGTGCCGACCTGGACCTCAGGTTCCTAAGCAGTTGTACTTGGGTTAAAATTTAGCAGCTGAGAACTTAATCTGAAACTTTGCCCTGGGTAACTCTGCTGTGAAACATACCTGTCTGTGTTGGAGTTAAGAGTCTGCGCTGCTTCAGAAAGCTGTCCAAGTCCACTTCCCCCACCACAGCCCAGGAGTTTGGATCACAGAGGATGCTCCTTGTCAGTTTCAACTCTAAGCTGCCCAAGTTTTACTCTTGGTTATAAAAACATCCAATTCAAGAACTCACTTCCCTGGGTTGTGACTTTCATTTGTTAGTGTTCCAAGCTCTACCCAAAAGAGATACATAGAAGAAAGTTTGAGATCATTATTCTTAGCAATGACAGTTATATTTAGCAGTTTGGGGGATGGAAAGAAGTCCATGGCAGGGAAGCAAATCTTTTTCCAATGCCAGCATGAACCTTTAGAACTTTTAAGTGCTACAATTCACTTGTATTGTCACTGAAATTTTTAAAAGAGAGTGAGAGTCTCTAGGTCCGGAGATATAGGGATGTATGTATATATAGAGCTGATTCACTTTGTTATACAGCAGAAACTAACAAACACACCATTGTAAAGCAATTATACTCCAATAAAGATGTTTTTAAAAAAAGAGAGTGAGAGAGAGAGAGAGAAAGCACCTCCCTCATAAAGACTCCAGCGCCTTGAGTTCAATCAGCTGAAGGTGGGGAACATTCTGTCTCCATTTGTAAAATGGCAATAATAATACCCACCCCCTGCTTCCCAGGGCTGGTGTATGAGTTTATGTTCCTTTCTGAGAGGGACTTGAGATCCTTGAGTGAAAGGTGTGATGCATAGTATTATAATTCCCACCACAGGGTAACATATGGAGAGGGAAGGAAAGTGTATAGATACGTATGTTTCTGTTTAAACTCTGTGTGCAGTGCTGACTTTTATCTTATTTTGCCTTTAAGCTAAACGGCATGGGTCACATTCAGAGCATATGTTGTTATCATTCGCCTTTTTTAGCTCAAGAAAATTGAGTGAATAACGGGTATTGTTTTCCTATTTGCCGCCGTTAGAATGGTTGCACATTTCAAAATCTTTGACTCAACACACAAAACAGCAGATTCTCTTACTATGACGCCCAGGGTGAGGGGCTTCAGTTTGGGTTTCCCCCATTCTAACATCCATGAATGTTATAGATCCAATTTTGATTATTTAAAATTGGCAAAGTGTTCCTTTACAAGTGAAAGATTCTTTTCACCCTCCTTGATGAACAGAATGGACAATGAGACCATCTCACTGTCGGTTACCCATGGGCCTCTCACTCACAGCCTCCTAAATGGTATAATGTGCTTCTCAGTTTTTGCTTTTTTCCTATAATGAGCTTTTATGTTAGTGATCTTATATTTTAAATCCTTGCTGAGGACCCATCAGTGTGTTAGGACAGACGCTGCACTTCTGCGGAATGCCTCTTTCTCAATTTGATTTTAATTAGAAACCAGGTGGTGCAAACCAAAAAGTTTGGTGGTGTTCCTTGGATGTAAGATGTGAAATGGGTTTTAAGTAACACTGTATTAGTCATGAGGCAGCAATGGAGTAATGTTGACACGACTCGAAAGTAGCATTGTTGAGTAAATGAATATGTGAGAAGCACTTGCTAAACTAAGTGAGTTTTGCAGTTGTATGCACGTTTATGTAATCCTGTTTATTGATGCCTGAAACAATTTGCAAAATAGAAACAAATCCACGAAGGAGAAATATGTTTGGAATTATTTGTTTATATGACAATTAAAAAAACAAACACACAGGAATCCAACTGCCACATTTCATGCACTAAATATACCGTATGTGGAAGCTTCCTCTCAGAAAATTCTACAGCAACCTTTACTGACTGACGCAGAACAATAAGGAACAACCTTACGTCTTTGACTTGCCTTCTTGACTGTTTTAAACATGAGAGTTAGTTCTGTAGATTTTTTTATCCAAACAATATCAGGATATCTAGACTATTATCTTTTGTGTTTAAAAGTTGATGAAGAAAGACAATTTCTCTTAATGCAAGATGAATAAGAGTAATGACTCTGATAGAAACAAGATATACAGTTGCACATTTTCGGGGGGGGGGAGCTGGGGAATCCATGTGTTTTTAAGGAAATGCATATATGCTTACAATGGTCCAGGCACTGTTCTTGAGTACTTTACAAATATTAATTTGTTTAATCTTCATTACAATTTCTTGATTACTGTGATTATTCCCAGTTGACAGATGAGGCAATTGAGGCACAGAGAAGTTCAGTAACTTGCTCAAAGTCACACAGCCAGTAAGTAGGAGAGCCAGGATTCAAAGGCAGTCAGTCTAGCTCCAGGGTCCATGCTTGAACTTCCACACTGCTGCCTCTCCACAGAGTAAAACCTCTATGTTTTAGGGATTTTTTTTTAAGAAGATTCAGGTTCCCCGTTTAATTTGTCATCTAGACACCAGCATTTTATTTATGGAGGTCAGATGCTCATGTAGCCTGCCTCTGGGCCTGCTGCCTGTCCGTGGACCCAAGGGACTCTCCCTCTCACACCCATTTTGATGACGGGCCTCTGCTTTTGTGGGCAAACACTTGTTGCTGTCTGACTCACTTAAGAAGTACATGCAGCCTCCGCCCCGCCAGCTGTGATCCCAGGCTGGATCACTTCTCCAGATTTGAGGTTAATCAACTGCAAATTCCATTAGCTTCATACAGAGTGAAAATAAAGAACAGACGGCTTCACATGGGAGCCTGAAGTCAGGTGCGGCTCCTCCAGGCTGGCCGGCAGGTATCCATTTTTTCCCCGGCCTCAAAGGAACATTGCCTTCCATAAGAAGATAGATCAAAGAAGGGCTGTTCCAGAAAGCCTCTGCTACTGGAACGGCTCTCAGAGAGTCCCCCCACGTACACAACTGACTCCCTTTTTTTCTGGAAAGAGATTGAAGTTGAAACTGGTTCATTATATTCCTGCTTTTGTGAGAGCGTTTCCTAGGCTCCCTGGGGGGTATGCTGCTGTGGTGGGTATGCGATGCTGACAACTGACTTCTCTGCCCACTAGACACGGTGCCCAAGGGTTAGGTTCAAAAAGGCTGCCGTGACTTTGAGGTGGTCCTTACTTGAGGCTGTAAGCTTCTTTTCATATGTCCTGACGTAGACTGGATTGAAAACACAAAATAAAAGCCGTTTTTCCAAAGATCGCTGATGTTTTTCAAAGAAGAACAAAAGTGAACTTGCTAGGACATATTCAAATACAAGCTGTTAGTTTCCCATTAATCTAAGTTGACCAAACAAAAGCTTTGCTGGGGAATAAAAAAAGTATTATATGACAGTTTGAGTAAGTTAGCAATTTCCTTAAAAATGCATAGTTCTATTAGGCTCCTTGTGGGAAGCTTCCCCGTGATCAGGTGAGAGTTCAATTTCTGTCTGACGTTTTAAATGCCATATGGTCCTTGTCTACACGTTTCTCACTTTCCCTGAATCCCTGCCCCATGCCACTGGCTGGGTAACTGGTTTGCTTTCAGAATTTTCCCTTGTTTAATTACTGACCTCTTCCTACCCCAGATTAAGGAAAATATTGTCACCATTAAAACAGAAGAAAAACGCAATAACCACACTGTCAGGAACTTATAAGCTAACCAAACCTGATCACAAATGGCCCCTTTCTAATCATAGTTTGTGGAGGAATGAAAGATGCAATTGTCTGGAAAGGATGAATATGGGATCCATGCTGGCTCGAGGGTCAAAGGTCATCGCATGCAAAGGTCCCTTTCTCTCTGGCACCGCTCCCTTTGTATAGCATAGCTTGGCAGCTATCTCCTTGCACTTCGGCTACCTGCCAGTGCAGCTGGTACTGTGTCTGGTGCAGACAACAAAGCGTCACTCAGCAACCAGCAGCTCTGCATGGGGCCGCTTTTCTCAGATGACAAAGAAAGATGGGCTATACATTCTACCATCGCTGCCCATTAAAAGGACTCTTAAATTGCATTACTACAACTTATTGTTAATTATGTAGTAGTCACTGGAGCTGGGGGAGCTTTCTGGGGAGGGTGGTGAGGCTATATGCCGGGGGAACAAGGAAGTGGGGGAGGGGTGACTGGAAAGAAGGGGTCTGGAGGGGTGGGAGGGAAAAACCACTCATCAAACCCTAGCGGCATGAATAGGGTGAGCCCTTGGTCCTGACGCCTGGCTCGGAAGGTTAGTAACGTTGCTCAGGAAGAAGGAATCAATCGGCGGAAAGAATCTCTGATACAGGCAGTTTGGAAATTGTCCTGCCCACCCTCCATTCAAAAAGCCGCATTGGAGGTTTCCAGCGTTTTCATTTAAGAATAATTTTAAGCAATTTATCACTTGGCTGTAATGCATTCGCTCTGGGCTGAAATCAATAAGTCCTGCAATGTGGAGATAAGGCCTGTTTGAAGGTTGGGGAAGGAGGACCAGAGGTTGCCTATTGTCAAATAGCCAGAAAATTAAAATTAAAGTGATATGTTTACCCCATTTGGCCATCTGGGGTAGAAACACTGCTCCACTCGCGTTGCCCAGGATTTTCTGAGGGTGGATTCTTGGAGACATTTTTCTTGCGAGGGTCCAGTTCCATCCACACCATTTTAGTAATCAAATCAATATATACACGTGCCCCCAAACTAGGAAAAGCCTCTCACTGTTTCTGTTGAATTCCTTTGTAACGCATCGAGTGGGCATTTGTTTTCTCTCGCACTGTCTTTCTAATGCTTCCTAAGTCAGTGACTGAGGTTTTGAGATCTGGGAATTCATCTGCATATCCCTCCCCAAGGAATAAAAACACACACACATTTTCCAAAAAGGTTGAACATGGGGCTTTATCCGTCTTCTTTGGCTTATTTTGAGGTTTTTGGCCACTGAAGTGAGATGCTGCTGCTCTCGATACGTCTGGCAAGTTTTCCATGATGTGTACTAAACTCTAGCAGGGAGAGGATCCCAATTTGCTGTAACTGCATTGCAGCGACACAGCAGCACTACTTCTCACTCCTCCCCAGCCCCTACACTTCTCCCTCACCACCGCCCCTGCCCCCCAGCCCCCTCCTGCCAATCCTCTTCAGATTAAAAGAAAATCCAAGGGAAACAGGACACAATGGGGGCAGATGAAAGTCCACAGTCTTTAGTTTCTATCTTTCCTTCTTGTGTCTAATTTTCCGCTTCTTGGTTGTTCTGATCTCAGCTATTTGCAATAGTTATATATAATTTAACGTTATACAAAAGTATTGTCATATCAAACATAGTGAAATGGATTCCAAAAACACCATCTGGTATTTGGGAATGCACTGTGAGTTGGGAACGTGAGAAGAGATATTCTTTGCCACTTTGCTTGGGACCCAGCCATTAGCAGTGTAATTGCCAAGAAAAGGTGACAGGCTCCAGGCTTAAAACAAGTGGGTTCCTCCCCCCACTCTCTCCTATTAACTCTTGTGAGTCCTAAACCGTAATAAAAAGGACTCTGAGGACAGAGCAATTTAGAACAAAAAACAGAACCAGAAGAAGAAAAAGGACTGTGGAATCTGATTTTTTTAAATAGAACAACAAAAATACCCACTACATTATTGTTATTGTTGTTTTATGAAGGCTACAAAATCAGAAGAAATAAAATGAGTCAGATACAGGGGGGTGGGGACCGGGGATGGGTTAATTGTGCTTTAAAGTTCTGGGGTTTTTCAGTGGATTTGCATGATGAGAGTTTTAGTCCAAAGCTTGTTTCAAAATCCTCATTAGTTTCCTCTAATCCACCTAAAATTATAAGACCTAGATTGTGAAGGTCGTCTGTGATGATTCAAACCTATTTAATTTCATGGAGGTTGGCACCCATTTCTCTATAGGAAAAAGAAAATGAATAGCTTGGAATTGTCTTCTGTGTCTACAGTTTCAGACACGGCCACAGGAGAGAAACAAAGAAATGCAGACTGCACACTTTTATAGACCTGTACTTTGTTTCACCAATTTGAGAAGAGAACAGTTAAAAATAAATAAATAAAGCATTCCTGAGTAACAGGGAAAGGGAGTTATCCTACCGGATGGAAATTAGAGAGAGGACTTCTTAGCAGGAGATAAAAATAAGGGAACAGCAGGAAAAAAGAAAAAAAAAAAAAAAAACCACTTAAACTTCTCCTAGCTATGTTCAATCTGGCATTCACAACCTGGGTCTGTCTCTGTTTCCAACTACAAAAATAGTTTACAAGGGTCACAGTCTTTTTTTTTTTTTTTTCCACGCAGTGTGTCAGAAGTTGGGATGTGCGACCCAGAACTGCCATTCCATTACACAGAATAAAATGATATCTGGTGGGTGGATGGAGAGCCTGCCAAAGAAGACACAGTGAAAGCTAACCCTCTCAGTCTAGCTCCTGTTTTTAAATATTTATATCTCTGGCAGACTTTTTTGGGGTAGAGGAAACTGAAAGCTCTTTTGCTATCTGTCATTTCACCCAGGCAGAGGAGAGAGTCTCACCACTTGATTTTCCTCGAGTTTGGCACCGGGAACAGGCGATGGCATTTCTTCGGGGCGGTGAATTTCTCTTTGTGGAAAAACCGGCCTGGACCAAGGATTTTTACAAGCGCCAACAGCCGCTTTCCATACCCGCCTGGGGCAGGGCCAAGTTCCCATTAGCACTGCTGTTACAGCTTGGGCCAGGCCTGCCTTGCAGTCAGTCAATGCTGCCTCGTCAGGGCTTCTTAGGAAACCTAGGAGGGAAGCTGGCCTGGGCCTGGGGTGTAGGTAGTGGAGAGCACTAGAAACAGGCACTCTGGCTCCCCAGCCGGCCTCAAGCATGGACTCTCTTCATGATCATCAGTTTCTCCCTTCCCACCCCCATAACCTGATTTCCCTCTCCAAGGGATCAGGCACATTGCCTGCTGCTTCTCTTTTGTCCTAAGGTCACCTCTGCCACCTCCATCAGTTCAGGGCCTGGAATCCTCCACGAGCCTTGTAACACTGTGCAGCAACCTTGCAGTGTGCATAGCAAGGGGTAAGCCAGTGGTCTTTAGAACCAGATAGACCTGCATCTTAATTATGGCTCCACCACCTGCTAGCTGTGGCATGTTATGTGGCCTGTGCCACAAAACAGAGCAGCTCATTTCCAACAGGAACGTTGTATGGAGTCCGTGAGACAGTTTGTAAAGGATCTCGGACATGACTGGTCACCTAGGGAACAGCCAGTATCTTAAGGTTATTGTTAACATAATCAAGAATTGCATGGGCTTCCCTGGTGGCGCAGTGGTTGAGAATCCGCCTGCCGATGCAGGGGACACGGGTTCGTGCCCCGGTCCGGGAAGATCCCACATGTCGCGGAGCTGCTGGGCCCGTGAACCATGGCCACTGAGCCTGCGTGTCTGGAGCCTGTGCTCTGCAATGGAAGAGGCAACAACAGTGAAAGGCTCACGTACCACAAAAAAAGAAGAAGAAGAAGAAATGCATATGGTTCCATCAGGAAGCCTTTAATACATCCCTTTTTTTTTTTTTTTTTTTTTTGTGGTACGCGGGCCTCTCACTGTTGTGGCCTCTCCCATTGCAGAGCGCAGGCTCCGGACGCACAGGCTCAGCGGCCATGGCTCACGGGCCCAGCCGCTCCGCGGCATGTGGGATCTTCCCGGACCGGGGCACGAACCCGTGTCCCCTGCATCTGCAGGTGGATTCTCAACCACTGCGCCACCAGGCAAGCCCTACATCCCTTTTTTTGTACCAAGTGTTGTGTTAAGTGCTCTGAATGCAGACACAGAAAAGACAGCCTACACTCAATGAGTTCTCCAACAGAAGAGACTGGTTCATTAACTACAAGTTAATCTCCAGTATTTATGAGATTTTTCTACAGCATCTTGTGGCAATAACAATGACCACAAGTGTAATAATACTGGCCATCTACTCAACCTTTGCCGTGTACCAGCCACTTTACATATATTAGCTCATTTCATTCTTTAGGTCTATACTCTTAACCATGATTGCAAAAAAGAAAAGCTGGGGAATTGGAAAAACTAAGTAACCTGTATGGGAACACACAGCTGGTGATATGTAAGCATCAACGAAAAGCAGGAATAATATCCTCTTGTTTTGTTGATGGGAGAAGTGACTTTCATTCAAGATTCTAAGAGTCTATTCCAATTCTGATGGTGACTAGCCTGCAATTTGTTTCAGACAAAGGCAGAATGAGCCATAGGGGCCATACAAATTATTTATTCACCAAATATTTTTAAGCATCTACTCTAGGATTTGGATGTTCTGGTGGAAACAAAAATAATTCAACACAAATTCTTCCCTCAAGGAGAACAAAATCCAGAAAAGTAAAGAAGGCCTGTTTATAAGAAACTGTGATATGCAGTGAAAGAGTGATATGTTCCATTATGGGGTTTCAGGAGATGGCACATCTGAACTCTATCACCTCCTGCTAGGACTGCACCGGAATAGACTATCAGGAAGAGTTTGAGCTCAGGTGACAATGAAAGTGCAAAAATGATGAGGAAATGTGCTCTAGGTGGAGAGAAACATATGAGCAGAGAGGGCCAGAGACAGGAATGGGTCAGATGTGTGCTGATAAGAGTTCAAGGAAATAGACCCAGGAAAAGCTTTTTTTTTTTTTTTTCCTAGCCACTCCTCATGGCTTGCAGGCCCTCAGCAGTGAAAGCACAGAGTCCTAACCACTGGACCATCAGGGAATTCCCAGGAAAAGCTTTTGAAGACAAAAACTGGATAGTCAGGACTGAGAGGGGAAGATAGATGTCAGAAGAAGTGTTACCTTGCCAAATTTTATGCACAAATGTGTTGCTTAAGAAATATTCCTTGATGAGGACCGCATATGCAGTTACTTAATAAATATTCCGGATAAGGGAAACATGTGCTTAGCTGATGGGGAAAAAACAACAAACCATCACCCAGGGCTAAGTTTTTCTACTGGCTCCCAGGAAACCATTCATTCATGTAAGCAACCAAACGTTTATTAAGCAGGTAACCTGCACCAGACTAGGCACTAAAAATACGAAGATGTACAGAATATGGTCTTTTCCTTTGAGGCATCCACAATCCAGGGGTAGAGGCAAGCATGTAAGGTAACAGCTCTAAAATGGTGTCCTGGGCAGTGCAATATTGCAAAGTAAGAGCCTTGGGAGCCTGGAGTGTGCTTAACGTTGCCTGAGGCAGTAAGGGAAAGCTTTACAGAAGAGGTAAGATTAGGGTTCAGGGTTGAAATTCATACTCTTCCTTCAAGGGAAAGAACTTTGTGAATCTAAAAAGCACTGCAAATGTTACCTGTCATTTTCTTATTCTTTTTCACTGCCACAACTTTGAGGTTAAGTCAGCCCAAGAGGAAATGAAGACTTTATTTTTAGAGCTGGAGGAACATCTTAAAGATCATATGGTCCACTGGCTTTCAGAATGAATGAGTGTATGTCTATATGTATATGCCTATGTATGTATATGTGAATGCAAATATTGCTATTATATTGACAAATATTGTTTTATAATTTCAAAATGATATCATTTACTTCAAGTTCCACCAAAAAGAGCAGTGAGTTTATTCAAATTCACCCCAACATTTGATTTTGAAGTGATGGATGATATTTGCTCTCATAACCTCAGTATCGTCTTTATTTCAGTATTTGGTTTTGAATATCTGGCCTTATGAAAATTCTGATTGAACTGATAAGTAGTCAAAGTGGTAATATCTGTGGGCTTTTTGTTTGTTTGTTTGTTTTTTGTAAACAGCTTGATTAACAATCTCAAGATACTCTTCATTTAATCTGGGCCAGAAATCTGAAGGCAAAGTAGCAAGACATTTCAGTTTCATAGCTGAAACAGTAACAACACTTAACGATGGTTCTCTATCTTTGACATAAATATGAAAATCAGACATGAGGAGCCCAAAACTTACACTAACACTAAAGTTGTCTATAAAATGTTTCATGGAGATCAGCACATCTCAGATTCACAAGTTTCTGAATTAAAATATTACACCTTGATAAAAAGATTGGCCAAAGCAGCTGATTGGATATTTACCTGGCATTTATTTGTGGTACCTGTGACTCACTCATACAACTTTAGGTTAAAAGTCTGAATTCCAGAAAGATTATTTCTAATCAATGACATATTGACAAGAAATTAGAATGTGTACAGACTTGTATTGTTATGTTTTAACATCAAGGGGATTCTACAGGTAGTGGAATTATTATCTATTTACATTTTACCTGTCTTTTTCTGTTAAAATTTTGATGGGAATTATTTTTTAAGTAAAATTAAATATATTCACAGAGTTTATTGAAGTTTTCTTCCGAGCCTATGTAAAAATTAGTAACCTATCAGCTCAAATAATTATGTTGGCAGTCTCCAATATAAATATAAGATACAAACACACAGACTTGAGTATATTCATGGACTTTTATTTCAATTTTCAAAGCAGATAAAAATATGTTACAAAATGAAATTTGCATCTTATACTACCACAGCAAAACAAGTTAGTTCCATAAAAACAGTTTGAAAACCATTGATCAACCTAGATTTTCCCAGTGGATCATAAGCAAGATAATTTTAGGTGGTATACCAACATTTTTTATGTTGATGATTTTTATGTTAATGATGTACTTGTTTAAATGTGTATTAAATATTGGCTCTTCCACCTTCTATCATGATATACATTTTATTTTACTCTGAAGTGACTTCGAAAATTAAAGAGAGTGAGTTAACTTAAAGAAAAATATTTAGTAACTAATAGCACAGGTGAGCATAGAAAAAATTGTAAAGATAATAGATAAATGACTGCAGTTTGGCAAAACATAATCTAATACAACCCAGTTGCTAATCCAAGTGGAGAGGTGAGGAACCAAAAAGTTATTCTTTGGCAAATGAGGACTTGCCCCCATTTATCCTCATTCCTAATTCAGGAAGACTATCTTTTTCATGCAACAAAGGCAAGATCTGCACGCTCAGCCCTCAGGTCTGATGACTTTGTCATGTAACATGTGCGATAAACCAAAAATTAAATTGACAATCTAAAGGTAAGCCAAGGCCAAATGTCTTTTAAGTACAACTTCTTAGTGCTTCCCTGAGTGCATCTGTGTATTTTCGGTTGCTAAGTATGGAAAACAGGTTTAAAATATAAATATTATATAAATGTTATATATATATTATATATAAATTATAAATGGCTCTTATGATTGAAAACGCCAAAGATGGGGACTTCCATGATGGTCCAGCGGTAAAGAATCCACCTGCCAATGCAGGGGACATGGGTTCGATCCCTGATCGGGGAACTAGGATCCCACATGCTGCAGGGCAACTAACGTGTCTCAACAAGAGAGCCCGCATGCCACTAACTACAGAGGCCACGCATTCTGGACCCCACGCACCACAACTAGAGAGAAGCCCATGTGCCACAATGAAGAGCCCACGTGCTGCAACTAACACCTGAGGCAGTCAAATAAATAAATAAATAACCCCAAAGATAGTATTGTCTTCAGTCATGGCTTGATCCAGGAACTCACACTCACCCACTTTCTCTGTTCTGCCTGTCTTGGAATCGAATCCTAATGCAGGAATCTTTCCAAGTTACTTCCCCATTCATGTCTAGCAAGAAAGAGTCCCAGCATTCCCAAGAAAAATTGAAGAGTCACTCTTTAGATCCATGTAGGCCCTATGGCCCATCCTTAACCCAAAATTGTGGTCAGAGGATGCAAGACACTGCTTGAATTACCTCAGTCATGTGTTCCACACCTAAAGTGCAATCTGGAACCACTAGGCTCTCTCATAGGCTATTAGAAGCTGTAAGGATTGGAGACCGGTGAGAATAAAGGCTGGCAAGGCAGCCACAAATACCCACTGCAGTGAAGAAAAGGCAATAATATTGCTGTAATGGAAATCTTTAGATTTGATCTAGGAAAGACTCTGGATACTTCCACGGATATGTCACATTCTTCAGAGGTATTTATGGAGTGTTCATATGTGAGGGGCAAAAAGCGGTGTACCACCAGCCACCTCGGGCATGCGTTCATGGCCAAGGTCCACAAGGATATCTGCGTGAATGTCTCCTTGTTTAATACCACTTTGGGGATATATTTCCCCACTACATTCCAGGCTGGGCCATTGCCCTACTTAAGAATGTACTTACTGGTGGCTCTTTTTAATGGGAGGGTAGTGGTACAAAGATAATCCAGTCTGGAAGCCAAAAAGAAAAAAAAAGGGAAGCCATAGTTTCGATATTTGGAGTTGAGGTTTGAGGTAGAGGGAAGTTAAATGACTCTGAGAGGGAAAGAGTTGCCTTCCAATGAAGATGCTGGCTCTCCTCCTAGTTTTCCTATTTGTTTAGGCTTCCCACAAAGCACACACTTTAACTCCCTACTAACCCTGAAAAAGCAAGCTACCTCAAGAGTAGACTTTCTGCAGTTGAAATTTTCACCCATAGAAGTAAGGCTGTATTCTAACAGTAGTCAAAAGGATTCAGTTGAATGTCATCCAATGCTTAGGCGAGTGGAGAAGGATTTGAGGAAGTACTGGATCTTTTCTAAAGCCTCTTGATGACATAACACGTCAGTGGCTGCTTCTGACATTTATAATTGGAAGATTGAGTATCACATCAATGAAAATGCATGGAGCAAGGGCCAGTCACTTAAATGACTTCCTCTAACCTTCACATCAAGCCTGTAAGGCTTATTTACCCCATTTCACAGATAAATAAACAGAGGCTCAATGAAACGAGATGAAGGCTTCCCTACAATTCTGACAGCAGGCTGTGGCGTGACCTTGAGCCAGTGCTTTCTTTCTCAGAATCCCAGCTCCACTGTGAAATGAGGCCCTTGGCCCTAGAAATGCCTTCCTAGCCACCTCCGGTCCCTCAGGCCTCAGTCTGTTTGTGTTAAGCCCTCCTCTTCCAGTCTGTGAGGTCCAAATCCTGGGCAAATGTCTCTCACCATATGCTGGGGGTGATTTAACAAGGCCAAATGGGTAGCCCCGTGGTTAGAGGCGCTCTCCATTACATACATGCAGGGTGCTACCGCCCGCCTGGCTGTCCTGGCCCTGCCCGATCCTTCCCCCCTTCTCCCAGGCAGCAGCCTGCAACTGCAGATGCCAGGCAGCGGAAGATATTTTTAAAGCTACAGCATCTGGCTCCTTGGCAGCCTCCACCCGCTGGTGGGCGGGGCGTTGTGGAATTGCCTTTGGGCACTTCACGTGGTTTGGCATCTGATCCATTGTCTGGGCTGCCTTTTAGAGCTAGGTTTTTATTGTAAGGTGAGGGTGGGGGAGGGGTGGGGGAGGGGTGAGAGGGTTCCCCTGAAGCCAACTTTTGATTATGACCTGGATCGCCCTTCTCAGTGACATCAGTGTGTCTCTGGATCTTCCGTGGTGGGGTTTTTTTTTTCCTTTTTTCCTTTAAAAAACAGAAGTGATGAAAGAATGAAAGAAACACTTCCCCTCTGCCAGAGTGGGTCTGAATAGAAAGCTGCTCAGTAGCTGTGCAGCTGCCCAAACTTTGCCCGCTGTGTCCACATTCTGACTAGCTCAGAACACCTCTTGGCATTCAAACCTCCCTCAGGCTTGACTATTCCTCAAATGTCTCCCCAGGGAGAAGGGGGATTTCTTTTCTCTCTCTCTCTTTTTTTATTTTTTATTTTTTTCCTATTTTTTGCAAAAGACTCTGAAGCTTCCTGTCTAAATCCAAATAGCCATTCCAAAAAAAGGAGGAAAAAAAAAAAAAAGACACTGACACTTAATTCTCCCTGGCAAGCTGTATTAAGTTTTTTCTTTTTCTTAGAAAGGTACATTGCAGGGAACACCAGCTCCCCCAGCCTGGAAACTCGGGCTTGGGGACTTGGCCCTGTTTCAGAACACCAGTTTGAAGATGACTTCGAGTGAGGATTTCAGGCCTGGTGACAAGAAAATTATCTCAGTTGGGGCAGTAGGCTCCTGTGTCACAGGGCTGGGCAAGGCACCAGCCTGCCTCTCACCCATGACTTGGCGAAAGCACTGAGTGTGGACTGTTCTCCAGCCAGCAGACACAGGGAGTCCACAGGCAGTGGCTACCAGTAGGTAGGGGTGCCACTGGGAAGGAATGACCACTGGGGGCCCAGCCTGGCTGGCCAGAGTGTTGTTTTTAAGTAGTTATTGGACATGCTTGTCTCCTGGCCTTATTCGGCTGCACTGATACAAGACCCAGGAAATCGTTACCCTCACCAAGCAGGAGTCAGCGGCTGACATGGATAACTGAAGGGGAGGGGAGATGGGGGCTGCATTTCCTTCCCCTTTACTCAAGGGGAAGGTGGCAGAATTCTCATCAGAGGAGTAACAGGGAAATTGCTAACACTTACTGAACACTTAGATGCTGTACAGTTCCAAGTGCTTTATACTTGGTAGCCTAGTTAATACTCCCCACAGCCCCATGAAATAGTTTTTACTACCCTCTCTTTACTGGTGAGGGAATTGGGCACTGACAGGTGAAGTAACTTATCCAAGATCACCGAGCTAATATGTAATGTATGGATTTAAATGTAATGGATTTAAACCCCAATGCTGTAGCTCCAGAACCCACAATCTTGACCATAAAATAAAGACTGATACAAATAAAGAATGACTTAAGTTTTAACTCGACGTGGAAGACCAAATTCAATTGTGAGCTCTTGGTTCTTTTTGGTCAGCCTTCTTTGGAATGAAAAGGGATTTATGAAGGGTGTTGTAGGCAAAAAGTGGGATTGATTCAAAATATACAGCCACTCCTAGCATTTTCACTGAAAGCCTATCTTCCTTCTTACCCATCTGGGCCAGAGGGTTTGGTGTCAGACTGGCCAGCAGGAAGGAGCTTAATAAAATGGGAGGTGTTTGGGCAGCAAGAGCAGCTCCACCCAGGCACAGGCATTTCAGAATTTTGAGGGGCTGCAGAAAATCCAATTAAAGCAGAGGCTGCTGGAATTCATTCATTCATTCATTCAAAGTAGTTATTGAGTATCTTCTCTGTATCAGGCATTGTTCTGGGTCCAACAGATACAGCAGTAGAGAAGGTGGGTAAGGGAGTACCACGTGAGGGAAGGGTTCAATTTAAATGAGGTGGTCAGGAGAGTTGAGTCTGAAAAGTTGACATTTGACTTAAGATGCTGAGGGAGGTCAGTGATAAGGCATGTGGGTGTCCGGAAGAAGAGAGGGAACAGCCATGCAAAGGCCTAAGGTGAAGCATGCCAACTGCTCAAGCAACATCAGAAAGGCCCATGTAGCTAGAACAGAGTGAGTCAGGGGACGATGGTAAGAGATGAGGTCAGAGTGGTAACGAAAGTAAGAGAGATTGTAAACATGATCTATTTAAATAAACTTCATTCCGTGAGACCTTCCCAGTGTACCTGGGTAAAGAAACAAAATATGAGTGATGGCATTCTCCATGAGTCAAGGAACTAACAAGCCTGAAGGTCACAGGAGAATGCAGTTGGCCCCTACCTTGGCTTAGCTTGGTTCACCAAGCCTTGAGATGTGTTTCTGTATGATAAGACTAGACTGCAGGAAATGAGGCTTCTATGGAGTGGGAAAGATGAACTTGACAACCTCACAGGAATATGAAAGGCTATGCTCATAAGAAGAAAATATGGTCTTCTTTATGATTTAACACCCAAAACAATGCCTGCATTGTCTACTGCAATGCCTGGAATTCCACCATGTCTAGCTCTGTGGATTCTGAAGGCAGTAAATGGAAGTGAGAGGGTACCAAAGGCAAACCCTACCCATTTCAAAATACTGTCAAATACTGGAATAAGTATCATCCTCTCTTAAGTTTTCTCAATTTTAAGACCTCTTTTCCAGCATCTTATAACCCCACACCCTTAGAAATGCCCATCAGGTATTATTTCACTTGGGTTTTCTAAAGTGGTTAGAGCTACCGGGCCCAAAACTCTCATATTCAAAGCTTTTTAGAAAGGTACCAAGTGTCTCCTCTACATTTGCAGTTATCATCTTGGGCTAAATGTGCAACAGTCCAGCAAACCCAAGAAAAGTTACATTTTACTGAGTTTTACATCAGGGTGATAAGTCCCACTCTGTCTCTCACCAGCTGTGTGACCTCTCTGGACCTTGTCTTCTTATCCTACAATAAGAATCATAAGTCCTGCCTAGTAGAGATTTTGTGTGGTTTGGACTCAATGGCTATGAAGTACCTGACAGAAAGCAAAGCAGAGAGATTCCATGAGGGGTCTAAGAGGGCCCACTTCGTCAGTCCACCATCACTCAAAGATGAATTTCAAGGTCCCTCTAGGGCAAGTTTCCACCTGGTGCTTTTTTCTTCCTGGTTTTCATTTTTGCTTTATTACTATGATTCTGGCAAGTACTTTAAATAAGCTATAAAATTATGATATCACTTTATAAATGGAAATTCCACAATATTTCATTTTGATGACCATTGTATGATAGACAAACACTCAATATTCTATCAACAGTCTCTCTTTAGTGCCCAGTAAGCTCCTCCCAGGACTCACCATGAGCTGTGGGTCTCAGAGTTCATTAAAGGGATACAAAGTGTCCATGTTCTTAGTGTGACTTACCATCTATATACATGTTAGGGATGCAAAGAATCCTGTGATGATTTTTTATAAATTCCTGGTATGAGCATCAATTTTTTTTTTCAACTATATTGTTAGGATAAAATTGTGCCTGGGGGTAGATTGCTTCACCATAGCAGCTATAACTAGCCATTTTCATGTCCTCCCTGGGAAGAATGTATTTAGTTTACTTACTTAACTTACTGCATATTTAGCACCAAAAGCAATATTTTCCAAAGTACATTGCAAGGAACATCAGTTACATAGGAGTTATTCCAAAAAAATGGTTTCATGATCAAGTAAGTTCAACAAAGTGAATTATGTAAATTGTTTATTTTTATTCTTTTTCATTATGGTTTGTTACAGGATATTGAATATATTTCCCTTCGCTATATAGAAGGACCTTATTGTTTATCCTTTCTATGTATAATAATTTGTATCTGATAATCCCAAACTCCTAATTTATCCCTCCCCTATCCTCTTTCCCCTTTGGTAACCATAAATTTGCTTTCTATGTCTATGAGTCTGTTTCTGTTTTGTAAATAAGTTCATTTGTGTCATATTTTAGATTTCACATGTAAGTGATATCATAAGGTATTTGTCTTTCTCTGTCTGACTTACTTCACTTAGTATGATATGGCATTACTTCATTATTTTTATGGCTGAGTAATATTCCACTGTGTATATATCCACATCTTCTTTATTCATTCATCTGTTGATGTACATTTAGGTTGTTTCCATGCCTAGGCTATTGTAAATAGTATTGTAAATGAACATTGGGGTGCATGTATCTTTTTGAATTGTAGTTTTCTCCAGATATGTGTCCAGGAGTGGGATTGCTGGATCATACAGTAACTCTAGTTTTAGTTTTTTAAGGAATCTTCAAACTGTTCTCCATAGTGGCTACACCACTGATATTCCCAACATAGTGTAGGAGGGTTCCCTTTTCTCCAGACACTCTCCAGCATTTTGTTATTTGTAGACTTTTTACTGATGGCCATTCTGACCAGTGTGAGGTGGTACCTCGTAATTTTGATTTGCATTGCTCTGAATTAGGTAACTTGTTAAGTTCACAATAGAGTTTTAGTTTGCAGCATCCTAAAGTTATATAACCAGTAACAAGTAGCACTTCAATAGAGAGTAATCCTGAAAGCAATTGTGGGTGTTTTATTTTCAATAATCCCTATAAATTTGTTTGATGAGGGTAGTAATCATTCCCCTGCACCTAGATGAAAATTCAGGCAATCCTATGACTTTTCTGAAATTCCTAGGCAGTGACTCAATGTAGAGATTAGAATGTATCTGTTAATACTTCAGCCTTCTGGGCTGGCTTGGGTAGCATGTCCCCACACGTTGGGTGCAAGTGGTTTTACCTCTCTCTCTCTCCATCTTTTCCCTGAGCTTGCTTAGCCTGACTCTGGTCCCTCTGTAGTTGGGACACAGGGTGGGGTCAGAGTTGGGGGGAGGGGGTGCTGGATAAAGAGCGTAGGAAAGTCCCTCCTTGATAGGTACTTTCAGAAGATGGCTTTGAGACCTCTGGGCCTGGCAGGGGTTGAGAGATGCTTTGTTTTGTCACATGACTTTCATGGGGCCTCAGAGGGTCCCCTGCTAGCCCCACCCCCAGCTCTCTCCCTTGATCTGATCCACTGATGCACATCATTGATGTCCTGCCTTTGAAGGCCTTCTCCCTTGCATGCTACCCTTTGGAGCAGGACCCCTTTTTAAAGGGGCCAGCAGAAAGCAGATGGAAAACACATGGAGTCCTTGAGGGTAGTTTCATGAAGGGACTGTTTACAATGGAGTGGGGCAGGGTAGGGTGAGACCAACAAGAGATGTGAAGTAACCTGAAACTGGCAAGAGCAGAGAGCTGTTAGCACCCTTAATCATAAAGGGACAAGTGAAAGGAAAGCTGCAGGAGACAGCCACCTAACAGGAACTGTGGCCTTCCATAACACAATATTTTGCCAATCCGCCACCCAAGAAGGAAGCGGCCCAGGGAATGAATACCCTGACCTCTCTCCTCACTTTCTCCCATCTCCCATGGTGCATCCCATTGACCAAACCCAACCAGAAGTCAGAGGGCAAGGGAGCCCTGTCAAGGTAGCTTACAGAGGTCAACCTCCTAGGCCAAAGAGCACAGTACAGAAGGGTGGAAAGCAGACTTAGAGGGGCAAAGAGAATATTCATTCATGACCTCGAGAAGAAGTTCTTAATATGGGTTCCATGGCTTCGTGGACTGGTCCCCTCCTTACTCTCAGCTCTTTCTTTGACTGCATTCTCTCTTCATCTGCCCGCTACAGCTGTTCTAGACATCTCTCCATTGCCCTAACCATATATTTGTTCCCTCCACCTGCAAGGCTTTTTCTCCACACACCATTTAGGAAGTCTTTTTCATTCTTTATGACTCATTTTAAGTATCACTTACTCATGAAATCTTCCATTTAAAACCCTATACTTCTTTTACACTTTGTGCATTTGGGATTCATTCACTATTTTCAGTTACAGTCATTTATCTCTTCTCCTCTGGACACAAGCTCCTTGAGGGCAGGGCCTACTTTTTCCTGGAGCCGAACACACAGCAGTTCAGGAAGAGTTCACGGGGTGATTGGCGCCCCCAGTCTGGGCCTCAGTTTCCTCAGTTAGAAAACTAGGGACTTAATGTAGACAACATGAAAGGCCCCTTTGAGCTCTCAAATTCCCTGAAATGTAAATGCTATTCCCACAGGTGAGACCCTCTTGACTTCTCTGTCAAGAAATGTCTTCCAAGTTTATACATTAACCAGGGAATACAGTAGGGGGAGAAGGTTAGGAAATCTCAGATTACTTACGAGAGACAGAAAAATGGCATTACGGTGGATGTATACAGTTTCTCAAGGAAATGAGCAATCTCTTCTTTGATGGAATATGTGAAAGCTACACTGGAAGGAATAATTAGATTAAATGGTGATGTAAACTGGAAAGGAAGCATTACTTCCTGCACTGCACCAAATGTCTTACAGGTGTCAGCAGGACCCACCAGCTTAGTAATTAGGGTGTTTTAACTGTCTCCACTTAACTACGTGCAAGTGATGGAAAACGGGAATTTCACCAGGGCCCTGGGACCAGGAGAACGTTTTGGTGAAACGAGCTTTGTTCTCCATTACTAGAGTAAAATAAAAAACAGGATTTATGATAAATGAATGTTGTAAAGGCTTCTTTTTTACCCCACATGGCCCAGGGCTCTACTAGCCCCAGAAGCCTTGTGACCCCAAAGAGAGCATACCCATGGGGGGCACTGAGTGCAGAGCTGGAGTCCAGAGCACTGACTGAAGAGTCAGCAAAGTTTTGTCAAGACCTGGCTCTTCCACTAAGAAGGTGCACAGTCATGGGAAAGCAAACTGGGACTACCTGATGCACGAAGGGGACAGGGTGACATTCCTGAGACACAGAGGTATCTGATGGTCAAGGGAGACACCATCACATGATGAAAGCACTTCAGCTTCGTAGCCAGGGACCCTTACATTCTAGCCCGGGCTCAGCCTCTTGCAGTGTGGGATGGGTGACTTTAGGTAAGCAACTTGTCCTCTCAGCTGCCTTGTATGAGAGCTTGAGTATCATAAGACCCACATCGCAGTCCTGCTGAACAGTGGCTGAGTAGGTCTCTCTAACATGGTCGCAAAAACAAAGCTCAAATAGATGGACACGTTGGCTCTCCCATTTCCAAAAAGTCAGTCTGTTACTTCATTCATTCGTTCATTCATTTGGCAAACATGTACTGAGTGCGTACTATGCACCTGGCCCAGATTATACAGCAGTCAACAAGGCAGCCATGGTACCTGCCCTCATGAGCTTTAGTCTATGTGAGATAGGGGAGCACAGATTTCACATAAATAGACAAGTCTGTGAAAGAAAATGCATAGTCCTGTGAAAGCGGTTAATGGGGAGTGTTATTTAGATGATGGAGCTCAAAGAAGGCTGCTCTGAGGAAGTGACATTTACGCTGAGACTTAAAGAACGAGTTGGCATAATCCAGGGGAAGTGTGGGCAAAAGACTACTCCAGATCATGGGAAGAGCATGTGTGAAGGCTCAGAGGTGGGAAGGGCTTGGAAGTGAGAGAAGGCAAGGACAGCCAGAGTTTTGGTAACAAGGGGAAGAAAGGTGCACGGTAAGGCTGGTGAGGTGAGCAGAGACCAGCTCAAACGGAGTTAATTCTACTCACAAGGGGAACACGTCTCCCCAGACTTGTTATATGGGGCAGAGTCCCCGCCTGAGTCCCTGCCTCGATGATTACCAAGGCAACCTGGGAGAACAAACAGTGCCTGGGATGGAAAGGGAGACCTGTGTCCCATTCTCAGATTTGTCACCTAATCCTCGTAAAGTATATCTTAAGCTTCATTTCTTTTTTTTTATTGAAATATAGTTGATTTACAATGTTGTGTTAGTTTCAGGTATACAGTACAGTGATTCAGTTATACTTGTATATATATATATATATATATATATATATATATACACATATATATATACTTTTTCATATTTTTTTCCATTATAGGTTACTTTAAGATATCGAATATAGTTCCCTATTGTTGTTTATCTAATTTACATATAGTAGTGTGTATCTGCTAATGCCAGACTCCTAATTTATCCCTCCTGCCCTTCCCCTTTGGTAACCGTAGTTTGCTTTCTATGTCCGTGAGTCTGTTTCTGTTTTGTAAATAAGTTCATTTGTATCATATTTTAGATTCCACATATAAGTGATGTCATATATTTGCCTTTATCTGACTTACTTCACTTAGTATGATAATCCCTATGTCCATCCATGTTGCTGAGAATGGCAGTATTTCTTTTTTGCGGCTGAGTAATATTCCATTGTGTACATACACCACATCTTAATCCATTCACCTGTTGATGGACACTTAGGTGGCTTCCACATCCTGGCTGTTGTAAATAGTGCTGCTATGGACATTGGGGTGCATGTATCTTTTCGAATTATAGTTTTCTCTGGATATATGCTCAGGAGTGGGATTTCTGGAGCATAGAGCAACTCTATTTTTATTTTTAAGGAAACTCCATACTGTTTTCTGTAGTGGCTGCACCAGTTTACATTCCCACCAAAAGTGTAGGAGGGTCCCCTTTTCTCCACACTTTCTCCATTTAGCTTCATTTCTTGATGCCTCAGTTTCCCTCCACCCAAACAAGATGCATTTGGGGAAAAAATCATCCAACCTTAAAGTCTCAGATTCCAAATTTCAATTTCTTGCCAACTCCCTTGGGTGTCACAGACATCAGGACAGTCACTTCCAGGAACAAAGAGGAAGGAACATCTGCTCTGTTCAGTCCTGCCCTGAACTGCTCTGTTCACTGCCATCCCTGGGAAGTCTCAGGATAAGTGCTTAGGAAGGGGAAGCAGACACCAGGGCCCCACAGAGAACGCACTGTCGGTAAGGTAAACAGCTGTCAGGGACAGAATGACAGCATTCAGGGCCCTTGCCGGCCTTTGGGGAAGAGGGAGAAGCACTCTTCTCCCCAGGAGTGGAGTCAGCAATGTGATCCCCCAGGGCGGAGCCTCCCTGAGGACACCTGGAACAAAGAGGCCCTTAGATTTTCCACTTGGTCCTGCTCTATTCTGTAATCATTTTAGCTTCCAGTCTACCAGGGCTTAGATTAACCAAACTGCTAGTGATATTGGCTGGGTGGGCACAGGCTAAGTCAGGTGGAAAGTTAAGGCAAATATCCAGATGAGTCAAATCTTGCAAAAGCAGAAAGAGTACTAAATGGGGACCTGGTGCAGCTTGGCTCCCTGTAAGCATCAGCCTAACCAGATCACTGCTCAGCTCTCCATGTCACTAGGGTAGAAGACCACATTATTCCAAGAGCTCATTTAGGATCTAAAACAAAAGAACATCATTCCCCTAGCAAGGATTCATGGAGAGTTGCAATGTGCTAACCCTATGTTGAAGCCTGGAGCGACAAAATCATAGCCTCTATCTCTGAGAATCAGAGTTTATACCTTAGCTGGGCAAGTAAGACCAAGTGGCAAACAGGAATCAGCAAATTGTAAAACAGTCCCTCTAACTACAATATGCCCCTAATTGTTGTGGGGTTTAGAAAATGAAGCAGCCAGTAGCGCTGGGGTTGAAGAGGACAATTTGTAGAGGTAATAGGGACTTAAAGAAGGAGAAAGATTCCAGCACAAAGGAAGGAAGAGGATAATCCCAATGATGAATTAGATCAACAAAAGCAAGAAGGTAAGAAAGAACATAGAGAATTTGGGAGAAAGCAAGGAGACACTACTAAGAAAGTGCTAGAAGTTTAAAAACTCAAAATCCAGTCCAATTTGAAGTCCCAGCCAGTAGTGGACCTTGACAATGGTGCTCTGTTATGGGTTTAGTTGTGTCCCCACCCGCCAAAAAATATGTTGAAGTCCCAGCCCCCCGTGCATGTGAATGTGACTTATTTGTAAATGAGGCCTCTGCAAATGTAATGAAGTTAAGTCAACCGGGGTGGATCCTAATCCAACATGACTACTGTCCTTATAAGAAGGAGAAAGTGCTTTGTAAAGACAGAGGAGAACAGGAAGAACACCTTGTGAAGATGGAGACAGAAATTGGAGTGATGCAGCTGCAAGCCAGTGGATACCAAAGATGGCACCAGAAGCTAGGAAGAGTCTAGGAAGGATTCTCCCCTACATGTTTCAGAGGGAGAAGGACCCTACCAACCCTTTGATTTGGGGCTTCTAGCCTCCAAAACTGTGAGACAATACATTTCTGTTGTTTTAAGCCATCCAGTGTGGTACTTGTTACAGCAGCCCTAAGACACTAATACACACTCTCAAACATTCATTTAGTGTTAGTAAAGATGCAACCGTCCGTCACAGGGACAACGTGAAGTATGTGAAATGACCCCAGTGCTTTGCACTCCCCAGAAGGAATTACATTGCCAGATGAACAGACTGCATCCCTGCACCCTGGAGAACTTGGCAGAAAAGGAGGTAGCAACTCTTGTCCAAGAAAGAATGCAGGGGACAGTTTGGTTCATGGGTGAAGGTAGAAGCTTTAGAATCAAATAGGTCAAGACTGAGCCCCACTCTGCTTCCTACAGCCTGTGAAACCTTGGCTGAGTTCCCTCTCTGGGCCTCCATCTTTTCAGCTATAAAATGGAGACGATAACTGAACGTAGCTCCGAGAAGCAAGTGACTTTTAAAAGCAATAATGCACGCAAAGTCCTCAGCCCGGAGCCTGGCCCTCACATCCCCAGGCTCAAGCTTTACCCTGAGGGACTCCCAAAGTCACATGCTTCTTCCCACACCTGGGCTTTGTCCCTACAACCCTCAAAGGCTTCAGCCTCAACCAAAACACCTGCATTCATCTCCCCTTACCAGAATTCCTCTCAGCCTCAGGGCCCATTCCCCTCCCCTTGGCATCTTCCTCCTCTGAAACCCTCTAACACATAATTGCCATTGCCACCATGAGACACCAAGAGACAGCTTGTCTTTTTTTCAATACGCTCTGCCCTCCACCCTAGGTTGCTGCTCCCATTAAAAGCCAAAGAAAGAGAAAAAGAAAGGACACTTCCGTTCTTCAATGTTTCCTCTAACCAGACCCCATCCTGAGCACTTTACCTTCTTTATTATTATTTCATTTCCCTTAATTCCGTACTCAAGACACCTCTCTAATGAATGTCTCTAACTTCTTCATCTCCTCCTGGTAGAATACACCTGTGACATAGTAGGTGCTCAATAAAAGCTGTTCTATATGCTCATACGTTCAGTTTGTCACTGAGTCAGCAGGAGAGAAGAGCCAGAGAAAAGAAAGAGAGCCTTCTATGTCTCTGGGAATTTGTTCAGTGCTGCAGCCAACAAAAAGGGAAGGTGTTTCTCCTTTTGAAACTGGCTTGGGAGCACAGAATTTCCACACTGAGTCCCCGCCTAGCCACCTGATCCAACCCTTCTTCCCATGCTGCTGACCCCTGCCAAGCTCACCACCAAGAGAATAATCTTATTATTGGTAACCTCTTCCCAACATGCCCGCACCACAGGACATCCTGCCCATTCAGCCGTCGGGCCTTATTAGTGCCTGTTGCCCTGTGTTGGAGTGTAATTGGATCCCGAGCTGTGTGCTAAATGCTCCATCTGGAGATACTCTCTTTGAACACTGATGAGGGCTGCTCCCTCCTCATCCTTAAAGGTCTTCTGCAGGATGGCTCAGGTTTCCAAAACCTGCTCATAATGAAAATATCACCCATGGCCCGAGGCTGCTCAGCCCTACACAGGAGAACCAAACACAGAATGGCAGAGACTTACCCTACCCAGTCTCATTCTTCACATGGGCACTCTGAGAGCAAGCTTATTCATTCTTTGTCTTCTGAAAGATTTATTCAATAAATATATGTTGAACAGCAACTATATGCCAGGCATTGTTCTGGTCCTGGGGTTAATAGCTGCAAAAAAAAAAAACGAAAAAAAACCTCTGCTTTGTGGAGCTTATGTTCTAGCAGAGAGAGATACAGAATAAATTTTATTTTGAAAAAGTAAATTATAGAGATTTTGTATTTTAGTTTGCTAAGGCTGCTGCAACAAAGTACCACAAATTGGGTGGTGTAGACAATAAAAATGTATTGCCTAGGCTTCCCTGGAGGCTCAGTGGTTGAGAGTCCACCTGCCGATGCAGGGGACACGGGTTCGTGCCCCGGTCCGGGAAGATCCCACATGCTGCAGAGCGGCTAGACCTGTGAGCCATGGCCGCTGAGCCTGCGTGTCCGGAGCCTGTGCTCCGCAGCGGGAGAGGCCACAGCAGTGAGAGGCCCGCATACCGCAAAAAAAAAAAAAAAAAGTATTGCCTCACTGGAGGCTGGAAGTCTGAGATCAAGGTGTGTGCAGGGTGGGTTCCTTCTGAGGACTGTGAGTGATGAGCTCCAGGCCTCTCTCCTTGACTTGCCAGCCGCAGTCTGCTCCCTGTGTCTCTTCAAATCATCTTTCTTCTATGTGTACCTCTATGTATACTTTCTATATTTTCCCTTTTTTTAAGGACACCAGTCATGCTGGGTTAGGCCCTATCTGATTGACCTCATTTTAACTTGATTATCTCAGTAAAGACCCCATTTCCAAATAAGGTCACATCCTGAGGTACTGGGGGTTAGGACTTCAAAATATGAATTTGCGGGGTGGGGACACAATTCAGCCCATAAGAATGTTAAAGTAACGTTCGAACTTAGAATTACAACTAAGTAATATAGCTAATTAACACTGTAGCTTAGTAAAAAGTTAAATAAATTAGAAAAATAAAGCAGGTAAGGGAGATCAGAGTGCTAGCGCCTGAGGGAGCATTATTAAACAGGTGGTCAGGAAAGAACATTCTAGGCATAAAGGGAAGCCAGAGTAAATGCCCTAAGGCAGGAAAAGGACTGGAAGATTCTAGAAAAGCAGAGAGACTCACATGGCTGTAGCAGAGTGGACAAAGGGGAGAGAAGTAGGAGATGAGGTCAGATGGGAGAGGGGAGAGGTCAGACAGCAGACTTAAGCTGTAGCATGAACAGAAGCCATGGGGAGGTTGAGAGAAGCACAGGATCTGGTTCTGCTGTCGTATGTAAAGAACTGTTCTCCTGGAAAGTTTGGTGTTGGATAAAGAAATTGATCTTCACGATCAATTCGCTTCTGCAGCTTGCCCAGGGCTTGCCACACCTTTTGCTGCATTGACCGTTTGGCCCAAGACCCTGTACTCCGGGGCACTAGTGCAGGAATTTTATGAGACTGCATCTTCCTGAGTCTCACAGACCCATTTCTTCAGACTTCTTTTGACTGCAAGCATCACAGGCCTTCTGCTGTGCATACCAAACTGGCCTCCACAGACCAAAGCATTTTAATGTTCCCACCATGGGGCTCCACTTGGTCTCTTATTTCCACATCATACTGCAAAGGCAAAGAGGAGCGAGCCAGCCTCTGAGCTAGCACCAGAGATAATAAACGTTTCCAAAATGGCCTTCTTAGGGAACAGATGTCTATAAATGCTTTTACTAACAAGACAATAAAAGGTGGAAATAGTTATGTTCCAAGACACGGCCAAGTGGCGTGTCATTAGAGGCAACAGTGTTTGCTTCTGAGAGTCTTCATGCACTCCCAGAGGAGTCTGGAAATTCCCTTAATTCTGAGTCTGCTGACCTTGCCCCCAACAGGTAGCTGTTTATCTTAAGAATCACTAACATGGACTGAGGGCCCACCGTGTGCCAGGCATGTTATAAACATGAGCTCATTTAATCTTCACAGATATTACTATTCCCATTTTACAGATGCAGAAACTGAGCCTCAGAGTGGTTATTTTGCCAAAGATCACACTCATAAGCTAGTGAGTGATGGAGTTGGGTCTTATACCCAGGTTTGGATGATTTCAAAGCCTGTTCCCCCCACTGATACATCTTGCTGCTGCCCAGAAACTCCATTTGCAGAGTAAATGTCTCCCTTTGATACTTACTCTCACTTAATATGCATGTGAAAAGTTTCCTTGTGTGTTTCCTTTCTGTCTCTGATTAAAAAGCTTATGCCACCATAAAATTCTAATTTAAAAAAATTAAAATAGTATCCTACTGTTTCTTTAACATCCATCTTCCATATTACTTCTCTATGAATCCTTCACTGAGAGCCTCATTCTCCCAACAAAAGCTAGATGTATTCTCTCTATGCTTTGAAACACTAGTCAAATAAACTTGAATTTGGAATCAAATGGACTTGTGGTCATAGCCAATGTCTGTGACATTGAACAAGCTATTTACCTCCCTTGAATCTCACTTCCTCATAAATACAATAGGGATTAAAATTCCTACCTCATATGGTTTTCATAAGGATTAAAGGAAATAATGTGTGTAAAGCAGCTGGCCAATAGTAGTTGCTCATTAAGGGCCTTCCCCCACTGTCTTATGACTCTGAGAACATGGCTCCTTATAGAACAACTATTAGTGGCTTGCCTTTGAAAGTATGGCCTGTGTGTTACACATTTTTGTAGCTGCCATCGTAATAGCTCCTAGTTGGTGCTTTAGAAATGTTTATGGAATGAATTAAGTTGCAATTTACTAATCTTTCAAGAAAGAAAGAAAGAGAGATGGGGAGGAAGGAAAGAAGGAAGGAAGGAAGGAAGGGAGGGAGGGAGGGAGGGAGGGAGGAGGGTGGAAGGGAGGGAAAGGAGAGGAAAGGAAGAATATCCCACCAAGGGAATGAGAAACCCACAGATGGAGGTCCACACAGCCAAGGAGCTTGATGAGTCACAAGGGCAAATTCATCTGTTTTCTAAAATTGTCAAGAGCTAGCCCCATCAGGGGCTGCATCCCTTGTTATCCACATACCTCAAGCACACAGACATTTGACTTTTAATGGATAAGTGGCAAAAGATAGGAAATTTAGGCAAAGCCTCCCTGCATGTGTTAGAACCAGGACCACCGTGAAGAGTATCTCTGTAAGTACCAAGAAGTTCCATTTTGCTCCTTTTCCCCCACCTCACTGTGAAATCCCCAGATAGGCAGGTTGTGGCGCAAGTCAGGTTAGGCTCCTCTTGCGCCTCTTGGCAAGGGAATACCTAGTTCCAGACAGAGCTGCCGGGCTCTGCTTCCTCTCAATCTGCTGATAGTAAGTGAGGGAGAAGGAAAGGAGTCCTGTGCTCCCTCTCCTTCTAAGTCAATTAGAACATGCTGATTTCCCTAACAGGATTATCTCTGTCCCTCCCCAGAGCCTTTCCCATTAATGAAGTCATCAGCGATGTCGCCTGTATTCACACGTTGGACTCCTCCATAGCACAGAGATCAGTTAGTAACTTCAACAACAAAGGCCCATTTCATAATTCTTATCTTTAATGTCATGTTTACGGCCATTTTGCTCCCTCCAAAAAAAAGTGTTTTAACACTAATGGAAATACCTCTTTTTCTGGGTGAGTGTCATTCCATATTTTATCACTAGTCTCAGGTATGAGGCAACGTGGGTCATTTCTAGCAATGCCAGGCAGGAAGAGAGAAGCAACAGGGGTGTGTTCCATTCATGGGGTGACAAAGACTGTTCTCCAACCCTCACCCCAATCCATTAGAAACTTGGAAATAATGGATGAGACAAACTAGAAAATCCATAATTTATGGGAAAATTCAATCATATGTAAGCAGAGATTGAGACATGTATCTATAAAAGTATTAGTAAAGGATACTGGAAATCCCACAAAGCCCTCACTGTAGTCAGAGTGATCTTCCTAAACCACAAATACGATTACTTTACAACCTGCTTATGACTTTTCAATCACTTCCCGTTGCTGTGAGGACAAAGTCCTACATCCTTAACACAGGCTGCGAGACCTTTCAGGCTTGCCTCCCTGCCCACTCACCTGCTATCTCCACTGTGCTACACGCACCCATACACACAGTGCACATAGAAGCACACATACACCTGCACAGGCCTACACACACGTTCACTAACACATACACACAAAAACACACAGACGCTCACTAATACATACAGATACACAAACACTTGCACACATATGCAAACACACGTTGCACACACACAAACACAAGCACACGTGCACACTTTCCACCTACTCCTATTGATCTTTCAGTCCCCAGAGCAGATGTCACTTCTTCCAGGAAGCCTTCCCAGAAACCTTAAATATAGATTAGATGCCTTTCCTATGATTCCCATGCACTTTGTACTTTACTGTTTTAACCTTTCTACACTGTTTTGTAATTGATTGTTTACCTGCCTAGTTCCCCTAACTAGACTATGGGGTAAGGATGGTGTATATATGGTCCACCACTGTAGCCCTGGGGTCTAGGATAGGGCCTAACTCAATAAATACTTGTCAAATTAAATTTAATTGAAGTGACTGAATTTAATACGAGCTGGAAAATCTTAGGCAGGCCTAGCATATACTAGGTGTACCATAAATATTTGCTATATTGAACTGAATTAAACTGAAAATGACTTGGATAATCTCAGGAAGGCAAACTGAGATTAATTGTATTTCAGGAAGTTAATAGCTGGTTAATAGCATCAAATAATATTGCCATGTGTGATGAAAGATGGTCTTCACCAAAAGGGAAGGGTCATAGTGGAATAGGGGAAGAAAAAACAAAACAAAACAAAAAAACCTAGAGAGAAGAACTGGCTATTTTGACCCAGCTCTGCTCAAGGGAAAGTCAGGGGATCAACCACTGACTCCAGCCGGCCGCCAGGCTGGAGAGGGTGCTCTGCCGCGGGCAGAGGATTCCTCAGCACCTCAAGATGGTTGGCCTCCTCTTCTCAGATGCACTCTTCACCAAATAGCCCATAAAGTTTCCCTGCACATTTCCTACTGGGAGACCATGTGCTGACCCCAACATTCCTGCCCCTTCAGCATCTCTGTTTCTCATTGAAAATGAATAAATTGGCTCAGCTCATGAACTGGTCTCTTGGAAGCCAGGCTAGTAGGAATCCACGTGGAACCCTGCTTCATTCGGAGTTTAGAACAAATATCAGGTTTCTAAGTTTATAGAACTGCCCAGCCAGAGTCCCCGAGAACACACTGCTGTCTCATTTCTTTTTTTTTTAATTTTATTTATTTATTTGTTTGTTTGTTTATTTTTAGCTGTGTTGGGTCTTCGTTGCTGCGCACTTGCTTTCTCTAGTTGCAGCAAGTGGGGGCTACTCTTCGTTGCAGTGCGCGGGCTTCTCATTGCGGTGGCTTCTCTTGTTGTGGAGCACGGGCTGTAGGCGTGCAGGCTTCAGTAGTTGTGGCTCACGGGCTCTAGAGCGCAGGCTCAGTAGTTGTGGCGCACGGGCTTAGTTGCTCCGCGGCATGTGGGATCTTCCCGGACTAGGGCTCGAACCCGTGTCCCCTGCATTGGCAGGTGGATTGTTAACCACTGCGCCACCAGGGAAGCCCTGTCTCATTTCTTCTAGATACAATGAGAAGCAAACCTAAGACCCAGGGATCACAGGGGATGAGGGAACTGACTCTGCCCCAGAAGCTGGCCATCCTGAGGCAATCAGACCATGAAGGGACTGCCTGAGCCCAGGAAATGGCAGACGTTAAGGGGAGTCAGATCAGGGCTGGAGATACAGTCTCTGGTGGTGGGAATCTGGCATCTGGGCTGGGGTATCCAGCAATCTGAAGATGTGGGAAGTGGAACAAATAAGCATTGAACAGGACTTTAGGGCAAGACTCTCTCTGGAGTCAGACAGTGTAAGGAGCCTGGAACAATAGTAACATCCTAATACTGGCTTCCATTTGTTGGACACTGACTACATTTCAAGAACTATCCTTGGTGCTTGATAAACATTATCTAATTTAGTCTTCCAACAGCCCTATGATCTAGGTACCAACAGCACCCTAATTTACAATGAAGAAACCACTCTGGATACAATGCTGCAGTTGTCAATATATTAGCATGAATGATATGCAATTGCCAATATTTGGCTGTTTTTTACCTACCAAGAAAATGGCAGTTTCATGGGGTCCAGCCCAATCGTTGCTATCGGGATGGTTGGCCCAGGAACCTAGTTAGGATTGAATGCATTGGTGGGAGTGAACAGAGAAGACAGAAGTGAAATAGAGGAGGGGTCAGTAGGACGCAACCCGCTGGGATTCGAGGGAATGATGGCTGCAGTGTGGACAAGTCCCAGGAGTGCCATTGTCAAGGCCCAGGCAAGTCATGGCGGGGTTTCTGACCAAGGGGGCTGGTCACACAGACAAGCCAGGTGTTGTTTACCAGTCAAGTCACAAGAGAAGACTGAGCTGCCCCCTTTCCCGATACCCAGAGGCCCAAACAGCCGCTCACGTCTCTGTGGCCCTTGCCGAGCCTCTTTCTGTGAACAGAAATCAGATCACATGTTGCCCGGAGTCAGATATGTGACCAGACTCGGTGCACTGTGCAAGATTTCACCGATGATGAAAATAACTTTCTCCTGCTGCATTTAACATCTGGCGTCACAGATTTTTGCTGAGAGCCATAAAATCACTAACTTGCAGAGAAAACCTCATTGTTGAAAAATACATTTATGGAGGCGTGGGGGGCAGCCAGCTCTGGGCCTGCCTCAGTGTTAAAGGCAGCCCTTTGTCTCCTGGGAGGATGAGGAATTTCACGAGGCCTCGGGAGGAATCGGGAGGCAGTAGAAAGACTTACCCGGGCTAGTGACTCTGTCACTGAATAGCTGAGGGAACTTGGAACGGTTCCGTTAACCTGTCTGAACTTCCGTTTTCGTATCTACAAAAAAAAGTGAGGATAAAAATAGCCACCTGCTAGGGTTACTGTGTAGATTCAATGACGTAACACATGTGACAGAGCACGGCACAAGAGTAAATGCTACCTTCTTCTCCTTTTCTTTTCCTTTTCTTTTTTTGCTCTCTGACATTCCCTTTCAGACCCCAGTCTGCCTGCGCACTGTGACATTTATCAAAGACTTGTCCACGTACCGCTCCTTCAAGCTTGGCCCCAGTTGGTCCAGCTGGGTCCCTGCACTCTGCTTGGCGTGGAGGTGCTGATGTCCTGGTCTGTCTCCACCAGTAAAATGGAAGTTCTTTGGGGAAAGAGACTGTGTCCATTCACCAGTGCCTGGCACACAGTAGATGCTCAGGAGTTGGCTGAATAGAGGAGTGGACTGTATGATGTCAAGAAAAAGCTGGAAAGGAGAAGGTGGTGCCACGATACCTTACGTGCACCAGCACTTACTCAGCAAGCTCCTGCACCATCCAGGTCTGGTGTTAGGCCTGGGGATACAGGGATTAGGTGATAAGATGGGGTGAGCCACAAGGACGCTTGGTTTAGCTGGTAAGTGAAGGCTGAGACCAGAAGGACCACTCTGTAACTCGTCATTCGCACATGAGGGATCACTCTCCTACTTGTCATTCTCTTGGCTGCCTTCAAAATTCACATTAAGTCTAATTCCCCTTGTGTCTAAATGCTGCCGTGGGCAGAGTGTGAGAAGGGAGCATCTTGATGGACTTGACCATGCCCTTTCTGTTCCCCACAGCATGGTCTTGACTTTGACCCACCCCAACTGGTGTAGATGTTTACTCGGAGCACATTCGATCTCCCGTATCTCTCTCTTCTCTGTCTCTCCCTCCCTCCTTCTCTCTCTCTTCCTCTCTTTCTCCATCTCAATGTGTATCTTTCTATCTCTGAGCATGTGTGTATGACCTCCCATACACTCTTGTGTTTCCGTCCTCTCTCTCTGTCTCTCTCTGTTTCTCTGTTGCCCTGCCTCTGTCTCCCCATCTCTCTGTCTGCGTCTCTGTGTGTAGGTATCTCTCTCTTCTCCCTCTCTCAGTCTGTATCCACCCTCCTCCCCCCTCTCCTTTCCCCTCCCACCTGCCTCCCAGCTCCTCCCTACCTGAGCCACTCCTCCAACTGTCTGGGGTCTCACACCGCCCAGCCACTCTGCACATGCTTTTAACTCTCCCTTATTATCTTTGCCGTTGCCATTTTTGGCTGCGGGCCATGGCAAGCAGAATGTGAGAAAGCAAAAACTAATGAGTTTCTTCAAGAGAAGATAGGGAGCTTCTGTTATTTCATTTAGTCCTCAGAGTTTAACTTCTGGCACTTCCGTCACATCTCCAAATGGTAAGTGAAGGTTGTTACTTTTCAATTTGGTTGGGCTGTGTAGCACATTTCATCAATTAAAATGCACCCTTGGTGCAAAATCACAACAGGGCCGGCAGGAAGGGTGCTAGTGTATGAGAAATTCTTTTTTGCAAAGTTACTTTTGTTCCATGCAGTTGAGATCTGTTCAAGGCAGCCTTATGCTCCAAACAACAACACGGTTCATGGAATGCAACATGTGCACAACCCATGGCAATGCATGGCCCTGACTGGCTGAACCTATAGGACCAGGCGGGCCTGGTTGAGCACAGTCTCTGAATTTAGCTCTGGCTCTGCTAACTGGCCTCCCAAACTATAGAGTAACCTGGGCCAGTCACTCAACCTGCTTGGACCCTCCTGACTCACCCATCCCTTACCCATAGGCCACAGGAGGAATTCTCTAACTGGGAAGATCTTTAGAAGAGGGAATGAATGAAGGAAAGAAAGAAAGAAAGAACAAAAGAAAGAGAGAGAGAGAGGGGGAGGGAGGGAGGGAGAATTAACAGGATAATAAGCTTCACCAACTTCCCTCATATTCATTCATTCAACAGGTATTGACAGAACACTTACTGCATGCCAGGTACTAGGCTGGTGTCAACATTTGGAAACATTAGGTCCAAAGATTTCAACCTTTCTCTCCATCCTTTCCTGCCAAATAGGGGATGATTCATTTGAATCATCATGAAAGATATCCCCTTCAACCTCCCATTCTTTCTACCTTTAAAAATTGCTTGAAGGGAGAACTAAGGATGCACCTTTCAAAAAAGCATTGTTGTTTCCTGGTTATAAATGTAACACATTTATTATACAAAATATAAATTAGTCCCCATCCCTCCTTCCAAAGGTCACCACTGTTTTCAAAGGAAAGTTATCTTTAATGTCACCAGAAACCAGCAGGCCTACTAACAAAGAGCTGAGTCCCAGAGAGAAAACCGAAATTTAATTTAGCACATGAACTCAGCACCTACCTTACACGGGGGCTGTTCTGGAACTACGAAATTAGTATAGTAGGGTCTTGCCCTTCTAGGACTTGGGAAACACTGACTTAGTAGTCATTTTCACCCAAATGTTCTAAAGCCAGGTCCCTAAACCAAGACTATGATTGGGGAATGGGCTCCACAGCCAATTGTCAGTGCAAGTGTTTTACTCTTTCTCAAGTTTCTTCCCACTATGAGTGTCTCTCCATCACCATAGTCCACTCCTTCCCACTCTGACTCTCTCCCCGGTGTTTCACTTGCAGAAATTGTGACCGCTTGACAGCCTTATCCTTGTGCAATGTCAAAGAGATTAACAGTAACATCTTGGGCAGGATGTGAATGATGGAAGCAAGCAGGGTGGAACATGACTAACACCGCACTTTTACAAGTCTCCCGCAGCTGCTGCCTTCTTACATCCTGGGAATGGCTGTCGATAAATGCTCTGGACTGGGCAGGATGTGAAAAACATCCTAGGTCTGTCCCCAAAGGGTGTTGCTCAAAACTTCAGTCCCTTACAATATTGAAGGAGGGGAAAGTGGTAGTCAAATTTGGGAAGTGCTTCAGGCCACATCCTGGTCACAAAGCATATTAACACATGGAAGGCTCTGAGAAATCTGCTTAACTCACTTTACCCCAGCAATTCCCACACATCTGACCATGCATGTTAAAAACACTCAGGAACATTCTAGGGAACTGGATGTGGGACATAAATGGCAGTTATTGTTATTGTCTAAGTTATTCATATTGATATTATGTGAATATTATAAGGAGAAACATTGGATCTGGTGTTATTAACAGCATCCTCCTCTACTATTACCACTGCCAAAGTCATTATCATTGTTGTATACAAGGTCCTCACTAGTCTGGCCCCTGTCCAGTTCAGTGGCCTCATCTCCCAACCACCCCACCCTTCAGCCTTCCCAGGTTGCTTGAAATGCCCCCAAAAGCACATGTGCTTTTGATTGCTCTTTCACTGAGATGCTCATCTAAATTATCTGTGCAGCCAACTCCTACCCATCCTTTAAGGCTCAAAGTTTCTCCACCATGGAGCTGACCTTGAACCCTCCAGGAGAAGGACACGCTTCCTTGTTCCTTCTGGCATTTTGCATATTCTTCATCCACTGAGTAGGATTGTTTGTTTCCACATCTATCTTTGCTGCCAAGCTGGGAACTCCCAAAGGACGGAGGCTGTGTCTTATTCATCTTTGTATTCATAGGATTAGTAGAGTGACTGATTCACAGACGTTTCCAAACTAAAAAAGATGAAAATGAACCTGAACCCAGAGATCAGGCAGACCCCAGTTAAAGGAACAAATGAAGAAGATGCTTGAAGTAGGGGAAGATGTAGACAGCAGCTGGCATTTGGATGCTTTGTAAGTGACACCCTGGTTTTAGTAAAGTCTCTCAACAGCACTGGCAATTTCTAGACATGTGGATGGTCTGTATGGAGGGATTGGAGAATAGGTTCCCAGGAAACTAAACTTCAGACAGAACAGCAGGAGGTCAAGTTGAGGTAAGCCCTAGAAAAACCAGAGGAACTCAGATGCAAATCTGAGTCATTGGGAACTAGTCATTGGATTGATTGAACTAATGGTCCAGAATTCCTTAAACTCCCCTTAAATAGGGAGAGGATTGAATCCGGATTCTGGGGCAAGGCTGAGCCCACAGGTGCAGATGAAGTGACTGCACTTGGGGGATTAGAGGACTCCAGGGACAGGGTCAGCCAGGCTGATCATTACGGCTTCCAGGTGCTTCTCTCTACATGACCTTGCTAAGGTTTGCTTCTGTCTTTATGATTCAACCTCAGACTCTCCCCACAAGGTGGATTTCTACTGGGTTAGCCAAAAAGTTCATTTGGGTTTTTGTGCCATCTTACAGAAAAAACCCAAACAAACTTTTTGGCCAACCCAATACATTCGGAACCCCAGGCCAGAAATGTGGCTTCAACCTACTTTTAAAATCATTTGTGCCCTAGAGTTTACATCCCCAAATCAGATTCATGGAGTTGTAATCCAAAGATCTGTTCGCCACCACAAGCTCAAAGTCAGGTTGGGAGCCTCAATGACTGACTAACACAGTAAAAACCATCTATCCAAATAGTTTTGGGATGAAATTAAGATGGATAATAAATACCAGTGGGATTCTTTCAAAATTTAAAAAAAAACTGTCCATTTTCTTTTAATGGCTGAAGACAAAATCTCCCGAGCATCTATAACAATCAGAATACTTAACGGAAAAATTCAAGAGATTGAGATCAAGCTAAGAGGATTTGAAATGAGCTTCTAAAAATGGGGGAAATAGATTCTAATTAAATCCTAAAGTCCCAAATCCATATCTAGATTGCAAACTGTGAAAGGAAAGGCAGACCACATTGGTTCAGGATGATCCTGTTGACAGTGCAGGTAACTGTTGGGTAACTGTCCATAAAGTAAGAAAAGAGGCTGGAAAGGTCTAAAGTTATACATTATTCAGTGGAAATTCTAAAGGAGGGAAGAGGATTTCCTGGTTTTCTTTTTTTTTTTTTTTTTAACTTTATCAATCTGAGCTCCAGAGAGCAATGAAGGAGATAGAAATAATGGGAGATTGGATGGGTGGAGGATGGATGGAAGAATAGATAGATGGATGGATGGAAGGATAGATGGATGAGTGGATGGGTGGGTGGAGGGAGGGAGGGAGGGAGGGAGGGAGGGAGGGAGGGAGGGATAAGTGAGCAGGTGAGTGGATGGTTGGATAAGTGGATAGGTGGGTAACATTTTTGAAATGTGGATAAAGTGGGTAAGGTTCTAGTTCAGGCACTTGCTTTGTGTTTTCCCCAAAAGGCCACACATACTTTCCCAAAGTAGTTGTGCTTCTCGGATTTGTCAGAACAAATTCCATATGCAACTCAAATGTGAGCTGGAATCACTCTGTCCTTTGAGATTCTAATAACATTGCTGAGACACTACCTCCACTCCATTCTACATCAAATCTAATACTCTCCCCAAGATTGCTGTGGATTCCAGGGTTTAAATGTTCTCGATCTGTTGCTACTCAGATTTTCTGCTCCTACTAAATCTAGAAAGTATTCTTGCTACTCCTCCAGTGTCTGTACTCTTCTCTCTGTTCCATGCTGACTCAAACATACAGTTTCACCTCTTTCCATAGTTTACCCCAAACACCACTCCTGAACAGTTTACTGAAAATATAGAAGAACAGTGATGGGTGGTCACGAAACAGAACAACACACAGATAGGGTAAGAATCACTGTTAAGCAATTAGATGTTCCTGTTCTTAAAATCTCTCGGCCATACCCACAACTGGGAATTTCTCACTTCTCAGAATCCCTGGCCTCTGCCATGGTTATCTCCCCCTCTCTTCTTCGATTCTTCTTTTATTTTTCTTCTCTGTCTACTCCTAACCTAGTACATACCAATTTATTTCATGTCCATTTAGCCCTCTCTTCATCTCTTCCCCGCGGTTCCTCCCGGCTACACCACAGAGGCTCTGTGATCAAACACACCCATGAAAGTGTGTCCAGGACAAAGGCTTCTCTCTCTCTTGACAGGGATTCTACTCTTTGTCTCAAAGTAGCAATTTTTCTCCTGCTCCACCACACACCACACTTCTCCTCCAGCAATAATCCTTAGATGCACAGCAACCATTATTAGCTCTATTCTGAATCAAGGGCTGAATGTCTCTGCCCCTGACCTCAGTCTGCTACCTGGCCCAGGCCAGTGCCACCCCAGTTCATCTCCCAGAGTTGCTCCCTGAAATCCAACGGGCTCCTGGGCTTCTTAAAAACTTCTCATCTTGAAATGTGAGGAGTACACAGGACCTGGTAACACCAGAGCCATTTGATCTATTTTGCTTTATTTAATGTCACAGTAATCCTATTAGGTGGACAGTACTCCCATTTTACAGATGAAGAAGCTGAGGCTCAGAGAGGTTAAATCATTTTTCCAAAGTCACACGGTTTTCTTCCCTCCAATTAATTTCTGTTTCTGTAGCCAGTGATTTTTTCATTTCTGTGGCCAGTTACTGTTCTAAAAGGAAAATGTGATCATGTCACTCTTGCTGAAAACTCTTCAATGGCTCTCTGCTGTCCTCAAGGCAAAGTTTACCCTCCTTAGCCTGACACACAAGGTCATTCAAGACCACACACACACACACACACACACACACACACACACAATGTTCACCTCTCAGTCCTGTCTTTCCCAAGCCACCCTCTTCTTAATCCCCCACCCTTGACTCAGGTTCTATCCATACTGAGTTATATGTTGTTCTGTAAACACACCTCTGGTTCTTTGTACATGCTGCTCCGTCCACCTGTCATCTCCCTACTAGAATGAAAGCTCCTTGAGAGAAAGAACTTTGTTCTGCTCACCACTGCTGTAACCGTAAAGCCTACCATGGTGCTCAGTTCACGGTGGGTTTTCAGTTCACCGGAACTACTCTCTCACACTTATCCTCCAGGCCCCATCTCATGGATCACCTCCTCCAAGAAGTCTTCCTGACTTGGAACCTGAACCATAATCAGGTTCCAAACCCCCTTTTCTGTTCCCTAACATCACCTCATGTTTATGTCTATCAGAGCTTTGATCAACCCCTACTGTGATTTTCTCTGTACTCACTGATTTACACACTAGACCATGAACTTGAGAGAATGACCATATCATGCATATCACTGTGGTGTGCATAATGCTAAATACAAATGCATGGGTTGGAAGTCAGAGGGGAAATCTGTGTCTCTGGAACCAGCGTATGGAGCCACCACAAAGATGCTACTCTTGACAATTCTAGAGCAACATGGTCCAAATGGGTGGAGGGAGAGAGAACACAGATATATTACCTCAGGTGTGGCCAAAGACAATGCCTAGCATATGATAAGCTTAAACTTTAAGTGAAGGAATGATTGAGAATGAAGCAAGTGTTGGGACTGGTGTGTCTACCCACATATGGCTCTTCTATTTTCATGTCACTCAGCAACACCCTCTTCCTGTAGTCCTATGACCAACATGATAGAATTAGGAAAGTGACATCTAAGACATTTAGGATTAGGAGTAACTGAACCAGTGAATGTCACTTATGGGCATTTCCAGTCAGCTGTACTCCACCAACTTCAGACCCAACTAACTACTCTGCCTCCAGATAAACTGTAAGACCTGTTTCAGGATCCATGAGTGAGCCCATCCTTTCTGCCTTCGCGCCAAAGTGGTTCTTCTCTGAATTCTGACTGGTTACCTTTCCTTCAAGGTCCACCTCATACCCTAATGCCTCCTAGAAATAATGGTCCCCCAGCCCCATTCAAAAGAAAAATTCCTTCTTCTCCATCTCAAGAAACTTTCGGTTAGAAGCACCCTTGTGGCTTTTAGCCTAGATCAGGATGTCTTGTTTTTTACTATGAAATGTGTATGTTCTGCTGATACCTGGGCTGTGAACCCCGTAAAGGATCACAGGGACCCACTGAACACATCTAGAACCTCCACTTCTTAGCACATAATGGAATTCGGGGCATGTTTGTTGGCGAAATCCTCTCTTCTCCTCCAGGACACTCCACCTTAAAATCAATCCTTTAGGGTTTAAAAATGCAATGTAATTCAACAGATAATTGTTGAAATTACATCTGATGGCTCCAGTCTATACCAGGTGCTAGGAAGAGACTAGCATTTTCCTGAGCACCTCCCCTGTACCAGGCAGGGGGCCATCATTCCATTCCATCCACACGTCAGGCCTGAGAGGTGGAAATTATCAACTCCATTTTACAGGAGAGACAACTAAGCCTTCCACAGGTTACAGTCGCTTTCCCAAGGACATATTATTGGTAGTATGGGACATGGAGATTCAAAACCATCTCTGATTCCAAAGGCTGCATCCTTTCTATTTCATCTACTGACCCCAATATTTTATTTATCTCTGATAAAAAGTATTTTTTTATATAATAGAAACACAATATATAATCAACTATAAAATATTATTTATACTATATAATACATAATGGTCAAAATTATTATAAATTGTTCCAAATTTAGTCTATCTAAATGCACGTGTCATGGAATCTAATTTTTAAAAACTATATAAATGAACTTATTAACAAAAAGAACCACAGATTTCGAAAAAAAACTTATGGTTACCAAAGGGGAAACGTGGGCAGGAGGGATAAATTAGGAGCTTGGGATTAACATACACATACTACTATATATAAAATAGGTAATCAACAAGGACATACATAGCACAGGGAACTCTACTCAATATTCTGTAATAACCTATATGGGAAAAAAATCTGAAAAAGAATGAATATATGTATACGTATAACTGAATCACTTTGCTATACGCCTGAAACTAACACAACATTGTAAATCAACTGTACTCCAATAAATTTTTTTTTTAAATGCACATGTCACCTTGGGATAGATACGAAGAGGGAGGAAGAAAGGGCAGACATGCAATGGTATGAATAACCTGGAGAGGAGTAAGGCACAGAAGCTCAGGACGGGTGAGTTTCAATAGGGTACAAGAAGAGTAGGAAGGAAAATGTATTAAATATCTATTAAGCTCCTATAACATGGCAGGGACTTTTCATATGTTTTCTCATTCCATCTTCATAACAACTCTGTGAGGTTGCTATCTTGAGGAAACTGAGGCCCAGAGAACTAAGTAAATTGCTCAAGTTCACAAAGCAAGGAAACGGCAGAGCCTGGACTCAAGCCCAGGTCGTTCTGGCTCCAGGCTTGACTCTCCTTTCTTTGTCCCAAGCTGCTTCTCAGGAACAGGGCTCTCCGTGGGGGCCTTGAGCACAAATAACATATAAATGGGAAATGGATGGGGGGAGGGGTGTAAACGTGAAATGGAATTAAAGGAGGTGCTGTGGAGGGATTTTGCTGATTTCCCAAATAACCTGGGACTCCAGCCCAACACATACAAGAGCCTCAGGCTAGGAGTCCTGGTTCTCATCACAGCCCTGCCTGTAACTGACAACTGATCGCCTAGGAAGTCACATAACTTCTTCAGGGTTCCTTTTCCTCTTCTGCAAAATTAGTGTGTTGAGCAAGGTGACTTAAGACCCATGCAGCCCTGAGGTCTTGAGGGTCTTCAAAAAGTAACAGCAAAATATAATATTATCTGCTTATCGGACCGCTCCTGTCCGAGGCCCTTCCAGAGGAGCTAAGTGTGTCCAGACTACACTGTCAGCCTGAAGAGTACTTCTTCCATTGTGTTCTTTGTCTCTATGGGTCTAGAGTAGGTGACAAATGTTGACTAAAGCACTGATATTTTGCTAAGAGAAGAATATATGAGCACACTTGTATATAACGCTCTCTAGGGTGGGGAGCTGTCCTCAGTGCTCAAGGAAGAGCATTTTTATTCAATCAACAAAAATACCCCAAAGCTCCACACACACGGCCTGGCACTGTGCTAGATGCCAAGGATCCAGGAGTAAACTGGTAGCCAAAGAGGCATGAAACAAATAATTACACAAATAAGTCACAGCAATTGTGTTCCATTCTGAAGTTCTTGGGGAGCCCTGGCAGGGTTTAGAACTGCCAGATAGGCAGGTTTGTGAATTAGAGGTGGCAGGATTGGAGGCAGAGAGGCCAGTTAGAAAATCCACTGCAACCGTGCAGAAGAGACCTGATGCCCTAAACTAAATCAGGACCAGTGTGGATGTTGACAGAATGACATTGTCTTGTCGGGAGGTAGAGAGAGAGCACCGCCGCCGTGTGTGACAGGAAGATGCCCCTGTGGCTGGCACTGCTGGGCAGGAGGAAGGTGATCCATACTAACCACCATGCACCGGGCTCCCTTGGTTCACCCATCCAGGGAGGCAAGATGCCAAGAAGCACAGGTGTTCCACCCCATCAAAGGCAGCCTCTGCCTTTCCTGATTGCATAAACAGGTCTCCTGCCTTCCTCGGCCTCCAGCATGGCCCCCAGGGAGTCCTGGCATCCCAGTCGGGGTGCCCTTGGCAGAGAGACAGAAGGGCTGCAGAGTTCCGAGAAGGGGTGAGGGCTCCTTAGGGGCCTTGTCTTTCAGACTCCACCGCATCCCGGAAGGACTGTGGGTCCATCCCATGGGCCCGGCATTCTATCATCTCCGCACGCTCAGTGCCCGCTCGCTGCCATCTGTTTCCTATCAAGGCTGAGCACAAGCTCGCGCGTGTGGTCACCGTCGCGCAGACATATCCCTCTGCCAACAAATGGGAAAACGTTCGATTTCATCCCCTCTCTCTCTTCCACTCTCTCTTTTTAACTGGCTTCCAAAATGGACATTGAAAATGTTGACCCTTTCTATCAGGCCTCCTTCAGCCCCAAGGAAAATACAATGACATCAAATCACCCTTGATGTCCATGCTTCGTTGGAAGGGTGGGGGACCTCATTGCACATGTACAAGGGCCAAACCAAAATAGGAAATATGAGCAAAGTGGTCGCATCCTTTTGCAATCAACTATTATAAAAGCTGGCCATCTCCTGTTCAACAAGAAAACATGGAGTTTCCAACAGGCCCAGTTTTATTTTACATAATTGTAACCATCTCGGCATGTCAATTAAGATAGAATGTTACCTTTGGGATGGGATCAATTAGGGCCCTGAAGATTGAATTTGGAATCATGATTAGCCTGTTTTACATTTTGCCTTCATTTTCTAAAATATACAATTGTCTGATTCAGCCCAATTTTTAAAAACATATTGTAAACTTATTTATTTTTTTAAGCCAAAACAGACGTGGGAGGCCTGTTAGTAACAGGAACCATAAGAAAATGGAGGATGGGGGTGGTGGGCTTGCTATTTGATTAGAGTCAATTCTTAAATTTCCACAGCAAGAAAATATTGAATGTGGTGTAATGGTTGCTGGATTTTCTTAAGAACTGAAATCATTACACTCTGGCCGCAATCCAAGTTATTCCCTTTTTTTAGGTTACAATTTGAAACGGTGCAGAACATGCTATAGGGTTGTAGTCATTCATGTAATGTCATTGAATCGAGCTTCTGGAAATAGACAAAGGACTTTGTGTCCCGAAATGTTCTTCTGGCAGAAAATTGATAGCAGCCTGAGATATGCTGTTACTGGGTTTGGTTCTGCCTTCAAATTTGTGCTGACTAAAGTGATTTCATTAGGGAGAGAGAGAGAGAGAGAGAGAGAGAGAGAGAGAGAGAGAGGAGAGAAGGAGAAAGAGAGAGGAAATGGGTAAATGAGCTTGCCACTGTGTGGGGAAGCTAGATACTTAAAACAAATGCTGCATGGAGGGAAAGCACACATTTCCCAGCAGAAATGTGGGAGTTTTTTCAGGAGTCACTAAAATAATGTGAACCTCTTTGCTTGCTTCTCTTAAGTTGTTGTTGCCCAAATGGAGATGATAAACAGACAAATGCATGACATGAAACCCCTGGGTAATTCCCCCGAGCCTTTCCCTCCCATCCCTGCCCTCTGCAGTGTTTTCCTGTTCATTGTCACCCCTTGTCTGGAGCTTTTGCCAGTCTCATCAGGACGATAAGCAAGTCCAGCTTCACCAACCAGGGACGCAGCATGAATGCAAATCAAGCTTTGGCCTGGATGCTCAGGCCAGGACACATGTGCTGGGCACAAAGCCATGCCCAGCCCATTCTTTGCCCCTCAGTTCCTTTCTAAGATTCGCCATCTTCATCACTATCGTCCCTTTCAAAAGAAAAAGTTAGAGCTGTTTGTGCATGATGTGAAAGATATGTCAATAAACCCCCTTTCCACATAAATAGCACATCAAAATATTACCAAATAATACTGTTGACTTTGCCAGCAGGCATAGGACTCCATCTGGAGATAATATCTTCCAACTGAGAGGCATCCAAGGTGCCCTTTCCTAGGCAACGGGCAAGTTGATGATTCTGTGGCTGAATCCCATCCTTTCTGAACACACAGGCTCTCAGCAAGCCCCCTCCTCTTTGGTCAGGCCCAGACCACCTGCACCTGGATCTGGGAGTTACCTGCTCCCCTCCAAAATGAACTCATTGATCCTCTTTCCCCTGGGATGACAACATGATGATCCTTTTCTGACCACCCACCGATAACATCCAAGTATCCTCCAGAGGTCCCCAAAGTAACAAACATTGATTCTAATGAGATGTAGAGCTGGCTGGCTGGCTGCACCCATACTGTCCACTGCTCCTATCAATCCAGTGATAACAGCCAAACCCACTGTTGGGTCAGCTCTCCAAGGTGTCAGAAGTGACACTTTCTGAACCAGGCCTTCTCCACTTTCCCCTAACTCATGGGCCTCCCCTTTCTGTGAATTCCTATGTGATTAGAGTGTGAGACACATAGATATACTTTTTATTGTTCTCAGTTATTCAACAAATTCCCACTAAGCATTTATCATGTGCAAAGGACAGTAAGGCAACAGAGGTAAACAAAGTATCCATAGGGGTTCCCCATCTTCATATAATCAGTGTGACTCCCCACTACTTACTCTGCTGAGGTCTGAAGGGTTCTGAGGGTTCTTGGAGGGGCTTGTGTTGTCTTCCCTGTCACACAGGTCTCCTGGCTCCTTTGCTAAATGCCATCTCTACCTGGGCTGCTGTCCACCTGGTCAAGGAAGAGACCATTTCTACTTATTTAAAAGTTCAGGCAAAGCATATATGAGTTCAGTAGATTTTGGAAGAAATTGTTAAGGGGATGTGGAGGGAAGAGGAGGGAGTGATATTGCAGCCACACTATCATGTGAAGCATTAAACATAAAAGGCTGGACATGGGTTTGAGCCCTGGCCTGGGAAGATCCCACATGCCGCAGAGCAACTAAGCCCGTGCACCACAACTGCTGAGCCTGCACTCTAGAGCCCAGGAGCCACAACTACTGAGCCCGTGTGCCACAACTACTGAAATCCACGTACCTAGAGCCCATGCTCCACAACAAGAGAAGTCACCTCAGTGAGAAGCCCGCACACCGCAACAAAGAGCAGCCCTTGCTCTCCGCAACTAGAGAAAGCCCACACGCAGCAACAGAGACCCAACAAAGCCAAAAATTAATTAATTAATTATTTTTTTTTAAAAAAAGGTTCTGAGTGGATATATATTTGGGGGGGGAGGGGGGAGTCATTCAACCCCCTCTAGAGTGTGCCCCCCCATTAAGTGAAAGAGATGAGGTACAAGGAGGTAATATTCAGCAATATCAGGCTATATCCTTGAAGATCAAATGACACTTAGCAAGGTGACAGTATTTTAATCATCTCCTTCAAATATCCAAATAAACAGAAAACAAAATATTGAAATGTGTTAAAGCCAGAAGGGTAAAAATGATTCCGTGCTCACTGGATCAAAAAGTACATCCTTGGAGGGATCCATGGTCACCTGCTGAAAATTCCAAAAGTAAGAGTCAGGAAGTTTCCCAGTTTATTTTGAAAAGGCATTCCCAGCCTAACAAAGATTTCTTGATTCTTTCTGCTGCTGGTATTTCTAATGATTGGAAAGGAAGATCCCAGGCAGAAAAGTGTCTAGGTATCCTTGAAGACGCCAGTGCTTTGTAAATACTAAAGATGAAACATGCCAAAAAGAAGGGGAAATGAGCCCCTCCATCATCCTCCCTAAAGATATCTCCTGCCAAATGAAATAAAATGTTTATGTTGTGCGTGCCATGTTTATATATCTTCACATCCTCGTTCCTGAGTGAGTGTTTTGTAAATCGATTAAGGTCATTACAACTGTGGTTCCTCAATTTCAAGCCCCATTTTCTTTTTTCCAGGTCAACTTCAAGTGAACTTTAAGGGATTCAACTTTACTGGGATTTTGTAATGCTCAAAAAAGTCACTTTTATGAAAATGTTATAGGAGAAATTTAATGACTTCCTACCTGTAGTGTTATTCGTGAATATAAAGGGAAATTCAAGTCCAAAGACAAACCAGGTCTGATTGTTGGCTCAGATAAATTGTTCAGTCTTTCCGAAGTATACAGATAAAGAACAAACACCTAACATCACTTAACATGTGTTTATCTAATTTTGTATGAACAAGTTTTGGACCCATTCATTCTTGTCAGCAAATTTTACTGAGTGCCTACACTGTGCTGTTCATGTACTATTTAGGGGGTGAGTGGGGGAGTCAGCCTAGTGTTACCCAAACTAGTTTGCTCAAACTCTTTAGGATCTCCTGCACTGATGGGGTATTTATTACCCTTCCAGTGTAGTCAATGCCATTGATGAACTTTCCTAGTGTCCACAGGAAACAAGTGGAAAACAGATTGCTGGAGCCACCCCAGAAATTCTGATTCAGCTAGTCTACTGCAGGACCCAGAGACCTGCAATATTAATATGCACCTCAGATGACTCTGGTGCAGGTGCTTCCCATGTGGTCCACAGACTGTGTTTTGAAAACTATCCAGTGGGAATGGGGTGAAAATCATGCTGCTAGACCTGATTTACATTGGCTCAGGGCTGCACAGACTGAGCCTCCTGCTGGTAAATTGCAGGGCTAGAACAGATCCCCCAGATAATATCCCTGGAATTTCTACCCACTGTCAGACATCTACCCTATGGAGTCACACAGAAGAAGTCTTAGTTCATTCTCTCATCAGCTGTTCATTGAATGCCAGTTATGTGCCATGCATGGTGCTTGGTGCAGAGGCTACAGCAAAGAACAAGACAGTCAGAAACCCACCCTTCTTGGAGCTTACATTCAAGTGGGGGAATGACTCAGTTATCCTCCTCTAGCTTCAGGCATGTGTGCGTTCATCCATTTCACAAACGTGGATCGGGCTAAGCAGGGTGAGGGGTGCTATGGTTGAGAAATAAACCACAGTCCTACCTTCTAAGGAGCCTGCAGTCCAGAGAGGGAGACAGACCAATAAAACCCTACAAGAAAATTTATTAAGTGCAAAGATGGAAGAGTCTGTGGGTGTTACGAGAACTCAGAAAGGGGCAATCAAGGCAAGTTTCGCAGAAGAAGTGACACTAGATCTAAACCTTGAAGGACAAGTAGGAGTTCACAGCTGGCACAGGCACATCTACGCGAGAGGCAAAAACCAAACGGAGCTCAACCTGATTGAAGCAAGAGTGGGAAGTGGAGAAGACAGAGAGAGGACTCACAGAGGTGGGCAGGGACCCCGACTATGAATACCAGGTATTACCCTGAAGGCCATATGGGGAGCCATTGAAAGGTGTTAAGAAAAATGAGGTAACCTACTCTGATTTTTGTTTTTAGAAAGATTTCTCTGGATTCCGTAAAAGGAATGGAATTAGAGGGCAGCGAGCAGCAGCATGAAGTGAGTTAAGAACTTATTACAACAGAGGCGAGGCCAGAGCGACGAAGGCCTGAGCACACAAGGGCCCTGTGTACGCAATGGACAGGGAGACCTGCGTCTCCCTCTGGAGAGATATTTAAGAAGAGGAATTGAAAACGCTTGAGGACCAATCAGGAGTCAGGAGTATGAAGGAGAGTGAGAGCCCCTCAAATAGCTGGATGGCCATTATGGTCCCCAAATTTCTCTTCATTCTCCAGGATTCATAACCCAGTTTTCCATTTTTACATCATGCTGGTGCCTCCCACACATCTTGCTATTCACAATACGTGAACTGAATTAATGGGGAGCTTGACCGTGGTCTCTGTGGGACAACATACTCTAACTGAAACCACCTACTTAAACACTTCAGCCAAGTTTAAGTTATCTTCCAAGGGTCAGATCAACTAATAAAAAAAGAATGGTGATAATCCAAGGCAGAAAATGCAAAAGACCTGGAAACTCTTCTTGCTGAGTAACTGAATCTAAAGTTCATACAAACCAAATTATACCCTATGGCCTTTAGAAAATGATGGCAGGCTGAAAGTGATCACTACAAAGCCAAAAGGGGTGGGGCAGGGAGGGGGTGAAATGCAATTAACGAGGGGGTAACAGAGGACTTCCATAATAGTTATAACATTTTATTCTTATGCTGATGATGGGCACGTGGGCGTTTACTTCTTCATCTTATGCACTACCTGATGGGCCTCAAATATTTCAGACATGCCTGGGATCACATTAGGGATCTGGTTACTACCTTTGTGATCTGGGCCAAAGTTTCCAGGAGACCCTTTGGAGGACCCTGCTTGCAAGTTTAGAGACGTGAGGAGGTGTGAATTCTTTCCCCACGTGGGTATTGGTAGATTCTTGTTCATCTGCTGGGATCGTATGCATGGAGAATTATGCCCACTGCTAGTTATATTTTGATTGCTTCTTGATATATTAATTACATGGGTCTAGTAAATAAAACTTTGAAAGTTAAAAGAAAAAGGTGAAAGGGAGACGACAAAGGTAATAATTTCAGCCAGTAGATTTTATATAATATAATTCAATGCCCTAGACACTCTTTAGAGGGAGAAGATTGAGTGACCCATGCTGGGCCTCCCACCCCAGCCATCAAGCAGTGCTCTCATCTGACTGCATCTTGGCTTTCCTCTCAGTAGAGTATGTGAATGATGAGTTCTACAGTTTACAAAGAAAAAATAATCACTTGCTAAATAATGGATTTTGAAAACTAGAAACGTTAATTTCCTTCATCTCTTCCACAGCCAGAATTTAGGCATGACTAGTTCACTGTATACATACACACACATACAAAAATGTATACATATTCACATACACAGCTTATACACACACACGTGCACACACAATATGGTCAATGACCAAATGAACCCAACAAGGAAGAGCAATGTAAAATTAGTGAATGGAGATCCCATTTTCCCTTTATTGATCAAAGGGAAGAATCCTTTTTCTTCATATCGACTTCTCCATGAAGCCTTTATGCACCCTGAGCTCTCACCGAGCTCTCACTGAGGGCTGGTACTGGTACACGTTGTGTTTTTGCTTATAGCCCTGACTCGACTAAGCCCACAATTACCCCTCTGGGACTTGTCAAGTGAGCAAACAAATGAGTAATTAAAAATAAAAGAACAAAACAATAAACAAATAGATGAATGGTCGAACAGTCTGATCAATTAATTCACAAATAAATCGTGTCCTGCCCTCATTAAAGTTATGGGTCATCCACCACGTGAATACATACATAAATTTCTACACGTGTTAATTTCACAGCCAGAATCCACGCCTGACAACATTTTCATGTGTGAACACTTAGAATCAAGGCAAAAGGGTTTTCTTAAACTAACATGTTTACCCTTGACAGTAGCAGGATAAACAGACTCGTGTCAGAAATTTGGTAATTATTTCTGCTGCTAACAGCCACTGTGTTGATCTGCTTTACCATGAAAAGGCTTTTTATTGGGAAGCATGTTGGGGGTCTCCCATGTGGAAATCTACTAGAATGCGAGCAAAGACTATCTAATTGCATACTTTTCTATCCCTTTTCTTTCATGAACAAATCCAAAGGCCAACAAGTCAGCCATAGTAATTTTCTCATTCAACAGAAAGAAATGAAGACCTAAAATTAAAATCCAATTCAGTTATTGATGGTTAAGCACCTACCAGAATTAGGACCGGGCTAGATGGAATGGTGAAATGCAAAGACAACCTCAAGAAGTTGACAATCTATGTATTGAAGACATTTATTTCATTTATTTACTTATTTATTATTTATTTAACATATACTATGAGCCAGGCACTTTTGCTAAGCCCTGGTGATAGACATAAACATACTGGCATACTTCATGCCTATACTAACACGGGAGTTCGCAATGCAGTAGGTAAGGCAAATATTAAGCAATAAGCATACGTACAAATACAAAATTATAAACTTTAAACATTCTATAGGAAAAGAATGAGATTCTATGAAAAAAAGTGATAGGAGAAATATACTTTAAAAGGAGAGAGATGGGCTTCCCTGGTGGTGCAGTGGTTGAGAGTCCGCCTGCTGATGCAGGGGGTGCCCCGGTCTGGGACGATCCCACATGTCGCGGAGAGGCTGGGCCCGTGAGCCATGGCCGCTGAGCCTGCGCGTCCGGAGCCTGTGCTCCACAACGAGGGAGGCCAAAACAGTGAGAGGCCCGCGTACCGTAAATTAATTAATTAATTAATTTAAAAATTTTAAAATTTTTAAAAAAGTAGGAGAGAGCTCAGAAGTGACCTTTCTGAGAAAGTATCATTTGTGCTGCCCCCTACCTGTGATACTTATGTTTCACGGCACAGTGTATATAATAAGAGCTAACATAAGATGCAGAATATTCTGTGGGCCTGTAGGTTAAAAAGACATTTACCTGCAGCTAAGGGACTCCTCCTGGTAGAGGCACCAGTTTGGGGTCTCGTGGGAGGATGGGCAGAGATCTGATATGTGCAGAAAACGGAAAAGTAAGTGTAGGAAACAGCAAGTAGTTGAGTGTAACTAAGGAACAAGGTACGAGGGGATGATCAAAAAGGACCAGATTGTGGAGGGCTTACAATGCTGGGCGAAGGAATTTAAACATAATTCTACAGGCAGTAGGTAGGGAGCCATGGCATGCTTGTGAGCAGGGTGCACGGTGCCCAGACCTGTGCATTTTGAAGCTCAGAATGCCAATGAGTAGGGAGAGGATTGTATGGAAAGGCACACTAAAGGTGGGCAGGACTAGATCCAAGTAAGATTAGCAAAAGCAAACAACATTGCCATGGTCCACATGAGAATGCTGAGGGCCTGAAATAGGACAGCAGTGCAGCTACAAGAGGGAGTGACAAACAGCAAATGTTGGCCAGGTGATTTGCCCGGCTGGCCATAGTCCAGTCCTGATTGGCCTTAGGAAGTGAGAGGGTGGTGTCTATTGTAACACTAAAATCATGAGACTCTGGGACTAGGGAGATGGGGGTGTTGCTAGCCAGACAGGGAATCAAGAAGGACTAGCAGATCAAGGAAGCGATGCTTTGTTTGCTTCAGGACATGTTGAGTTTAGGGACCTGCAGGACCCTCTGTCCAGCAGCTGTATCGGTGCAGGTGTGTAGCGCCCATGGTGGGCTGACTCAGCAAGGCGACCTCAGTCAGGGCTCGGAGCCCCAGGTCTCTGTATGTGTTTTGTCTAGCCAGTGAGTTATCATGAAGTATTTACTGTACTCAAGCCTGGGCCTTCCTGAGAACAGGCACTGCCACACCTAACCTAATATTCTCAGGAATTACTACTGCTAATAACTCTTTACTGGGGAAATCAAATAGCTGTAACTTTTCACTGTTGTTGGAAAAGCTTGAGGAGTGAGTCTTGTGCTACCCACAGAAGAACTCTGTCCACACTAGCCACATAGTAAAATTAAGTTCAAATAAAATGGTTTGGAAGCATGTTCCATTTCAGAAAGGCTTACCTTCTTCCTCTTACTGAGAGTGAGTGTTACAGGGCATTAAAAGGCTCTGTGTCCTACATAGTGTTTAATATAAGGGCTTCATTTTTTTTCTTTAATCTACATGATATCAATACTAAAATTCATAAGTAGTGAAAGCCGTTGCAGTAAACCTTTACATTTATTGCACTGTATCATTTATGAAACACTTCGGCCAATGATACTCTTCTAAACAACCCAGCAGAGTCAGTACTGCTGCCCCTCCTTTCCTTCAGAGAAACGGAGGCTCTCAGAGGTCACAGGAGGTGTTCCAGGTCACCTAACTAGAAAACATCAGAGCCAAGGTTGAGCCTTGAGCTTTATCATATTTGTATCATACTGTGTACTTATGTAGCATTTTCTAGTTTACAATGCACTTTCAAGATGACTTCTTAGATCTTCCCAAGGGCCACTGTTGACTCCCTCTAAGGCAGAGGGGCCTGAGGGGCTGAATGACTTGGTGACAGTCACAAGAAGAGTGGCAGAGCCCAGACTCCAGGTCTGGGCTCCCTCTATCTGCTCCCCACTCTGTGCAGACCTCCTTCCAGGACAACCAGAGAGCAGAGTGGACTGATTATCATCCCTGGCAGACAACTAGGACTTTCTATGTCCTATCCTCCAGGACAAAAATGGGCCCCCCAGAGTTCTTCCTTCTTTATGCACCCTTACTCTATATGTAGCACTGAAGAAGATGCCTAAAAAATGCTGCTCTTTCCTTGAAATTTTTCGGAGTTTCCAGATTTGAGCCCCGAATTGATCATCGCCTTTACCCATACATACTGCCACCAATTTCATCCCATTCACAGAGGTTACCGAGAAAAACAGCTCTTTGAACTCCAAAGCAAGTCAATCCAGCAAGCCAGATGACCATTTCCGTGGGTCTGCTCAGTTCATCATTCTGGGCAACGCCCAGAGAACACATGGTCACCCTACACCCAGCACACAGCTCCTCAGAAGTAATTTAGATAAACTGGCCACTCTCAGCCATTCTTGTCCTGGAGCCTGTTGTCAATGGATATCACAAACCATACTCTAAAAGCATTGATGTGTAAGGTAGAGAAGCCTTTTACCAAAGGCTTCTTTAATGGAGCAGGAGTGGGAGGTTTACATTCCATGTCACAAAGCAAAACCTCCTCTAACTTATCCTTGGAAGTCTCTCTGGTTCCCCCAAGTTCTTTTCCCTAGAGTTGCTGATACCTCTCTCCTCCTCCCTGCACCTTCCCTAGATTCCTTCCCCTCCTGTAGCCACTTCAACCATGCCCTCTGTCTCTCCTATTTGTAGAGCAATTGGCATCCCTATCCACCAATACCACTCAGGAAACCTAATAATACTCCTTGGGATCCACTCTCTATAAAAATTCAGGAACTTTTGGGGACTTCCCTGGTGGTCCAGTAGCTAATACTCCACGCTCCCAATACATGGGGCCAAGGTTCAATCCCTGGTCAGGGAACTAGATCGCACATACCGCAGCTAAGAGTTCACGTGCCGCTACAAAGATCCTGCATGCCACAACTAAGACCCAACACAGCCAAAAAAACAAACAAACAAAAAATTCAGAAGAAAGGGAGAGCTGGAAAAAAACTATTGATTTAATTATTATTCCTGGCCCAAAGTAAAAGCATAATAGCCAACATTTTCTGTCTCAGATTCTTTGTGTCCTTTCTCCCTAATTCTCAAAACAGCCCTATAAGTCAGGTATCAAGCCCCATTTTACAGATTAGTATACTGAGGCTTAGAGGAATTAAACTACTTTCCAGCTACTGCCAATCAAATGCAGACCAAAATCTATCCGGCTCCAGAAATCATGCATCCCGTGCCACACTGCACAGAAACAGTGGGCTGCTTCCCCTTTGGGAGCTGCCCTACCTCCTCCCCAGCCACCCAGCTCAAGTCAGCTGCAGCCCTCTCCCTGCTACCCCCGTGTTTCCTCTGGCCAGAGGCAAAAGGAAGCTCGTTACCTTTTCAGCTGATAGACCCACTTCCTGAGCCAGCCCTGGGTGCTATGCGCACATGGCCCAGCGCCCTCTTGCCCCGAGACCTGCTCACCAGCCTCTAGTCACATCTGGAACGTATTTGAATTTACCTCTAACCACAACTGCAAAGTAAGTTTTTTTGAGTCAAAGATTGCAAAAGATTAAGCCAGTGGCTTAGGCTCACTTGCTAAAGTTCAGCACAGGAGATCCGTATCCCCGCTTCCCCTGCTCTCACTGGCTCTGTTGGGGCAACTTAACATGGCAGGTTTGGTCCAATTGTTGTCACTTGAGAGAATGGAACCCTTAGCTCTGTTGTGGAAGCACAGACTTTACTTGCAAGTGGGGAGCAGTGGAAGTGGTCTAGGATGAGTAGTGTTCAAGCACTCGGCTTTGAAACTGAACTGCCCCGAGTGTGAGTCCTCTGTCTGCCACTTACTATCTGTGTGACCTCGGTGAGTCACCTAAGAGCCCCAAACCTTTGTTTCCTCCCCTGATTAAGAGAAGGCTGTTAGGAGTAAAGAGATAATGGCTGCACCTAAAACAAAGTCCGCAGTCAATGTAATTTATCCTTATTTTTACTTCCAACGGCAGCCTCAGCTCTCTCCTGACCTCCCTAACCTTGGGGCAGTCATTCAACCTCTGGGCCCCAAGTCTCCTCACCTGCATAGACAGATTCGGTTCAATAATCTCTCAGATCCCTTATCTGCATTGATTATCTATGAGACAACCTCTATTTTGCTTCTTTTTTCCTGCTTGTTGGACAAAAAACAAACAAACAAAAAAAATCACTCATTCCCAAAACCTCTTGGAAAAAGAAGGACTCTGCTTGGCATGGGCTTTCATAGGAAACAGCTCTTCTTTTCCAGAATTGGAATAAAAAGCATGTGTTGTTTACTGTTTGTTTGGGTTCAGAGGGAAAGAGAAATAGTAGAGTAGCTTCACGTGACAAAGTCATCACAGGTTGCAGGGGGCAGGTATAGTGAACATGTCACATCCACAGTCCGGGGCCCTGGAGGGTCTTCTACTCTATGGGTTTGACCAGAGTGCACACCTGTTGTGTGATAAAAATAACAAAATGGTATTCCCAGAGATCTCCTCCCTGGAGTGGAGTGATCAGAACCCAGGAAGCAATGGTGGATATTAAGAGGCACCAAGCAGGGGAAGCAGAGAAGTGATGAAATGACTGTTAGCCAGAAATAGAGAGGAGAAAAAAACATGAGAAAGAGAAATAGTATGATAATCTGGTCTCAAATCAGCCAGGTCCCTGCTTTTGGCCAAGCAAGGAGGCTTTGCCAGCAGTTTCCTATATGCATCCACCAACCCCATCCAAACTCCTGCCAGGAGGCATCATTATAGACAAATGTCTGCCTCAACTCTATTGAGAACACATGAAAGGAAAGGATTCCTACTCCCTCTTCTGAAAGAGTTTTGCCATTTGGACAGATTTTCAGGGTCACTTTCCGACCCATCTCTGGAAGAATAATAGCTATCAGATCCCTCCTGACTCACTTGTAAATGGGAACAAAAACCATACATCTTTATTCAAAATACAGATGGATGCCCAGTCCTAGCCCTCAGGCTCTCTGAGGCACTTCTGCTACCTTGTCCCTTGCATGTCCCCGCTACCCTTTGGCCACTCTTGGAAAGAAATGTCCTTCCAGTTAAGCATGCTTTGACTAATTAATTTATTCCATCTGTTCTTCCTCAGGAACCTTGACCATGACACAAAAGGTTCCGAAACAGATTTGGTTCTTATATTGATAACCAGGTCACCCATAATTGATGCAGAGTAGAGTATGGAGGGCTAAAGGAAAGGGGCACCTAAGATTTGTTTCCCCTTTCATTTGCTTGGCTTTTATGCAAACTGCTGATTTATGCAGTAGGTTAAATGCACGGAGACATCTGAAACTGCATAAGAAAGAAGCTAATCTCTGCTTTGCAAGGGAATTTTTAAAACCTAACCCAGTTCAAGTCATTGGTGGAAGGAATGGGGAGGAAGAGAAGTATACAAACTCGTGAATAATTGTGGAATGGAGGAACAAACAATACTAACTGAGCAGCTACCATGAGCCAGTTCCTTTAGCAGTTGGCTTACATGTTTTTAATCCTCTGAACAAGCTTGTGAGTAGGTAGAATAATACCTGTGTCAAAGATAAGGCAACTAGACTTCAGAGAAGCAAAATAATTTGCCGTGGGTTACTCAAGCCTCGATTCAGCTTCAGATCCACTACATCCTCAAATCTACTTCCACCTAGATGCACTGGGAAACGTGCATTTCTTTGTTGTGAGTGTATTTTCCAAAATTCTGATGACTCTGATTCTTTAGCGGGACCCCATCGTATCTTCAGAGGTGGGGAAAATAAGTGAACATGAATAGTCTGGGTGAGCTCTCCCTGACAGCTTTGGAGAAGCCAACGTGGCCTTACATGTGCAAGCTCCCTTCATTAAGTTAGTCGCCTTTATTTGAAGTCAAATACTCTTTATCTGAATTGACAGCAGGTTTCTGATCAAATATTACTGAGTCTGCCTCTAGGTGCGAACCTGGGTGAGTTCCTCTGTTCCCCCGTGGTTAATGCCTTGTGACCCTGGGTGCCAGAACAACGCAGTTTGACTCAGCCTAACAAAATGTGACAGGTAACATCCAAAGGAGAAACATGCCTCCCATGTTCCCCATTTTTATATCGTGCACATCTCAAACCCAGCGTGCAAGGGACGTTTTAACTCACCAGGTGTTGCCACTTGGGAAGGTCACTTTTACATTTGCAATCTTTGCATCCTGTTCCCTGCTATGGATTTATGGCACAGAAGACAAAAGAGCTCAATGTTAGTGTATATTTGGTTCCCTCCAATGCCATATTGGAAGCGGCTGAGAGAGGGGGAGGTCCCAGGCCATAGGGGCCGGGGGTGAGGGGGGCCAAGGGTCAGGGTCAGTGTCACAGGGGCTCGTGTAGGCTGATGTCCAGGGGGTCTCATGGAGTCAGGACAGATTCTCTCCGGTGCCAGAGCAATGCCCACTCCAGCCTGTAGTCGATTGAGATAACCTTGACAGCACGAACAATGAACAGCACATCATTTTCCTGAGGATACGTCGGTCCACGGAAAGATCTCTGCCAAAATTCATTCCCCTGCCAAGGCTTCCAGGTGTTCCTTTGTGTTTGTGCGGAGAACTAACATCATTTTTTCCTTCAGTTCGGAAGAGGTGGTCCAAAGTGTTTAAGCAACAGTAGTTGCAACATGTCAGAGTGGGAATTTATTATCTCAGCCCCAATAGGTCTTAATAAGCCTTACACAACTGTTTAGGCATTTATTCTATTAACGGCTGTTCATTCTGGTGGTTTCACCTGAATATTCATGATCTTCCTATCCCCAGAGCTTCAGCAGAACAGCTGTTTGAAACCCACAGCAAATGTTCACAAGAGTTCCACAAATATAAACACCCTCACAGCTGAGTGTTGCAGCCCCGGCCTCACAGAGACTAGCCATGAAACATTTATGTCAAGTGGTTTTTGGAGGGCGGCATGTACAAAACTTAAATAGTCCTCCCCCTTTGGGGAGCCCTGCACTCTAATTGGGACATGACCACTTGGACAAAGGGTCCAGGAGAGCCCGCGTCCACGAGGTAACTGCCTCCTTCCTCGCCCCCTCCTATCCTGGGAGATTCTGAATTGATTCCAACTGGGAGTGAGGCTAGAGCCGCCTAGAGGATGGGGTGCAGGTGGGACTTGCAGTACACACTTCAGGGAGTATTTCTGAGTTGGTTGTTTGTGAAAGAGTGAGGTCATTTGTACAGGGAATTGTTTTAGCATGAAAATATCAAAAAAAGAAAGGATTGGTGGTGGTTTTCCAAAGGGATATAACTAGGAATGACAGGATTAAATTACCAAGAGGACGATCTGACATGAAATTTGGTGAGATCTCCCCCCTGAGCATATGTTTTGAGCCTTTCGACTCAGAACGCAAAGTGGGAAAAGTTCTGGCCCATTTTTATGATTGAACAAATCTCTGCCTAGGGCAAGTCCCTTAACCACTTTATGCCTCAGCTTCTTCGCTTGTAAGTTTTGGGGTGGGGATTTTGTGTCAAAGAAGATGATTATATGATAGCATTTTATAACCAATAGATATTACTGTATTGAAAATGGATTCCTATGGTCCTTAACGACCCCAAGAAGACTCTAAGAACTAGTCTAAAAGCATAAAGCTAAAGATGAATAAACATATTTTCTAGACCTTTTGTGGGAAACTAAGGTCATCTTGACCAGTGAGGACTGTAGGGTGAGCAAGGACTGGGGCTGTTACATGTGCTGTTTGCTGGAATAGAAAGAACATGGGTTGTAGAGTCATAAGTCATACTGACCAGAGTTCAAATCCCAGCACTACTGCTGAAATTAGAGCAAATCTCAGCTTTTCTGAGCCTCAGTTCCTTTATCTGTAAAAAGTAAAGCATTTCTAACTTACACTTCTGTCCCAAGGTTTGAGGTGCTGTGATACACAGCACAGTGCCTGACACAGCTTTCACCAGATGCGGGTCCTTTCTCTCACCTCTGCCCCTAGAGCCCAGCTTGCTTGCCCCCAGCCCCCCAGCCATTCTTCCCGCAGCTGTGGGGTTTTCTGTTCCGGGATCTGGATGAAGGGACAGAATAGCCCTGCCTCCAAACAGTGACTGCTCTAGCCAGAATTCCACTTCTATAAGCGAAGAATCAGAAACCAGGAGCAGGGCAGGAGAGAAGATTCTATCCCCTCATTATTTTTTCAATGGCCTGGCAGGCTCATTCTTTCCTTGGGAACTGTATGAGCTGGAAGGGAAGGAGAGAGGTGAAGGCTTTATTGCAAGTTTATTCCAGGAGGAGACAATAAACTGAAGCTTCTCAAGGAAGGTGATCATCCTTAGCTAAGTGTCCTCTTCTGTGCTTCGACAGAACTTACCACATGCATTGTCACCCTTGATTTTTTTTAATCCATTTTCTTCAGTAAATGCATGCTTCTCAACCTTTTGTAAAAGCCATCTTTGGAGTCACATAAAATCCTCAGTCCTCCTTTAGTGGTCTCTGGAATTCAAAATAAAAGAAAAATCATGGTTCAAATCAAATCAATGCAATTATAATATCAACATATTTTTGCAAGCTTCCTCCATAACACAACTCCCTAACCCGTGCTTGAAAAAAGTCATAATAGAGAATGAGAGAACCAAACAGGGAAAAAATAAATTAATATAACATGTGGGAAATGTTATACTAAAGGATCAGAGCAAGTCCTTGGGAGCATGGAGGGAGAACCTGGGAAAGCCAGGTTGAGTACGGGTCACAACTGAGTAGCCATTTTCTGGATGGGAAAGACAGACTAGGCATTAAAAGCACAGGCAACTGCGTGGGCTGAGGGCTAAAGGTAGGAAGCGGATGATGTGGCAAGGAAATGGCAGAAAGTTCTTTGTGGCTGAAGCGGTTTAGTGGGGAGAAGGGTAAAGTGGGTTAGGGCCCCTGGTGCAATGCTGAGGACCTGGATGAAATCTTACAGGCAAGCATGAAGTAGCATCATTAGCATTTTATTTTAGAAGAAAAATACATGCATGTTTGTGATGAAAGAAATGAGCTGGGACATGACAGATAGGGAGATCCTACGCTACTTATTTAATCCTCCCAGTAACCCCAGGGAGGAGCTATTATTTCTGTCTAACAAGAAGTTGCTCACGACTTGCTCTTTTGCAGACAAGTAACAGAGCCAGGACCCAAACCCAGGCCTTCTGACTTCAAGTCTATGATTCTTCTCACTTCTCATCATAATTCATTAGCTACCACAGCAACAAAATGCAGACACTGAGTTGTTTTCGGGGGTTCATAACTTTTCAATGTGCTGTAGACCCATCTAACAGTCTGGTAAAGCCTACAAACCTCTTGTCAGAATAATTTTTTTTTTTTTTTTTTTTTTTTGCGGTACGCGGGCCTCTCACTGTTGTGGCCTCTCCTGTTGCGGAGCACTGGCTCTGGACGCGCAGGCTCAGCGGCCATGGCTCATGGGCCTAGCCGCTCCGTGGCATGTGGGATCTTCCTGGACCCGGGCACGAACCCGTGTCCCCTGCATAGGCAGGCGGATTCTCAACCACTGCGCCACCAGGGAAGCCCCAGAATAATTTTTTTAATGTTTAAAAATGAGTCAAACTACCAAAGATACCAATAATATTGGAATACAGTTATAAAAATATTTTAAATGTTACAATAATGTAAGTGCTTCTTTATTAATGCATCAAAAAGCCAGCTCTATTGGAGGGACTAATAATTAGCAGAATTTCAAAATACTGGTAAATGTAAATCATGTTTCAAGATCTCTTCAACAACTGCTGTGCAATATGAAAATATCTGTGATTCCTATTGGTGACAGTCATGAGTTTTGCAAATGTTACTGTAACTTGCTTCTAATCATAATAAAAATGGTGAACTTCAGTTATAGATAGTGAACATAAAGGTGTAATTTTTCTCACCCGAATTCAAATATTCCTGAATAATATCCATGGACTTTAGTTAAGAACCTCGAGAAATGTTTCAAATTTAAGATAACCTATAAGAGTGATTTCTAAAATATTTAGAGATGGGGTCATTTTTTCAAATGAACTAAGGAGGATTTCTTTTTCAGATTCTTTTCCATGTAGGTTATTACAGAATATTGAGTAAAGTTCCCTGTGCTATACAGTAGGTCCTTGTTGATTATCTAAATATTTTATATATAGTAGTGTGTATATGTTAATCCCAAATTGATATAAGTATAGGTATAACTGAACCACTTGCTGTACATGTGAAACTAACACAATATTGTAAATCAACTATACCCCAGTATAAAATAAAAATTAAATTTAAAAAAAAAGGAGAATTTCAATGATGAAATAGTTCAAAGCAGAAACAGGAGTATGGAGGACTTGGAGACCCACCCCCTGGGTCTCCTGGTCCCATCCTTTAGGCACTCCCAATGAAGCCAACCCATGAGGTATTTCCTCAGAACCCAGGGCTCCCCAGAAAATACTTTACTGTGGTTTCCCAACATGTGCTGGCAGTACTCAACTTTCTCAAGACAGAGGTCTGGAAGGTTTTCCAGTGATAATAGCCCTTTCCACAAAACACACTGCCATGCCACTCTCAGGAAAGCTGTTTTTTCAGGGAAAGTTTCTGAGCAAACATGGATCTTCAGGAATATTCCAGAGGTAGCATTGTTCATACACAGGCTGCTCTCAGTGAATAGTAATGGTTTCAAGCTAATAAGGAAATAATCCATTTTCAGCAGATGAAAGAAGGGGGATCAGAAAGGTAACTTGAGCTGAGGGTAATAGCAGCGCCAAAAACTTATAATGGAAAGTATCTAAAGAATCCAAGACCCTTTGTTAGATATGAATGATTTCTTTTTTCTGCTGAAAAGTGTATGAAGAACTTGAGAAGAAGGGCCTGAGTGGATTTTATGAAACAAGCTCTGTGTGAGGAAGAAGGGCTCAGGGTAAGGTTGCAGCTCCACTGTATCCTTACGTTACGTAACAGGGAGGGAGTTGAAAGATGGTCAAAGCACCACAATATGATGTGCTCTGTCTTTGAACTCTTTCCTCCGGGTTTTAACTGTAAGTTCATACATGTTTCCTTGAAATACCTCTCTCACCAGGTGTGTTATATACAACAGAGGCAGAAACAAACTTAATTAAGAAAGAATTCTATGAGGGATGATACACACACCTGGTGTTCCCCACTCTGAGTGCCAAAATCTTCACTGTAATAATCAGGAAGATTCCACCTACTCGAGATACCTATATACAACAATGCTTTAAGGTGTTTAAAGCAGGATTTTTAAAAAACATTAAATATATTAAATGTTTCCATTCTGCAATGAGAACTAGAATCTTTTGGCTCCACTACCAAAATGCAAAGAACTGTAAAAGATACATAGTAGGCTGTGATATTACTTTATAGTTCCTTTCTTTTTTTTTTTTTTTGGCTGCATTGGGTCTTTGTTGCTGCACGCAGGCTTTCTCTAGTTGCGGCGAGCAGGGGCTACTCTTTGTTGTGGTGCGCGGGCTTCTCATTGCAGTGGCTTCTCTTGTTGCAGAGCACACGCTCTAGGCGCATGGGCTTCAGTAGCTGTGGCACGCAGGCTCAGTAGTTGTGTTGCACGGGCTTAGTTGCTCTGTGGCATGTGGGATCTTCCCGGACAAGGGCTCGAACCCATGTACCCTGCATTGGCAGGCAGATTCTTAACCATTGCACCACCAGGGAAGCCCTATAGTTCCTTTTATTATTCATTTATGTATTTATTCAAAAACTATTTATTGAGTGTCTTTTATGGTTGATGGACTGAACTAGGTGCCAGAAATACACTGGGGAACAAAACATGATCCTTTGTCCTCATGGGATACGTATTCTAGAGGGGAGACAGACATCAAGCCAATACTTATTCAGTTCCTTCTGAAAGAACTGATTCTCAGTCTTCAACGTGTCTAAGAATCACCCAGATTAACAGATGCAAAGTATTATATATAGGATGGATAAATAACAAGGTACAACTGTATAGCTAGGGAACTATATTCAATATCCTGTGATAAACCATAGTGGAAAAGAATATGAAAAAGAATATGAAAAAGTATATATATATATAAAACTGAATCACTTTGCTGTACAGCAGAAATTAACACAATATTGTGAATCAACTATACTTCAATAAAAATTTTTTTAAAAAAAGAATCACCCAGGAAGCTTGTTAAAAAAAATACATACTGCCAATTCTGCAAACCTGAAGTGGGGCTGAGGAATTCACATTTTTAATGAGCTCCACAGTGAGTCTCATGCAGGTGGCTGCTGGACCAAGCTTTGAAGAATGTTGCAACTAATAAGTCTATAGAACAGGCTCTCTTTCCTGCCCACCACACTCTCATCCCACATTCTTTACAAAGGAATGCCCATTTCTTATTTCGGAGCCCTTATTCATAAGCCTCAGGCTTTGCCCACACATTTCTTAGAACTTAGCCTTTGAAAATACTAGGCACTAAGTATTAAATAATTTATTTCTGGGGAAAACTTTGATTCCCTCCAGCATACTCAGTGTTTTACTGCAGCTCCCTGTCTATCTAACCTGAATCATCTGCCCCTCCATTTTTAGGCAGCTGCATTGTTTCTGCATTCTGTGAGCTTTAGCAGCAAGAGGAGGGTTTTACACCCCTCTGGGCAGAAAGACTCACGTTCTGCTTGCAAGGCACTTGAGTCCTTCAACACTGTTAAATAGCCCACTCCACCCACCATTATCAAAGGACATGACTGTTTGACTTCCTCATGCTTCGTAGCACAAACGCTCACGTGCATGCACACACACACACACACACACACACACACACACAGACGTCCATGAGCATATAAATAGGTTTGCATATACAATCTATCTAAATAAAATCTGTCAGTTCCTTAGTGTCATCAAAAAGTATTAATTTGCAAACTCAGCTATAAGCCTAATACAGCTAGTAATCCATACAAGAATTTAACTCCTATCAATTCCAA